>NC_092333.1:425115000-425440000 GCF_046630445.1 Rutidosis leptorrhynchoides | reverse complement strand
GACTTTTCAGAAGATCACAAAGACGATATTTTATTGATTACTTTCCCTTTCAATAGAAAAATTGCTTTACCTTTCAAAAAAAAAAAAAAAAAAAAAAAAAATTAAAATATACTGAAATGCTAAAAATAGGATTATGCCTACCCGCACAAAATGTCGTGATTCATGTGAAAGGATGGAAATTGCAATAATATGGAATGGTAGGTATGCATTTTATCATAAAGATAGCATTTAATATGACAAACCAGGGTCAGATTTGACATATATCTTTTATACAAGTTGGAACTTCTATAAGAAGATTTATCCCTTTCAATAATTAAATTTAATTTACTAAAAACTTTTTTGAACTAAGATTTTTTGAATCACTGGATAATTTATTTCAACGACCCTCATCATTTGCACGTAACACACACGTTTGAGCATAAATCCGAATCCGATCAATGATACCCGGGGACACATCCATTCGGGCAGTGTTTCAGGTGGAGGTCCGTGAACGAATCCAGTAAAACTTCCCTATAGGGTCAATATATACCACAATTATTGGGTGTTCAATTGGTTTAAAGAAAATTATATCATTCCTAAGGATCGAACTCATGACCTCACTCTATCTCATGACTCAAAGGACATGGAGAAAACCATTGGGCTATGCCCACAAGTTAATTTGATTTATTAATCAAAGAAAAGAGTGAACTTATATGTGAAGTATTTAAACGTACCTAAATAAAGTAAGGTTAGTTGTAGGTAGGGGTGTTCATAATATCCGAATCCGAATCCGTAATCCGAATAATCCGAAAACCCGATCCAAAAATACCCGAAAATTCGGATATCCGGATTTTCGGATACCCGAAAATCGGATATCCGGATATCCGAAAATCGGATATCCGGATTTTCGGATTCGGATATCGGATCGATTTTTCAAAATTTTCGGATAATCGAATAATCCGATATCCGAAATTTAGTGGACTGATAATTAATTTTTTAGTGGCCCATTGGGTTTCTATTAGTGGCCCATCAAAATATCCATCACTAGTTCACTACATCATCAGGTCATAACTCATCGGTCAGTATATATCACGACTTAAAAACTCAAATAACCCTAGATCTAAAATTGCAACACCGTTTCACTCTCTCACGACTCAAATATCACGAACCCTAGATCTAATCTTCATCGTCTTTCATCTCATCTTCATTCTTCCTCCCTGCGTGAGTACGTGACTGCATCTATCCTCACTATTCAAGATTTCAAGGTAAGTTTCATCTCAGCAATTAGGGCTTTTAATAATCTGTAAATTCGTATTAACAGTTTCAGCAGTCGTCACTCATCCCTGCGGATCTAGGTCGATTAGGGCTTATAATTAATTATAAATTTGTTGATTGTTTAATAATTATACTTGTAATGAATTGTGTGTTTTTACTAGAAATCATTTATGCATAGTGTATTAATGTGTGTGGGACTTATGTATTATGTAATGGCACTTATGTATTATCTAATCCAGGTATGGGACTTATGTATTAGGTATGAGACTTATGTATTATGTAATCCAGCCATCCATGTGTTGTGTTTGTGTTGGGATAATTCATGTAATTTGTATTTTATCCAACTTTCAAACTTAATTTCGGGTATTCGGATAATCCGATATCCGAATTCGAAATTTCGGATATCCGAAATTTCGGATATCCAAAATTTCGGATTCGGATATCGGATGACCAAATCCACTATCCGAAATTTCGGATATCCGAAATTCGGATATCCGAAATTTCGGATATCCGGTTTTGAACAGCCATAGTTGTAGGTATCAATTTCTTATTTCTTTTATTATTCGTGGGATGTTATTATTTTTTTCTTTTTTGAAAGGCAAAGACATTTTTATTAATTTAACCAAATTTACATAGGCATACATGTGAGGGCATGTAGCCTTTGAAACTGAAAATTACAAAACATTGGACAATTTATAAGTTTTATTTCCTATCCATGATCTTCAAACGAGGATGGATTTAACACCCATTGGTTCCAATCCAAGGACGTTCTTCTTGAGCGACACGATATCCATTCGAAGGACTTGACTTGAATTTCGTTGAGCATCGTTGTCCCGGTACCTTTTTTCTTTTGGAAGACCACGAGGTTCAGGTTTTGCCAAATGTAATATCCACATACCCACTCGATTGCTTGCCAAAGATTCGATGATTGATTTGAACGACCGCCAGGAAACCTACCAAGGAATAGTTCATTAAGGCTTGAGCAGATTGTGTTGCTCGAATTCCACCATTTAAATACTCGGCTCCATATGTCTTTTGCGAAAGGGCATTTGATTAAGATGTGCTCCACTGTTTCAATATCCTTATCACAGACAGGACATCGGACCGAGTCTAAATTGATTCCTCTTCTATCTAATTCGAATCTGACCGGGAGTCTTTGTAGTTGTGCACGTCAAACGAACAAACCAATTTTCTGTGGCACCAGATTGTTTCTTAATGTTTCATGATCGTGGTTTTGTATCTGCAGCAGCCTGTCTTCAATTAGCCTTGATAGAGTAGAAGTAGAAAAGGATCCATTACTTTGCATGCTCCAGGACCATGAGGCTGCACCTGAACATGAAATGTTACAATTTTCGATCAATGACTTTAGACTGTCTAATTCATCCAGAGTTCTGCCCGTCGGATTTCTTGTCCACATTCCCGAAAAGACCAGTTTGTTGTCGACTTTTGATACACGTTCATTCAGCATCACCTCTTTGTTTTGTTCTAACCGGAACAGCCTGCCAAACTTGTCCGCTAGTACCTGATTATTTAGCCAAGGATCTAACCAAAACATGGTGTCGTTTCCACTGTTAATGATATTTGAAAATGACTTTGTAAACGGAAGATTGAGATTGTCAATAGCAGGTCCTATTTTTCGAATGCTATTCCAAAGCCACCCATTTCCCGAGCTATTTATTGACCCGTGTAAACCCACACCCAAACCCCCGTCCCTCCCGTAGAGACTTTTTATTAACTTGACCCAAAAAGCATTATTTTCTGGAAAAAATCTCCACCATTTCCCCAATAGTGATAGGTTTTTAGCCTTAAGAGATCCCACGTTATATCCGCTTTTTTTAAGGCAATAAAATATATTCCCATTTAACCCATGACATTTTGGCATTTTCATCCGTCCCGCCTCAAAAGAAATTAAGACGCAAACCTTCCACCAAGTTAATGATGCATGAAGGAGCACGGAAGAGTGAGAAAGCATACAATGGTAGGCTACTTAAGACCGATTTTATGAGCGTAAGTCGACCCCCAAAAGACAACATTTTTGCCTTCTAATCCGATAACCTAGCATGGAATTTTTCTATTATAGGCTCCTAATCCCGAGTGTTTTTCATCCTTTTGCCGATAGGTAGCCCAAGATAGGTAAAAGGGAGTTTCCCTACCCGACAACCAATGTACTTCGCCATCTCTTCAATCCTATCAACTTGTTCACCGAAACTATAGATGCAACTTTTTGAGAAGTTAGCTTTCAACCCCGAAAATATTTTAAGGCATTTCAAAAGGTTGAAAAGATTTCCAATGTTTCTCTTGCTCCATTCGCCAAAGAAGATTGTGTCGTCAGCGTATTGAAGATGTGACACTGGGACTTTATCTCTACCAATCTCTAGACCGCTATACATGTTGACCTCCATTGCCCGCTTAGTTAACATATTCAAACCTTCTGCCGCCACTGTGAAAAGGTAAGGGGATATCGGGTCTCCTTGCCTTACTCCCTTTTGCATTTTGAATTCGTTTGTCGGGGATCCGTTTACAAGGACCGATATAGAGGCCGAGACCAAACATGATTTTATCCACCTAATCCACTTTACACCGAACCCCATTCTCGACATTATTTTGAAAAGAAAATCCCATTTGATACTATCGAAAGCTTTCTCAAAGTCGGCCTTGAAAATGAGGCATTTCTTTTTTTACTTCTTCATCTCATCAATCACCTCATTTGCTACCAAGACGCTATCCAAAATATATCTTCCTTTGATAAAGGCACTTTACTCGGAGCCAATAATTTTATGTATTACCTTTTGAAGCCTTGACGCCAATATTTTCGCAATCACTTTATAGTAGCTTCCGATTAAATTAATGGGTCGATAATCTACTAGACTCATCGGATCTTTTTTCTTTGGCACCAAAGTTAGGAAGGATGCGTTACATCCTTTTGATATCGATTCTTTCGCCCAAAACCAATCTAATGCCTTCTTCAAGTAATCTTTTATGAGCCAAAAGAACTTCTTGTAGAAGCTTAAGTTGAACCCGTCGGGTCCAGGAGCCTTTGAGGAGTCACAATCTTTAATAGCATTCCATATGTCATCCTCAGAGAATGGAGCTTCTAAATAACTGACTTCAGCCTCATTCAGAGTGGAGAACATCAAGGAATCAAGGGAGCAAAGGTCAGGTTTTGAGGTTTCAGTTTGTTCGAAGATTCTGCAATAGTACCTCAAAGCTTCATCTTTGATTTCGGAAGGCCTTTCTTCCCAATTGCCGTTGATGTATAGCCCTCTTATCTTGGATCTGTTATTATTTATTTTTAAAGAAGCGTGTAAATAAGAGGTGTTATCATCCCCACCCGCAGCCCATTTAAAACGGGCTTTTTGCCTTAACATGTCTGCTTTCTCTTGTTCTTTTTGGGCCCATGTGACTCTTGCGTTTAACCAAGTTACCCTTCAGCCTCATCAATTTCCCCACAATCTGCTTTAGATTCAAAATCGTCTACCATATTTTTCCATATCTCAATATCTTTATCCATAGAACCGTATCTAACCTTGCTCCAGCTTCTTAGGTCCTCTTTCACATTTTTAAACGATCTCGAAACAAACAGTCAGGTTTATTACTTGTTACATTCTTGTTCCATGCGTTAACTATGATTGCTTCAACCTCTTCTGACTCCAACCACACATCGAAACATTTGAAAGGTTTTGGCCCAAAGTTGATGTTTTTATCCCTTATGATTATCAGGCAGTGGTCTGATTTGTTTCGATCAAAAGCTATGCATGATACATCCCCCCAAGTATTTAGAAATTTATCTGTGATAAGGAAACGATCGAGCTTGCTAAATTTTATTCCATTATCACAAATCCTTGTAAATCTTTTTCTAATAAGTGGAACCTCTATTAAATGGGAATTTTCTATAAAGCTGTTGAAAATCTTTGCTCGCCTTTCATTGAAATGACAATTTTGTCTTTCACATTCATCTCTAACTTCGCTGAAATCTCCTCCAATTACCTATTCTACGTTTGGAACATTCATTAGGTTTGACAGACTTTCCCAAAAAAAAAATTCTTTTCCTCATCTTTGTGAGGGCCATACACGTTGACCACTATGAACTCGATATCTTTTCCTATCCATTTCCCTTTGATGGCTAGAAGATGATTCTTTCCCACAACATCGTTTACTATGAAGATGCTTGGATCCCATATGATAAACATCCCTCCCGATTTACCCACTTTCGGTTTTTGTATGTAGTTGAAATTCGTTGACCCCCAAACCTTCTCCATCCACCTATTATATACCTCATTGCACTTTGATTCTTGTATCAACACTATATCAGGTGTTTCACCTACCCGAAGTATTCGAAACCACCTAATTTTGCTCTCCTTTCTATCTTCACTTTTATCTCTATTCTTGGTTAGAGAGATGGATGACTTTCTTTTTTCTTAGGTGTAGAAATGACTTCTTTTTTATTTTAGGGCAGAGGAATGATTGTTTACATCTCACATCTCCTATACCACGCATATGCAGAATTGAATATTGTTGTTGTTGTTAATTTAGTAGTTCATTTTTGTATTTGGATATTACTTGAATATATACATAATTTTATATGTTAGTAGGTATATATATGATATTCTTCCTAAATTAAATATAATTATAATAAATGAGGACTTATATTTAATTTAATAAGGCAAATAAAAATAATACTCCGTATATATTAAACAATCAAACAATATGTTTACTACTCCTATAAATGTGGAATTAACAAACATTCTTGATAACTTTGTTCAACGCAACCCATTCAGCGGCAGTTACCCCACGATTTCAATCGGAAATTTTGAAATCAAAATTGCTTCTCACCAAACCCAATATTGACAAAAAATTTTGGACATGAAATTCATTCGCACCTAACCAACCTTTGATATTATGGTGTGTTTCACCCTAATTTTACTCGGTTTTGAGATTTAGATCAGGAAGGAGACTGCAATTTCACTCTTGAAGCTTATTTTTTTTTTTATCAATATCAATAATCAATAATCATCATGATTTTAACCATATTTGTAGTTGATACTGTGATGTTCACATACTCCAATCGTAATCCTTTGTTGTTTAATCATTTAATTTAAAACGTATTTTGTTCTTAGATTGATTATTTGGCGAAAACTATTGTTTTGTTTGTAGTTAATCCGTTCTTAACTTGAGTACAAAAAAGTTCATTAATAGAACTTCCGGTCAAGTCATCTCTAAGATCTACGCCATAACCTAAAACACAAAATAAGCCACAATTGAATGAGTATGAAAACCCAAGAAGAAAGACTATAGAGGAGAACAAATGAAAACTTGAATCTTGTGGGGTAAAGCGTGCGGTTATGTCATTAGAGGGTCTTAAAAATAAAAATAGAATATACATCCGATGAAGATGCAGAGTATAATCCTGATGATGACTTTGACGGTGATGGTAAGAAAAATCAAGAAGAAGCACAAGCTACCAGAGTTAAACCTACTAAAAAGGTAAACACAACGAACTATGCTTATATGATTTCATTCTAAGTATTTTGCCTATAGTTTAACTTTTTCTATAAAAAAAATTCTGCAACCTTCATTCAACCACTGGTACTTAACTGAATGACTAATTTTTCAAAGAAACACCATACTACTCCGGACGGCTTACAAGTAGGAATGGCAATGGATCAGATATGTATTGGATGATGCCATATCCACATCCATATCCATTTAATTATTGCTCATCCATATCCATATCCATTTAATTTCAGTTCATCCGTCCATATCCATATCCGATGGATTAAGCGGGTTAATGGATATCCATTGGATATCAAATGAACTGTTATTCTGACGGCGATTTTTTCAATTTAATATAGATTATAACAAATATAAACATTTAATCTTAATGTTTTTTATTTGTTACACATGTTATGATTGTAATTTGTCACAGATCGTGAATTTAGATGAGAAAAATACGTTATAATATAAGTAAATATAAGTTTAAACTAATCTAAAAACATAACTTTAAATATTGTTAGTAACAAATTAATAATTGTGACTGATGTCGGCCAAAAATTCACATTTTAACCCCCGATATTATGCTCTAAATCAATAAAGTTCCTAACTTTATCGTCAAAATAATCGCTTTGTCATTTAATTATATAGATTAAGTAATTACAAAGGCGATGCAAAAAGAATCAAGCAAATCGGAGCTAAAACGAAGATTCTAGAGCGAAAAAGATGAAAGACAAGTTACGACCCCGAAAACCAAGTTACGATCCCGGGAACGAGCAATATGATCCAAGCAAAACATCAAACCAGCCCAGGCACAGGCCTCCTGAGCCGGATTTCCACACCGGCCTGCCACAAAGGGCACCGACTTACCAGATTAACACACACCGGGCATGGGAAATGTTTAGGGTAAACGGGCTGCCTGGCACCGGGCTGCCTGGCACTTTCCTGCCACGCCGGCTTGCCAGCCGTCCCCAACCATTTTTCTTCTACAAAAGGAGGCATTTGGGCTCATTTTTACACACACTCAAATTTGTACTTCAAATTAGATTTAAATTTTATTAGTTAGTTTTTAGTAGTAGCTAGCTTAGCTTTTATTATCCGGAGGATATCCCGACGAGTCACTGCGATCTCGGGTAGATTTCTCCGGCCTTTTCATGTTTTTATCTGAAACGCTTGTCTTATTGATTAAACATGTATTGTTATCATTTATATTTAATGATGCGTTCCGATATTTCCATGTTAGCTTAATTAATCTGTATGTTGCCATGATTAAAGTTTGGATTAGCGCAGTTATCTTAAATTAGTACGGTTACTATTGTTATACTGAATCTGTGACCCCGATAGATTTGTATGCTAGTATCTTAAGGATTGACTAACCTAGGTTGTGATCAGGACTTATCCACCTATTTGCACTTTACAACTTCATAGGACTAAGACCCCTGGGTATACTGTACCTGAAGATCTATGAACTCGGTATGGCCGGAGTTCCCGAGAGGCATTTAATGCGCTTTTATGACAAGAAACTTAGGAATTGAGACATGAATGACCTAGTATGCCTATTGATTGTTCCAAGGAGACCACTTAGGAGCCATTAAGATCTAGTTAGTGCCTTAACTGTGTGACCCAAACCTATTGATTATTGCCTTACGCTTAAGTCATATTACTATTTCAGGTATCTATTAGGTTTCTATCCACTTTACTTTCAGTATATCAACTGTAATATTGTATAGTGTTTAGAGTAGTATGATCTTATTAGTATGATGAAATGGTTGTTAGTTTACATTAATGTTTTGTCAACTTGACCCAACGGACTCCTTCCGTTTGTGATCAGTGTTCACTCAACACGGCACATTGTTATTCAGTTACCTAAGCTGATAACGAGAGTTAGGATTAGAACTCAAATCACTAATAAACCTAGTGTTTTACTAAGGAAAACCTCCAAGGTATAGATACCCTTCAATCATACAATCAAGTGACATACTTTTCACTGCTCAACGAGAACTCTGAGAGTCTAGAGGCTCATCCAACCAGATCTACAATATTCTAATCATAGCTTTAACATAAACATAATTTTCATGACCCGTCCTAATCCATCTAGACGAATACATTACATTTGGTTACATCGCGAGGTACTTGACCTCTATATGATACATTTTACAAACATTGCATTCGTTTTGAAAAGACAAACTTTCCTTACATTGAAAGTTGACAATATGCATACCGTTTCATAATACATCCAACTATAATTGACTTAATAATAATCTTGATGAACTCAACGACTCGAATGCAACGTCTTTTGAAATATGTCATGAATGACTCCAAGTAATATCTTTAAAATGAGCAAATGCATAGCGGAAGATTTCTTTCATACCTGAAAATAAACATGCTTTAAAGTGTTAACCAAAAGGTTGGTGAGTTCATTAGTTTATCATCAATATTCATTTCCATCATTTTATTAGACCACAAGATTTCAGATATTTTATTGTACACGTAACCCGAGTACAAAATAGTATGCATAACCTGCGAATTAAAAATCATTCATATGGTGAACGCTTGATAACCGACTTAACTTTAATGCATAGAATATCTCCAAACAGAACCTCTCATCTGTATAATAATAATAATAATATCGAAGTACTAAGGCATCCGTACCCCGGATGGGACTTGTCGAGGTCCATAGATCTATCTTTAGGATTCGCATCAATTAGGGGCCATACCCGTTTCCTAATTATTAGGTTACCAAGCTAAAAAGGGGTGATATTCAATATTCATAATCCAGCCATAGAATGTAGTTTTTGATCACTTGTGTCTATTTCGTAAAACATTAATAAAATCAGCGCATGTATTCTCAGTCCCAAAAATATATATAAAAAGGGAGTAATGAAACTCACAATACTGTATTTTGTAGCAATTATGCATATGACGACACTGAAAAAGTGCAGGGTTGGCCTCGGATTCACGAACCTATATCATTTGTATTTATATTAAAACATATATTCGTAATCGAACAAATTTTTTATATATATATATATATATATATATATATATATATATATATATATATATATATATATATATATAGTTATGTATTAAGATTAATATTCTTATATATAATTTTTATTAGTATTTATAATATCTTATAATACTTGTTTGATATATAATTTAATTAACGTTATATAAATAATATTATATTAATTAAAACATAATATTAAGTAATATTAGTATACTTATGTAATAAATACATTTTTGTATAAATTTTTTTTGTATACAAAATAATAGTTATAATAATAATATTAGAACAAGGATAATAATAAAAATTGTAATACTAATAACCATAATGATAGTAATAATTTTTAAACATAATAACGATAAGATAAAAATGATAGTTTTCATGAAAATAATAATTTTAATAATTTTTAATTATAGAGGTACTTTACTTTAATAATGTAATGATAATAATAATAACAGTGTTAATAATAATAAGTTTTATCATAAAATTCGTGTTTAATTTGTAGACTTATAACTATAATTTCTATAATTTTACCATAACAACTTTTATTATTAACTTCATAATACAGTTGTTATTAACATATTAGTAATCATAATAATTGATAATAACAATAATAATACAATACTAATAATGATATTAATAAAAATGTTGATATTAATAATAATTTTACTTATGTTAATAATAACAATAATCATAATCATAATAATACTAATAATACATATTTTAATAATAATAATAATGATAATAATTATAATTTTAGTAATAATAACAATGATGATAATAATAATAATAATAATAATTTTGGTAATGAAATCTACCTTCCAAAGTCTTTCTAAAAAATATATGTCCCGAACAGGGTTCGAACCCGAGACCTCTCGTTCACTCATCAACACCCTTAACCATTCCTCCATTTCAGTTTTTCTGATTTATAATACAAACCCAAATACTTATCTATTACATGTTTCAACCCACTTCATCTTCTTCCCCAAAATCTAAACAATCAAACAACTTCATTCTTAATAGTCAATCATCAAAATAGTTTTAGGACTTCTAAACAAGCATGAAACAAAAAAACAAAAGTGTTCTTGTAATTAAGAAAATTGAAAAAAAAAAACTTAAAAAGAGCCTACTGCTGAAGCTAGTAGCTTCTAAAAAAAAATTAATGTTTTCAATTTTGAGTTCATTTTGGACAATCTTTACAACATGAAATATGTTTCAAATCATTCCTAAAAACTATTGGAATCATCAATTAAACTTAAAATATCAAAACAAGCTCTAATTTCTCGATGAAAAAATTAGTTAACTTTTGATAAAATAACTTTGACTCGCAAATTCGAATTCGTTATTAAGAATTGGAACTTGAGATTTTACAGAAAGTTTAAGTAAATGATTCCTAACAACTCTGCATTTTTAATTTTTGAAATTTGTTTCGAATTCAAGTTTGTGTATCTCACTGTCAAGAACACATGAGCTCGAAATTTGGTTTTGAGATTAAGAGTGTTATAGGTTATGATTACAACATGAATTGTGTTGCAAATCATTCCTATAATCTTTATGGATCATCAAATTAACTGAAAACATCAAAACAATTTCGAATTTGATTCAAGAACACTCAGTTGACTTTTAAAATCAAAACTTTGACTCTCAAATTAGAAATTAATAGAAAGAATTGAGGATTGAAAACTTACAGATAGTTTGCTTAGATGATTACTAACACGACTGTATTGTTAGATTTTGAAAATTGGTTTGAATTTGGTTTATGATAAAATTTCTTCGCGTACAGAGTATATTTCTGGGTTCTTTCTTTTCCCTTTTTAATTTAGCAGATATAATTGATGTATTACTTATACGCATTCAATGTTGTTGTGTAGTAACCAATTTGAGACTGACTGGTAACGATTTACAGACAGGGAAATCAATTAGCTATAGTGGATTGTGATACTTAACAAACTCAAATAATTTAGCTTTCTATTGTATTTTTTAATTAATATTAGTACTTAATATTTATATTTATAATAATAATATTAATAATATTTATTAATAATAATAAAAATACTAATTATAAAGAAATCAAAATATTAATCAGAATAATACTAATAATAATATGAATAATGATAAATAGAAATAATACTAATCTTATTAATGAAACTAATAATAATAATATTAATATTAATTATAATAATTATAATTTTACTATTAATTATAATAATAATGACATTAATAATGATAATAATAATATTACTAATGATATAACAAATCAAATGTATTAAATTTCTTATAGATATAATATTGTTAATAATACTGATATTAATATTAATATTACTATTTATAATGGTAATAAAACTAATAATATTAATATAACATCTATATTTTTAACTTGTATTATGTAATATTTAATAATCATAAATAATATGATAATCTTCATTGAATATTTATTAGTTATAAATTATATATGTATATATATATATATATATATATATATATATATATATATATATATATATATATATATATATATATATATATATATATATTACAATATACATATAATAATAATTATTCATGGAAGTCATATATATAGATTCATTTTAAATTTAAACTTAATTATTTTACATATTTAATTCTAAAAATTAAATTGTATTTTTATTATTTCAATTTATTATATAAACTTATATTTATACATATTCATTAACAATTGTTCGTGAATCGTCGGGAACAGTCGAGGGTAATTGCATACATGATAATAGTTCAAAGGTTAACTGAATCCATGTACACAGTTCAAAAATTTTTGAGACTCAACATTACAGACTTTGCTTATCGTGTTGGAATCATATAAGATTAGGTTTAAATTTGGTCGGAAATTTCCGGGTCGTCACAGTACCTACCCGTTAAAGAAATTTCGTCTCAAAATTTGAGTGAGTTCGTCATGGTTAACAATAAAAATCTTTTCATGACGAATATGAGTTGATAAATAAATTTTTATCACTAATGAGATAAAACAATTCGATTAGTTGGGCGTACGAGTGAAGTTATCACAAAAGAGTGAAATAGAGATTTAACTTTTGACGTATTCACAGTTGATTTTCGGAATTCAAGGGATTTAGAGAAAATCTTTGTAATAAGATTTGATTCTTCGGCATTTAAAGAAATTAGTATCCTCTTTGATTAAATGCGATAATATGTTTTGATTGCTCTGTTGGATATTTCATTATAAATCCAACCTCTTTATTTTCTTTATATTTTGGAGTTCCATACTTTCGTTTTCTTTTCTCGACTTTAAGTCAAGCGAATAATGGTCCAGAATTCGTAGGTATGGAGTTTCGAATGAACATGGCTAATGTTTTAAGAGATTGTAATAGCACGATCTTGATTGGTTAAATTACCCAAATTCAAGAGAAAAGATAGAACTTATCAGAAAGATATGTTCTTGATATATTTGGAGATTATGTAGAATGTAAGAGTCGTGTAACATAGCACATGATGACGTTATAATCTGTGAATCATCACGTTCCATTAGAAACTCAACATGACTTACTGTATTATAATCACGTTGATCAAGTGTCATTATATTATACTAACTCAAGCTTCAGTTCCCAACACTACTTCAAAAACATTCATATTTTAATTCGAATTTTTCAGAATTTAGAAACGAAAACAGTTTCTTTTCTTGATATAACACTGATATCGCGAAGTGATAATTTATTTCAAATAAGTATAGTTTATGAAAATATCTTAAGAAATATAGAGAATATTTATAATGAAAGATACGATGATATCTTAGAATTTCTAATATCGATGGATGATGAATAAGATTTGTCCGTAAAGGTTTAGAGTCAGAAGCAAGGTATCCGTTAATGACTTCAGTAGATACTGAATCATTTGGATTCTTTGGAGGCAGGTTTAGTCCTTGTGATTTGTCCACAGCCTCCTTCATGGTTTGCTCAATCCGTTTTCCAGTTCCAAACCTTCTCTTTTCCTGAGCTTTTCCAACACATTATTCATTATCATCAAACTTTTGACTGTTAATGTCGTTTACAGTTTTTGATGCTTTATCAGCATTTTTCATAATTTCAAGAACTGATTCGCAGACTGGGTGCTTTTCAGAATTTTAGAATGGAAGATCATAATTCTAAGAGATAAATGTTATATGTATATATAACTGTCGATGTAGAAACACTGCGATATTCAAAATACTGATTGCTAATTCTCGGTAATTGGTATGGCAATTCTCGTTACAAGGTGCTGATGAGTATATGATAGGGTTTTAATGAACAAATATAATGGTTCTTCGGAGTGACTTAAGCCAATAAGTAATGAAGTTGTTGGTAAGTTTATGCTAATGTGGTGGAATATAAACGGTTCTCCGATAACAATGATGAAAGGCAACTTATATTTCAAGTTATAATAAGGCTAATCCAAATGAAAATCGAAGTTGATTTGCTGGAGCTGTGACAAAATTGACTAATTTGAAAAAGAATTGCAATGTTATTTTAGGTAATAACAATGCCAAAGAAGCTAGCACAGATACGTGTTAAACGTTTACTCAGGTTCCGAGCATTTTCAGGTGCATAACTATATGCATCAATCTTTTCTTCCGTAGATGAAGTGCGGTTGGTTCATCCTCTCGAGTGAGGTGTTTTCAAGAATTATGAAAGGTTTGAAAGCAGATTATAATCGTCAAGATACAAATGAGGTTTAAGATGAAATCAAGTGGCAAACTTGAAGAAGTGTTTAGTTTCATATGTTATAATCAATATTTTAATTCATTTTAATTGTCCAATGTTGTAGTCCACAGTTAATAGTCCACAGTTAATAGTCCACAATTAGTAGTTCAACAATTCATATATAGTTTAATATATAATATTCGAATTAATTAATACATGTCGTGACCCATTATATACATGTCTCAGACTCGATCACAACTCAAAGTATATATATTATTTAGAATCAACCTAAACCCTGTATATCTAACTCCAGCATTACCGCATATAGAGTGTCTATGGTTATTCCAAATAATATATATAGATGCGTCGATATGATATGTCAAAACCTTGTATACATGTCCCGATATTTAAAGTGTGTAAAAGAAATAACAGAAATTAAATGACGATAAATAAAATTGCGAGAATTAAAATTGTGATAATTAAATTGCGATAAATAAATGTAATAAGGAATTAACAGTTAGCTAGGAACAGTTAGCTAGGATTTTGTTAGCGTGGATTCTTAACAAAATTTCTCATTGTTAATTTGTTTGTTTCTAACAATTTTTATTTTTGTCCAATGTTTTCTTCATTATGCCACTTGTTGGATTCTGATAAGTCAAAATCCAAATCCAAATATGAAATTGAATGAAAATGGTTATTCTGCAGTAAACGGATACGTATATTTGTGGATGTAAGTAGGATAATAAATGCTTGTTGAATCAGATTCGAAGAATGTACATTGTAACTTATTAATGTGAAATCCAAATATTCCTAGGGTATTACCTACCCGTTAAAATATTTTCACCATTAACAGTTTGTATAAATTTTTTTTTAATTATAATCTTTATGAAAATATACATACATGTATATTTTCTTCAGATATAATCATGAATTTAATGAGTTAATATGATATTAATCTCATTTGATTTACCGTTAGAACAAGAATATATAATCTCTAAAATATTAGAGATTACATAATCGCCATGTAGAACGAAGATAATGGATGTAGAACGATATGTAGAATGATGATTATACTCGAGGTACAAAATGGGATCTTGAGGCATGTGATGTTGAAACTTGGGTTGTTGGTGGTACTGTTGATGCCGGTGGTGTTTTTGAAGCTGGTACATTTTGCACCATATATTCCAAATTGATTACTCGAGCGCGAATTTCGTTGACTTATTCTATTACTCTGGGATGGTTGACGGTTGGAACGAGCAGACGAATAAGGTTTAGAATTGTGGATAGAATATAATCGTGTTGAGATACCCTGGAAATGAGGCTGAAAATGGTGTTTCAGACTGGTTCACCGGTAAGTGCTTCAGGTTCATCGCCAAGAGGTGAATTCGGTTGGCGGAAGGGATCGCCTTCTTCGCATCTCCATTGATTGAGTAGGCTACGAACCTATCAGATGAATTGGGGATGGCTGATTGGTTGTTTCATTCTGGTGACGCTGCTTCCGGAGCTTAGGTGAACATCCATGTCGGATTAGCTGTCGGGTTCCTAAAGAACTTGAACTAGTGGCTAGTTCCATTTCGTACGATTGAATAGAGGATTTTTCGATATAAGATGATTTCCGGCTATCGAATGGTATTCTAATTACATAGAATATCTATATATATATAGAACAAAAGGTTTCGTAGATTACGGAGGAATTTACGGAATATGTCAGGCACGTCTACAGTAACAGATACGCTAAGATATGAATTATCAGATACGCCAAGATATGAATTTTGTCTATACACTATCGATGCACTAAATGCAGTAAGACGTGTCTAGACTAAGAATGATAAGTAGGTAATTTTCGACATGAAATGATAAGCAAAACTTTTGACATGCAGACACGGTCGAAGTCCAGACTCACTAATGTATCCTAACGACTTTCTGTTAGACACACTAATGCAATACCTGGTTTGCTAAGACCACCGCTCTGATACCAACTTTCATGACCCGTCCTAATCCATCTGGACGAATACATTACATTTGGTTACATCGCGAGGTACTTGACCTCTATATGATACATTTTACAAAAATTGCATTCGTTTTGAAAAGACAAACTTTCCTTACATCGAAAGTTGACGATATGCATACCGTTTCATAATACATCCAACTATAATTGACTTAATAATAATCTTGATGAACTCAACGACTCGAATGCAACGTCTTTTGAAATATGTCATGAATGACTCCAAGTAATATCTTTAAAATGAGCAAATGCACAGCGGAAGATTTCTTTCATACCTGAGAATAAACATGCTTTAAAGTGTCAACCAAAAGGTTGGTGAGTTCATTAGTTTATCATCAATATTCATTTCCATCATTTTAATAGACCACAAGATTTCAGATATTTTATTATACACGTTACCCGAGTACAAAATAGTACGCATAACCTGCGAATTAAAAATCATTCATATGGTGAACGCTTGATAATCGACTTAACTTTAATGCGTAGAATATCCCCAAACAGAACCTCTCATCTGTATAATAATAATAATCTCGAAGTACTAAAGCATCCGTACCCCGGATGGGACTTGTCGAGGTCCATAGATCTATCTTTAGGATTCGCGTCAATTAGGGGCCATACCCGTTTCCTAATTATTAGGTTACCAAGCTAAAAAGGGGTGATATTTAATATTCATAATCCAGCCATAGATTTTAGTTTTTGATCACTTGTGTCTATTTCGTAAAACATTAATAAAATCAGCGCATGTATTCTCAGTCCCAAAAATATATATAAAAAGGGAGTAATGAAAATCACAATACTGTATTTTGTAGCAATTATGCATATGACGGCACTGAACAAGTGCAGGGTCGGCCTCGGATTCACGAACCTATATCATTTGTATTTATATTAAAACATATATTCGTAATTGAACAAATTTATATATATATATATATATATATATATATATATATATATATATATATATATATATATATATATATAGTTATGTATTAAAATTAATATTCTTATATATAATTATTATTAGTATTTATAATATTTTATAATACTTGTTTGATATATAATTTAATTAACGTTATATAAATAATATTATATTAATTAAAACATAATATTAAGTAATATTAGTATACTTATGTAATAAATACATTTTTGTATAAATTTCTTTTGTATACAAAATAATAGTTATAATAATAATAATATTAGAACAAGGATAATAATAAAAATTGTAATACTAATAACCATAATGATAGTAATAATTTTTAAAGATAATAACGATAAGATAAAAATGATAGTTTTCATGAAAATAATAATTTTGATAATTTTTAATTATAGAGGTACTTTACTTTAATAATGTAATGATAATAATAATA
Organism: Rutidosis leptorrhynchoides; assembly: GCF_046630445.1. Taxonomy (NCBI): domain Eukaryota; kingdom Viridiplantae; phylum Streptophyta; class Magnoliopsida; order Asterales; family Asteraceae; genus Rutidosis; species Rutidosis leptorrhynchoides. The sequence continues at coordinate 425,422,210 of NC_092333.1, read as the reverse complement.
ACAGTGTTAATAATAATAAGTTTTATCATAAACTTCGTGTTTAATTTGTAGACTTATAACTATAATTTCTGTAATTTTACCATAACAACTTTTATTATTAACTTCATAATACAGTTGTTATTAACATATTAGTAATCATAATAATTGATATTAACAATAATAATACAATACTAATAATGATATTAATAAAAATGTTGATATTATTAATAATTGTACTTATGTTAATAATAACAATAATCATAATCATAATAATACTAATAATACATATTTTAATAATAATAATAATAATGATAATAATTATAATTTTAGTAATAATAACAATGATAATAATAATAATAATTTTGGTAATGAAATCTACCTTCCAAAGTCTTTCTAAGAAATATATGTCCCGAACAGGATTCGAACCCGAGACTTCTCGTTCACTTATCAACACCCTTAACCATTCCTCCATTTCAGTTTTTCTGATTTATAATACAAACCCAAATACTTATCAATTACATGTTTCAACCCACTTCACCTTCTTCACCAAAATCTAAACAATCAAACAACTTCATTCTTAATAGTCAATCATCAAAATGGTTTTAGGACTTCTAAACAAGCATGAAACAAAAAAACAAAAGTGTTCTTGTAATAAAGAAAATTGAAAAAAAAAAAAACTAAAAAAGAGCCTACTGCTGAAGCTCGCAGCTTCTAAAAAAAAATTAATGTTTCCAATTTTGAGTTCGTTTTGGACAATCTTTACAACATGAAATATGTTTCAAATCATTCCTAAAAACTATTGGAATCGTCAATTGAACTTAAAACATCAAAACAAGCTCTAATTTCTCGATGAACAAATTAGTTGACTTTTGACAAAATAACTTTGACTCGCAAATTCGAATTTGTTATTAAGAATTGGAACTTGAGATTTTACAGAAAGTTTAAGTAAATGATTCCGAACAACTCTGCATTTTTAGTTTTTGAAATTTGTTTCGAATTCAAGTTTGTGTATCTCACTGTCAAGAACACATGAGCTCAAAATTTGGTTTTGAGATTAAGAGTGTTATAGGTTATGATTACAACATGAATTGTGTTGCAAATCATTCTTATAATCTTTATGGATCATCAAATTAACTGAAAACATCAAAACAATTTCGAATTTGATTCAGAAACACTCAATTGACTTTTAAAATCAAAACTTTGACTCTCAAATTAGAAATTAATAGAAAGAATTGAGGATTAGAAACTTACAGATAGTTTGCTTAGATGATTACTAACACGACTGTATTGTTAGATTTTGAAAATTGGTTTGAATTTGGTTTATGATGAAATTTCTTCGCGTACAGAGTATATTTCTAGGTTCTTTCTTTTCCCTTTTTAATTCAGCAGATATAATTGATGTATTACTTATACTCATTCAATGTTGTTGTGTAGTGACCAATTTGAGACTGACTGGTAACGATTTACAGACAGGGAAATCAATTAGCTATAGTGGATTGTGATACTTAACAAACTCAAATAATTTAGCTTTCTATTGTATTTTTTAATTAATATTAGTACTTAATATTTATATTTATAATAATAATATTAATAATATTTATTAATAATAATAAAAATACTAATAATAAAGAAATCAAAATGTTAATCAAAATAATACTAATAATAATATGAATAATGATAAATAAAAATAATACTAATCTTATGTAGTGACCCGAACTTTTCCGAACCTTTCTATGATTATATGTTTAATGAAAACTATATTTACATGATTAAATGTTTCCAACATGTTAAGCAATCAAACTTGTTAAGACTTGATTAATTGAAATAGGTTTCATATAGACAATTGACCACCCAAGTTGACCGGTGATTCACGAACGTTAAAACTTGTAAAAACTATATGATGACATATATATGGTTATATATATATAGTTAACATGATATTATGATAAGTAAACATATCATTAAGTATATTAACAATGAACTACATATGTAAAAACAAGACTACTAACTTAATGATTTTGAAACGAGACATATATGTAACGATTATTGTTGTAACGACATTTAATGTGTATATATATCATATTAAGAGATATTCCTACATCATAATATCATGATAATATAATAATTTAAAATCTCATTTGATATTATAAACATTGGGTTAACAACATTTAACAAGATCGTTAACCTAAAGGTTTCAAAACAACACTTACATGTAACGACTAACGATGACTTAACGACTCAGTTAAATGTATATACATGTAGTGTTTTAATATGTATTCATACACTTTTGAAAGACTTCAAGACACTTATCAAAATACTTCTACTTAACAAAAATGCTTACAATTACATCCTCGTTCAGTTTCATCAACAATTCTACTCGTATGCACCCGTATTCGTACTCGTACAATACACATCTTTTAGATGTATGTACTATTAGTATATACACTCCAATGATCAGCTCTTAGCAGCCCATATGAGTCACTTAACACATGTGGGAACCATCATTTGGCAACTAGCAGGAAATATCTCATAAAATTACAAAAATATGAGTAATCATTCATGACTTATTTACATGAAAACAAAATTACATATCCTTTATATCTAATCCAAACACCAACGACCAAAAACACCTACAAACACTTTCATTCTTCAATTTAATTCATCTAATTGATCTCTCTCAAGTTCTATCTTCAAGTTCTAAGTGTTCTTCATAAATTCTAAAAGTTCTAGTTTCATAAAATCAAGAATACTTCCAAGATTGCAAGTTTACTTCCAAGTTTTCTAAATCCATTCCAAGTAATCATCCAAGATCAAGAAAAATTTGTTACTTATAGTAGGTTATCTTTCTAATACAAGGTAATAATCATATTCAAACTTTAATTCAATTTCTATAACTATAACAATCTTATTTCGAGTGGAAATCTTACTTGAAATTGTTTTCGTGTCATGATTCTGCTTCAAGAACTTTTAAGCAATCCAAGGATCCTTTGAAGCTAGATCCATTTTTCTCATTTCCAGTAGGTTTATCCAAGGAACTTGAGATGGTAATGATGTTCATAACATCATTCGATTCATACATAAAAAGCTGTCTTATTCAACGTTATAAACTTGTAATCACTAGAACATAGTTTAGTTAATTCTAAACTTGTTCGCAAATAAAGTTAATCCTTGTAACTAGACTTTTAAAATCAACTAAACACATGTTCTATATCTATATGATATGCTAACTTAATGATTTAAAACCCGGAAACACGATAAACATCATAAAACTGGATATACGCCGTCGTAGTAAAACCAGGAGCTGTTTTGGTTGGGATAATTAAAAGCTAAGAAGAACTTTGATTTAAAAGCTATACTTCTGGAAAAATAATTTTTCTTATGAACATGAAACTATATCCAAAAATCATGGTTAAACTCAAAGTGAAAGTATGTTTTTCAAAATGGTCATCAAGATGTCGTTCTTTCGATGGAAATGACTACCTCTTTCAAAAATGACTTGTAACTTGTATTTCCGACTATAAACTTATACTTTTTCTGTTTAGATTCATAAAGTTAAGTTCAATACGAAACCGTGGCCACTTGAATCACTCAAAACGGATTAGAAACGAAGAAATGACGAGTAAAACAAGATTGATAGAAACTACTCATTTTACCTACGTGAAAGTTAGTAATAAATCTATTCCAACCATAACCTAATCAACTTATATTGTATATTATGTAATCTTGAGATACCATAGACACGTATACAATGTTTCAACCTATCATGTCGACCCATCTATATATATATATATATATATTGCGGAACAACCATAGACACTCTATATGTGAATGTTGGAGTTAGCTATACAGGGTTGAGGTTGATTCCAAAATATATATATAGTTTGAGTTGTGATCAATACTGAGATACGTATACACTGGGTCGTGGATTGATTCAAGATAATATTTATCGATTTATTTCTGTACATCTAACTGTGGACAACTAGTTGTAGGTTACTAACGAGGACAGCTGACTTAATAAACTTAAAACATCAAAATGTATTAAAAGTTTTGTAAATATATTTTGAACATACTTTGATATATATGTATATATTGTTATAGGTTCGTGAATCAACAAGTGGCCAAGTCTTACTTCCCGACGAAGTAAAAATCTGTGAAAGTGAGTTATTGTCCCACTTTTAAAATCTAATATTTTTGGGATGAGAATACATGCAGGTTTTATAAATGATTTACAAAATAGACACAAGTACGTGAAACTACATTCTATGGTTGAATTATCGAAATCGAATATGCCCCTTTTTATTAAGTCTGGTAATCTAAGAATTAGGGAACAGACACCCTAATTGACGCGAATCCTAAAGATAGATCTATTGGGCCTAACAAACCCCATCCAAAGTACCGGATGCTTTAGTACTTCGGAATTTATATCATATCCGAAGGGTGTCCCGGAATGATGGGGATATTCTTATATATGCATCTTGTTAATGTCGGTTACCAGGTGTTCACCATATGAATGATTTTTATCTCTATGTATGGGATGTGTATTGAAATATGAAATCTTGTGGTCTATTGTTACGATTTGATATATATAGGTTAAACCTATAACTCACCAACATTTTTGTTGACGTTTAAAGCATGTTTATTCTCAGGTAAATACTAAGAGCTTCCGCTGTTGCATACTAAAAAAAGGACAAGATTTGGAGTCCATGTTTGTATGATATTGTGTAAAAACTGCATTCAAGAAACTGATTTCGATGTAACATATTTGTATTGTAAACCATTAAGTAGAAGAAAATCCTCAACCAACCGACCAAAGTTAATTATGGTCAATGGTGTTTTCGCCAAGGAAGCAAAGTATTGGGAGGATTACCAATTCTCCGATGAATCGGATCCCGACAAGGAATCCGATGATGTTATAGAAATTACCCCAACACAATTTAATAAGGCAAAAGAGAACAATAAGGTAAAGGGCATAAAAATAGAGAAATTTGATTCCAAACCCGATAAACTTTATATATATCGTCAACACCTGTATTTCTTAAGTTGTGACAATAACCCAGGAACCTCTAAACCACCAGGTTTTTCTAAACCAATGTGGAAAACGACGGCTCGTATTAGGGGAACATTATATATCCCTAGAAACTTGTCAAAACGAACCAAAATCGAAGAAGAAGAAATGAGCGAGTCGGAATAAGATAGTTGTATTCGTGTGGTGTAATATATGTAATATAGTGTGCTTATGCTTTATGATATATGTAAAAATTGCTTGTATTAATAAGTATTTTTTTTATGAATCTAACTCTTGTCTATTTTACAGTATAAAAACACAAAATGGATAGACAACCCAATATTTTAAGAGACCTACCCGGAGACATGATTGATGAAATCTTGTCTAGAGTCGGTCAGAATTCCTCGGCACAACTATTTAAGGCGAGATCAGTTTGTAAGACATTCGAAGAACATTCCAAGAATTCCTTGATTTATAAAAGGCTTTCGTTCGAAAGATGGGGGATATCACATTGGGAAATCCATAAGTTACGATGTGTTTACATTGACGCATATATTGCGGGGAACCCAAATGCTATTTTACGCAATGGGTTAAGAAATTATTTTGACTCAATATATCCGAATATAGGACTTTGTGATTTAGAAAAAGCGGCTAACATGCAACATAAAGAAGCATGTTATGCTTACGGCTTAGTAATGTTCGCTTCTCACCAAAGTGAGAACAAGAACATCGGGCTACAACTATTAAACAAGACGTTCCCACAAGTGACGGAGTCAGTAATTGGGGTAAGAAATGAGGTTTTTAGATTGTTACTGGACTGTTGAACATTACGTAACCTTCATCCTTTTGACGACGTTACAACACATTGTCTTATTATCGGTCACAACGGTTATGTTCCACAAAACCAAGGATGGGAAGTGTTATTAGTAAAACCAGAATGCATGACTTGTTTCTGGACGTATGAATTACGTGTCTTTATTGCCTTTGCTGAACGCCTTATTTATTAACTAGAATTATCTTCGCAACTACTTTGTATCAAAGTTTTATGTGCTATATTTCATGCTATATGTAAAATAGCGGTATTGTAAGTTTGCAAGTTATTGTATAAAGGCTTGAATATGATATATTTTTTTTTTGTTTTTGTGATTAGTTTTTCATATAGAATTGTAGTAGTTGAAATGGTATGTTAGCTACTAAGTATGAACTTAACGGGTAGGTACTACCCGAATTAAAGAGTATAAAACGCTAATATGAAGAAAGAGCTTTTATAAATAAGTTCATATTACGCTACGAAATACTATTGACTACTCTTGATATTCTATATGATTAATTCGTTTCATTTGACTATTTTGAAGGAAATGGCACCGACTACTCGACACACCTTGAATATGAGCGAAGAGGAATGTCGTGCCTTTCTTGCTTCAAACATAGCCGCAGTACAGGCTGCGCTACATACCAACAATAACCTTGGATCTAGCAGTACAGGAAATCGTGTAGGATGCACCTACAAAGAATTCACTGCCTGCAAACCTTTGGAATTTGATGGAACCGAAGGACCGATCGGATTGAAACGGTGGACCGAGAAGGTCGAATCGGTGTTTGCCATAAGTAAGTGTACTGAAGAGGACAAAGTGAAGTACGCTACGCATACCTTCACAGGTTCTGCGTTAACATGGTGGAATACCTATCTAGAGCAAGTGGGACAAGATGATGCTTACGCACTACCGTGGTCAGCATTCAAGCACTTGATGAACGAGAAGTACCGTCCCAGAATCGAGGTCAATAAGCTCAAGACAGAACTTAGAGGATTACGAACCCAAGGATTTGATATTACCACGTACGAAAGACGATTCACAGAATTGTGCCTATTGTGTCCGGGAGCGTTCGAAGATGAGGAAGAGAAGATCGACGCGTTTGTGAAATGATTACCGGAAAGAATCCAAGAAGATATAAGTTCACACGAGCCCGCCTCCATACAACAGGCATGTAGAATGGCTCACAAACTAGTGAACCAGATTGAAGAAAGAATTAAAGAACAGACTGCTGAAGAGGAAAATGTGAAGCAAGTCAAAAGAAAGTGGAAGGAAAACGGTGATAAGAATCACCAATACAACAACAGCAGCAATTACAACAATAATCGCAACAACTATCCCAACAATCGCAACATCAATCGCAACTACAACAAATGGCCCAACAACAACAACAACAACAACAACAATAGCAGCAGCAACTACAACAATCATCCCAACAACAATAATAACCGCAACAACAATAACAATCAGAAGCAGCTATGCCAAAGGTGTGAAAAGTATCACTCGGGGTTCTGCACCAAATTTTGCAACAAGTGTAAAAGAAATGGTCATAGGCGACGAAGTGTGAGGTCTACGGACCAGGGGTTAACAGAACGAAAGGAACAAATGGTGTCGGAACGAGTAATGGCGGAGCAAGTAGTGTCAGAGCAAGTTATGCCAATGTAGTTTGTTATAAATGTGGAAAATCGGGCCACATTATTAGAAATTGCCCGAACCAGGAGAACACGAATGGACAAGGCCGTGGAAGAGTTTTCAATATTAATGCTGCAGAGGCACAGGAAGACCCGGAGCTTGTTACGGGTACGTTTCTTATTGACAATAAATCTGCTTACGTTTTATTTGATTCGGGTGCGGATAGAAGCTATATGAGTAGAGATTTTTGTGCTAAATTAAGTTGTCCATTGACGCCTTTGGATAGTAAATTTTTACTCGAATTAGCAAATGGTAAATTAATTTCAGCAGATAATATATGTCGGAATCGAGAAATTAAACTGGTTAGCGAAACATTTAAGATTGACTTGATACCAGTAGAGTTAGGGAGTTTTGATGTGATAATCGGTATGGACTGATTGAAAGAAGTGAAAGCAGAGATCGTTTGTTACAAAAATGCAATTCGCATTATACGAGAAAAAGGAAAACCCTTAATGGTGTACGGAGAAAAGGGCAACACGAAGCTACATCTTATTAGTAATTTGAAGGCACAAAAACTAATAAGAAAAGGTTGCTATGCTGTTCTAGCACATGTCGAGAAAGTACAAACTGAAGAAAAGAGCATCAATGATGTTCCCGTCGCAAAAGAATTTCCCGATGTATTTCCGAAAGAATTACCGGGATTACCCCCACATCGATCCGTTGAATTTCAAATAGATCTTGTACCAGGAGCTGCACCAATAGCTCGTGCTCCTTACAGACTCGCACCCAGCGAGATGAAAGAACTGCAAAGCCAATTACAAGAACTTTTAGAGCGTGGTTTCATTCTACCAAGCACATCACCGTGGGGAGCTCCTGTTTTGTTTGTCAAGAAGAAAGATGGTACATTCAGGTTGTGTATTGACTACCGAGAGTTGAACAAAATTACCATTAAGAACCGCTACCCACTACCGAGAATCGACGACTTATTTGTTCAACTACAAGGGTCGTCTGTTTATTCAAAGATTGACTTACGTTCCGGGTATCATCAAATGCGGGTGAAAGAAGATGATATTCCAAAGACTGCTTTCAGAACACGTTACGGTCATTACGAGTTTATGGTCATGCTGTTTGGTTTAACTAATGCACCAGCTGTGTTCATGGACCTTATGAACCGAGTGTGTGGACCATACCTTGACAAGTTTGTCATTGTTTTCATTAATGACATACTTATTTACTCAAAGAATGACCAAGAACACGGTGAACATTTGAGAAAGGTGTTAGAAGTATTGAGGAAGGAAGAATTGTACGCTAAGTTTTCAAAGTGTGCATTTTGGTTGGAAGAAATTCAATTCCTCGGTCACATAGTGAACAAAGAAGGTATTAAGGTGGATCCGGCAAAGATAGAAACTGTTGAAAAGTGGGAAACCCCGAAAACTCCGAAACACATACGTCAGTTTTTAGGACTAGCTGGTTACTACAGAAGGTTCATCCAAGACTTTTCCAGAATAGCAAAACCCTTGACTGCATTAACACATAAAGGGAAGAAATTTGAATGGAAGGATGAACAAGAGAAAGCGTTCCAATTATTGAAGAAAAAGCTAACTACGGCACCTATATTGTCATTGCCTGAAGGGAATGATGATTTTGTGATTTATTGTGACGCATCAAAGCAAGGTCTCGGTTGTGTATTAATGCAACGAACAAAGGTGATTGTTTATGCGTCTAGACAATTGAAGATTCACGAACAAAATTATACGACGCATGATTTGGAATTAGGCGCGGTTGTTTTTGCATTAAAGACTTGGAGGCACTACTTATATGGGGTCAAAAGTATTATATATACCGACCACAAAAGTCTTCAACACATATTTAATCAGAAACAACTGAATATGAGGCAGCGTAGGTGGATTGAATTGTTGAATGATTACGACTTTGAGATTCGTTACCACCCGGGGAAGGCAAATGTGGTAGTCGACGCCTTGAGCAGGAAGGACAGAGAACCCATTCGAGTAAAATCTATGAATATAATGATTCACAATAACCTTACTACTCAAATAAAGGAGGCGCAACAAGGAGTTTTAAAAGAGGGAAATTTAAAGGATGAAATACCCAAAGGATCGGAGAAGCATCTTAATATTCGGGAAGGCGGAACCCGGTATAGGGCTGAAAGGATTTGGGTACCAAAATTTAGAGATATGAGAGAAATGGTACTTAGAGAAGCTCATAAAACCAGATACTCAATACATCCTGGAACGGGGAAGATGTACAAGGATCTCAAGAAACATTTTTGGTGGCCGGGTATGAAAGCCGATGTTGCTAAATACGTAGGAGAATGTTTGGCGTGTTCTAAGGTCAAAGCTGAGCATCAGAAACCATCAGGTCTACTTCAACAACCCAAAATCCCGGAATGGAAATGGGAAATATTACCATGGATTTCATCACTAAATTTCCAAGGACTGCAAGCGGTTTTGATACTATTTGGGTAATAGTTGATCATCTCACCAAATCAGCACATTTCCTGCCAATAAGAGAAGATGACAAGATGGAGAAGTTAGCACGACTGTATTTGAAGGAAGTCGTCTCCAGACATGGAATACCAATCTCTATTATCTCTGATAGGGATGGCAGATTTATTTCAAGATTCTGGCAGACATTACAGCAAGCATTAGGAACTCGTCTAGACATGAGTACTGCCTATCATCCACAAACTGATGGGCAGAGCGAAAGGACGATACAAACGCTTGAAGACATGCTACGAGCATGTGTTATTGATTTCGAAAACAGTTGGGATCGACATCTACCGTTAGCAGAATTTTCCTACAACAACAGCTACCATTCAAGCATTGAGATGGCGCCGTTTGAAGCACTTTATGGTAGAAAGTGCAGGTCTCCGATTTGTTGGAGTGAAGTGGGGGATAGACAGATTACGGGTCCGGTGATAATACAAGAAACTACCAAGAAGATCATCCAAATTCAACAACGGTTGAAAACCGCCCAAAGTTGATAAAAGAGCTACGCCGACATTAAAAAAAAGATATAGAATTTGAAATTGGAGAGATGGTCATGCTTAAGGTTGCACCTTGGAAAGGCGTTGTTCGATTTGGTAAACGAGGTAAATTAAATCCAAGGTATATTGGACCATTCAAGATTATTGATCGTGTCGGACCAGTAACTTACCGACTTGAGTTACCTCAACAACTCGCGGCTGTACATAACACTTTCCACGTCTCGAATTTGAAAAAATGTTTTGCTAAAGAAGATCTCACTATTCCGTTAGACGAAATCCAAATCAACGAAAAACTTCAATTCATCGAAGAACCCGTCGAAATAATGGATCGTGAGGTTAAAAGACTTAAACAAAACAAGATACCAATTGTTAAGGTTCGATGGAATGTACGTAGAGGACCCGAGTTCACCTGGGAACGAGAAGATCAGATGAAGAAGAAGTACCCGCACTTATTTCCAGAAGATGAGCCAACACCTCCAATCGCTTAAAATTTCGGGACGAAATTTATTTAACGGGTAGGTACTGTAGTGACCCGAACTTTTCCAAACCTTTCTATGATTATATGTTTAATGAAAACTATATTTACATGATTAAATGTTTCCAACATGTTAAGCAATCAAACTTGTTAAGACTTGATTAATTGAAATAGGTTTCATATAGACAATTGACCACCCAAGTTGACCGGTGATTCACGAACGTTAAAACTTGTAAAAACTATATGATGACATATATATGGTTATATATATATAGTTAACATGATATTATGATAAGTAAACATATCATTAAGTATATTAACAATGAACTACATATGTAAAAACAAGACTACTAACTTAATGATTTTGAAACGAGACATATATGTAACGATTATCGTTGTAACGACATTTAATGTGTATATATATCATATTAAGAAATATTCGTACATCATAATATCATGATAATATAATAATTTAAAATCTCATTTGATATTATAAACATTGGGTTAACAACATTTAACAAGATCGTTAACCTAAAGGTTTCAAAACAACACTTACATGTAACGACTAACGATGACTTAACGACTCAGTTAAATGTATATACATGTAGTGTTTTAATATGTATTCATACACTTTTGAAAGACTTCAAGACACTTATCAAAATACTTCTACTTAACAAAAATTCTTACAATTACATCCTCGTTCAGTTTCATCAACAATTCTACTCGTATGCACCCGTATTCGTACTCGTACAATACACATCTTTTAGATGTATGTACTATTGGTATATACACTCCAATGATCAGATCTTAACAGCCCATATGAGTCACTTAACACATGTGGGAACCATCATTTGGCAACTAGCATGAAATATTTCATAAAATTACAAAAATATGAGTAATCATTCATGACTTATTTACATGAAAACAAAATTACATATCCTTTATATCTAATCCAAACACCAACGACCAAAAACACCTACAAACACTTTCATTCTTAAATTTACTTCATCTAATTGATCTCTCTCAAGTTCTATCTTCAAGTTCTAAGTGTTCTTCATAAATTCCAAAAGTTCCAGTTTCATAAAATCAAGAATACTTCCAAGATTGCAAGTTTACTTCCAAGTTTTCTAAATTCATTCCAAGTAATCATCCAAGAACAAGAAATATTTGTTACTTATAGTAGGTTATCTTTCTAATACAAGGTAATAATCATATTCAAACTTTAATTCAATTTCTATAACTATAATAATCTTATTTCGAGTGGAAATCTTACTTGAAATTGTTTTCGTGTCATGATTCTACTTCAAGAACTTTTAAGCCATCCAAGGATCCTTTGAAGCTAGATCCATTTTTCTCATTTCCAGTAGGTTTATCCAAGGAACTTGAGATAGTAATGATGTTCATAACATCATTAGATTCATACATAAAAAGCTGTCTTATTCAACGTTATAAACTTGTAATCACTAGAACATAGTTTAGTTAATTCTAAACTTGTTCGCAAATAAAGTTAATCCTTGTAACTAGACTTTTAAAATCAACTAAACACATGTTCTATATCTATATGATATGCTAACTTAATGATTTAAAACCCGAAAACACGATAAACACCATAAAACTGGATATACGTCGTCGTAGTAAAACCAGAAGCTGTTTTGGTTGGGATAATTAAAAGCTAAGAAGAACTTTGATTTAAAAGCTATACTTCTGGAAAAATAATTTTTCTTATGAACATGAAACTATATCCAAAAATCATGGTTAAACTCAAAGTGAAAGTATCTTTTTCAAAATGGTCATCAAGATGTCGTTCTTTCGATGGAAATGACTACCTCTTTCAAAAACGACTTGTAACTTGTATTTCCGACTATAAACTTATAATTTTTCTGTTTAGATTCATAAAGTTAAATTCAATACGAAACCGTGGCCACTTGAATCACTCAAAACGGATTAGAAACGAAGAAATGGCGAGTAAAACAAGATTGATAAAAACTACTCATTTTACCTACGTGAAAGTTAGTAATAAATCTATTCCAACCATAACCTAATCAATTTATATTGTATATTATGTAATCTTGAGATACCATAGACACGAATACAATGTTTCGACCTATCATGTCGACCCATCTATATATATATTGCGGAACAACCATAGACACTCTATATGTGAATGTTGGAGTTAGCTATACAGGGTTGAGGTTGATTCCAAAATATATATATAGTTTGAGTTGTGATCAATACTGAGATACGTATACACTGGGTCGTGGATTGATTCAAGATAATATTTATTAATTTATTTCTGTACATCTAACTGTGGACAACTAGTTGTAGGTTACTAACGAGGACAGCTGACTTAATAAACTTAAAACATCAAAATGTATTAAAAGTTTTGTAAATATATTTTGAACATACTTTGATATATATGTATATATTGTTATAGGTTTGTGAATCAACCAGTGGCCAAGTCTTACTTCCCGACGAAGTAAAAATCTGTGAAAGTGAGTTATAGTCCCACTTTTAAAATCTAATATTTTTGGGATGAGAATACATGTAGGTTTTATAAATGATTTACAAAATAGACACAAGTATGTGAAACTATATTCTATGGTTGAATTATCAAAATCGAATATGCCCCTTTTTATTAAGTCTGGTAATCTAAGAATTAGGGAACAGACACCCTAATTGACGAGAATCCTAAAGATAGATCTATTGGGCCCAACAAGCCCCATCCAAAGTACCGGATGCTTTAGTACTTCGAAATTTATATCATATTCGAAGGGTGTCCCGGAATGATGGGGATATTCTTAAATATGCATCTTGTTAATGTCGATTACTAGGTGTTCACCATATGAATGATTTTTATCTCTATGTATGAGATGTGTATTGAAATATGAAATCTTGTGGTCTATTATTATGATTTGATAATATATAGGTGAAACCTATAACTCACCAACATTTTTGTTGACGTTTTAAGCATGTTTATTCTCAGGTGATTATTAAGAGCTTCCGCTGTCGCATACTTAAATAAGAACGAGATTTGGAGTCCATGCTTGTATGATATTGTGTAAAAACTGCATTCAAGAAACTTATTTCGTTGTAACATATTTGTATTGTAAACCATTATGTAATGGTCGCGTGTAAACAGGATATTTTAGATTATCATTATTTGATAATCTACGTAAAGCTTTTTTAACCTTTATTGATGAAATAAAGGTTATGGTTTGTTTTAAAATGAATGCAGTCTTTGAAAAACGTCTCATATAGAGGTCAAAACCTCGCAACGAAATCAATTAATATGGAACGTTTTTAATCAATAAGAACGGGACATTTCATCTTATTAATGATACTAATAATAATAATATTAATATTAATTATAATAATTATAATTTTACTGTTAATTATAATAATAATGACATTAATAATGATAATAATAATATTACTAATGATATAACAAATCAAATGTATTAAATTTCTTATAGATATAATATTATTAATAATCCTGATATTAATATTAATATTAATATTACTGTTTATAATGGTAATAAAAATTTTTAACTTGTATTATGTAATATTTAATAATCATAAATAATATGATAATCTTCATTGAATATTTATTAGTTATAAATTATATATATATATATATATATATATATATATATATATATATATATATATATATATATATATATATATTACAATATACATATAATAATAATTATTCATGGAAGTCATATATATAGATTCATTTTAAATTTACACTTAATTATTTTAAATATTTAATTCCAAAGATTAAATTGTATTTTTATTATTTCAATTTATTATATAAACTTATATTTATACATATTCATTAACAATAACTGTTCGTGAATCGTCGAGAACAGTCGAGGGTAATTGCATACATGATAATAGTTCAAAGGTTAACTGAATCTATGTACACAGTTCAAAAATTTTTGAGACTCAACATTACAGACTTTGCTTATCGTGTCGGAATCATATAAGATTAGGTTTAAATTTGGTCGGAAATTTCCGGGTCGTCACAATAATTCCCTTTCCCTAGCCCAAACTAATATCTTGGTCAACATTTCCCTGATCTGCATACTCCGGATATCCCTCCATCACCTTTACCTTTTCATAATTAGGATTATTAGCTTAAAACCAACTACTATCTTTCATCTAGGTAATTTAACCAAAGACAATTATCCACTTAATTTTCAATTTGTTAAACCACTCAAAAACATGACCCTAGGTTAACTTACACCTTCTATCTTAGAAAGTTAAAAGTGAATTTAGGCCCCGCAAAATATAAAAGAATAAACCATTGTCACTCTTCTAATAACTAATCCCGGCGTTTGAGACTTAACGACACCGCATAAATAAAACCGTCCGTTTTGGTCATATCAAAAGGAGTGATAAAGTTTTTGGCACAGCTGCCGGAGAATAAATATTTTGATTGAGAAAGGTTTAAAATAGACAAAAGTGCTATTTGGTGATGTCTAAGAAAGACAATTATACATGGACTTGGTTGTTAGATTTTTCGAACAGTCTCTAATTTTATTGGAACCAAAAGGATCCTGCCTCTCTGTAGTCGATATGGCTACTTAGGTACAAATTAATCTATAAGAAGCCCTATCAATTGGAATATCCGATTAAGTTAGCAACCGAATTTCAAGAATAATTGATTTAATTAAATTAGCGATCCTTTTAGCTAATTAATATTTTCTGAAAGTTACTTTTCCAAGTTTTAAAACAGAAAATCTAAAAAAAATGGAACAACAAATCACCCTTGCTTCTACACAAAAGCTATGCTTATAAGAAAGAGGAAGATCAATCATCTTAGGAACCGAAGGGATCCCTGAAATCAGTTCACATATGATCAAATTGGTCAGTATGATCTATAAATTTCAAGGATTTCCAACTGACAATCTAAACTTACACCTAAATAAATTTATCAGTCTGGTTGACTCTTTTAAGAAGGAAGAAAACGATAAAAATATATTGAAACTTCACATTTTCTAACATTCTTTGTCTACACACGCTTTAACATGGTTTGATGAACTTAAACCTAATTCAATACATTCATGGGAAGAATTAGCCACAAAGTTTTTGAACAAATTTTATCCACCTTCCCTGCAAACCTGTTTAAGAAATGACATCACAAACTTTTCTCAAAAAGAAAACGAGTCTTTGTGTCTGGCTTGGAATAGATTAAAGATGATGCTTAAAAGATGTCTGAATCATTCTTTAAGTTGGGCAAACATAATCTGCACACTTTACAATGGTTTGACCAAGGATGATAAGTCTCTCCTAGATATAGCCTCGCAAGGCAATTTCATGTCACGAACGACGGATGAAGCATGTAATCTCTTAGAAATGATAGTTGCACAACAGGAATATTGGAGCAATGAAGCTGCTGAGAAGGATGACATCTTCACTCAAACAGTAAAAGTGCTGGAAACCAGGATACAAGATCTCACCCTCACTCTTCAAAGTTTATCAATTCCTAAAAGTCCCGATGCTAATAGAACATGTCTAAGGTATCCTTACCCTATATGGGCATATAAACAACAAAATAGCTCGGACTCTAATATAATCTTCTCATTACACCAACCTACCCTCCACTCTAAGAAAACTTTAGTCGACTTTATGACTAAACAATATATGATAAATCTTCAAGTCATCGAATGCCAGAATAAATTTGATGTTTTGTTAAAGACTTTTGAAGAATTAATAACAAATTTTCAGTTACTCTTAAACGATTAACCATTAAAGTTGAAACATAGTGTAGTAAGTTTGATGCCCTAGTAGTAACTAGAGGTGGGAAGGAAACAACTGTTAACATACCCATACATAACTTTTCCAATACGGAACCTGTGCCAATTGATCCAGTTGTCAATCCATCGGAACCTTTATCTCCTAAAGCTCCAGAAATCATTCCATGAGCCCGCATACCTTTTCCAGGTAGGCCTAGGAAGGAAAACTAGGAAGCGCAATTCGCTAAGTATTAAGATATTACTAAAAACTTGCATTTGAATGTACGACTAGTAGATGCTTTAGTAGAGATGCCAAACTGTGCTAAATGTTTCAAAGAATTGATTTCAAACAAAGAGAGATTAAGAGAGATAGTTAGTTTCATGACCCGTTCATATACATTATAAACGATTCACAATAGTTGATTACATCGCGAGGTACTTGACCTCTATATGATACATTTTACAAATATTGCATTCGTTTTTAAAAGACAAACTTTCATTACATCGAAAGTTGACGGGCATGCATACCAGTTCATAATATATCAAAGTATCAATGACTTAATAACAATCTTGTTGAACTCAACGACTCGAATGCAACGTCTTTTGAAATATGTCATGAATGACTCCAAGTAAAATCTCTAAAATGAGCAAATGCACAGCGGAAGATTTCTTTTATATCTGAGAATAAACATGATTTAAACTGTCAACCAAAAGGTTGGTGAGTTCATTAGTTTATCGTAATCAATCATTTCCATCATTTTAATAGACCACAAGATTTCATTTTTTCCATAAATATACATCTCATATCAGGCATTTCACAAACTGCATAGAGATAAAAATCATTCATATGGTGAACACCTGGTAACCGACCTTAACAAGATGCATATAGAATATCCCCATCATTCCGGGACTCCCTTCGGACATGATAATCGAAGTACTAAAGCATTCGTAACCCGAATGGGACGTGTCAAGGTCCATAGATCTATCTTTAGGATTCGCGTCAATTAGGGGCCATTTCCCTAATTCTTAGGCTACCAAGCTAAAAAGGGGCATATTCGATTTCGATAATCCAACCATAGAATGTAGTTTCAATTACTTGTGTCTATTTCGTAAAGCATTTATAAAAGCAGCGCATATATTCTCAGTCCCAAAAATATATATTGCAAAAGCATTTAAAAAGGGAGTAAATGAAACTCACAATACGATATTTTGTAGTAAATAGATGCATACGACGGAACTGAATAATGCAAGGTTGGCCTCGGATTCACGAACCTATATCAATTATATATATTAAAACATATAATCGCAATCGAACAAGTTTATGTTTTATTATTAATTGTTATGTTAGTAACTTGTATGTTTCATTAATAACTAAATTAACTCTATTTATTTTATATACTTTAGATAAATAATTAGTATTTATGATATAAAAAAATATCAATGTAGTTATGTAATATATTTTTCTTATATATATCATATTTATTTAGTAAATTAATAATAATAATAATAATAATCTTAATAGTAATAATGAAAATAATAATTTTGATAATAATAATAATAGCCGTTTTGTTTGTAGTAAAAATAATACTGTAATAATAATAATAATATTAATGATAATAAAAAATAATGTAAATAACATTATATAAAAATCAGTTTAATGAAAATAATAATAATGATAGTAATAATGATAATAATAATGATAGTTTTAATAATAATACTACTAATGATGTTCTTTAATGATAATACTAATACGAATCAGATTAATGATAATAATAATAAAAATTTTAAAATCATGTTAACACTAATAATAATAATAATAATAATAATAATAATAATACTAATAATAATAACTATAATAATAATAATACTTAATGATAATACTATTAATTATACTAATAATCATATTACTAATATTAGTGATAATAATTAACTTAATAACAACAACAATTAATAATAATAATAATAACAATAAAAAAATAATGATACTAGAAACTACCTTTAAAAGCTTTTTCCTAAAAAGAATGCCTCAGACAGGGCTCGAACCTGAGACCTCTCGCTAACCTGACACCCTCATAAACCGTCCCTCTGTCTTTGCATATCTGATTATAGCTAGAGTTTTAGTTCATTTAACCCGATACTTATCTGTTTCCCTTTCTCTCCTTCTACTTAATAAAACCCGTTCACCAGGCCCAAACTAAATTATGTTTTTTGGCCCAACAAGCAGAAATTCATCGGCCCACTTGCACAAAAAGGATTCCGGCCCAAAAATGGAGTTTAATCAACAAACCTACTAACCAAATTAAAATTTCTAACGTGATGCAGTAGGGTTTTTACCCTTGGAACTATTGCAGTGAAGAAAAATAGACAACAACAACAACAACAACAAAAATAACCAAGCTTCGTTTTTTTAATCATCTTCCTTATATACGTTCAATCATCTTCATTATTATTTTTGATCACCGTTAATCATCATCAGGTACTATTCATCATCTTCCCCAATTCCTTTTATCATTATCAACATCGTTCTCCATCACCAATCATCATAATCTTCATTATTACCTATCTTCATCGTGTATCATCCTAATTCATCATCTTTAACGTTATAATTGAACCAGAAATAGATTGTACAGTAGTGATTCGAGTAGTATACATGAAAGGAATGTTTTGCTTTGGTTTGTTTGATAGAAAAACAGAAACAACAAACAAAGATTATGGCAGTTCACGAAGACAATTTTGTGATGGTTTAAGATGGTGTTTGAACAGAAAAATATTAGCGAGTAGTAACAGTGGGTCCTAATGAAGTAGAAACATAGTCATAGTAGTTTTAAATAAAACAAGAATGTAGCAACATCATACGATGGTGGTTTTACGGTGGTGTTGGCTCCGGCAGAATAACAGAAAACAGAAGCATTTACCAGCAGCCTGTAACATCCCGTTTTTTCATCATAACATGTCCAAGGTACGTGATGAACTTTAGAATATTCATACTTGGTTGTATAATAGTATAAAGATGATTGTACGATGAGTGCATGAAGTGTACCAAGCGTGTACGTGTTTCGTGTTCGAATGTCGAAGAAAACTGGACGTTGTTTGAGTTACAAGGTGTGTACATGCCTTTTCGATCCCAAATAAAGTTTGAGTTGATATTTCAAAACCTTACCATTAGAAAGGCAATCTTATTACGTTTCCAACGATATTTGATTCATCGAAAATGGAGTTACGGTCAAAAAGTTATGGCCAAAACAAGTTTGCTGAAGTTCGGATGAAACAGGCAATTGTCACGGCGCGTCCAGAATGGCCACTGAAAGAACCCGTTCATATACATTATAAACGATTCACAATAGTTGATTACATTGCGAGGTATTTGACCTCTATATGATACATTTTACAAACATTGCATTCGTTTTTAAAAGACAATCTTTCTTTACATCGAAAATTGACAGGCATGCATACCATTTCATAATATCCACTATCCAATAATAAATTGATTTAATAATAATCTTTGATGAACTCAATGACTCGAATGCAACGTTCTTCGAAATATACTATGAAAGACTCCAAGTAATATCTATAAAATGAGCAAATGCACAGCGAAAGATTTCTTTAACACCTGAGAATAAACATGCTTTAAAGTGTCAACCAAAAGGTTGGTGAGTTCATTAGTTTATCATAATCATTTATTTCCATCATTTTAATAGACCACAAGAATTTCATATCCAGTTCTCATAAATATACGTCCCATGCATAGAGACAAAAATAATCATTCATATGGTGAACACCTGGTAACCGACATTAACTAGATACATATAAGAATATCCCCTATCATTCCGGGATCCTCCTTCAGACATGATATAAATTTCGAAGTACTAAAGCATCCGGTACTTTGAATGGGGTTTGTTAGGCCCAATAGATCTATCTTTAGAGTTCGCGTCAATTAGGGTGTCTGTTCTCTAATTCTTAGATTACCAGACTTAATAAAAAGGGGCATATCCGATTTCGATCATTCAACCATATAATGTAGTTTCAATTACTTGTGTCTATTTCGTAAAACAGTTATAAAAACAGCGCATGTATTCTCAGTCCCAAAAATATATATTGCAAAAGCATTTAAAAAGGGATTAATGAAACTCACCATACTGTATTTCGTAGTAAAAATGCATATAACGTCATTGAACAGGTGCAAGGTTGGCCTCGGATTCACGAACCTAAATTAATTATATATATTTATGTGTTGGTCAAGTCATAGTGTACCACAATCCTAATGCTCGAGACTGATATGCAAAAGTCAACAAAAGTAAATTTGACTCAAAATAATTTCCAAAAATCTATACATGATTAATATATAGTTTAAATATCGTCGTTTTATATTTTTAAAAGATTTATTAGAGTAAATAATATAATTTATTTATTAATAAATAAAATTTTATATTAAATTTATATAATAAAATATACTTTCATATATATTAAGTAATAAAATTTATAGGGTTCATTTAATATCATAAAGATAATATGATAGGTATTATTAAAGTAAGTTATTACACGTAGTAAAATATGTTTGTATCACATATTTATTTGATAAAATAATATCTATAATGTTAGTAAGTAAAAGTTGTATTATTTTGTAATAATAATTATTATTATAAAAATATCAATATTTATAATTACTAAGATGACATTATGATAAAACAATAATTCTAATTATGATAACTTTAATATTTACAATAATTTTTAATATTATATTTAAAATAATAATTCTATTTAAAATAATAATAATAATGATATTTTATAGTAACAATGACATTTCTATTAAAATAATAATTTTTGTTAAAATGATAGTTTTAATACTAACGATACTTTTAATAATAATAGTAATGATAAAAATAATAAGAACGATAATACTAATAATTATCTTAATGATAATATAGTAATAATAATAATAACAATAACAATAACCATTTTTAAATAATGATATATATATTAATAATGATAATAATAATAATAATACCAATAATAAAAATAATAATAATAATAATAATAATAATAATAATAATAATAATTGGATAATAATAATAATACTAATTATAACTTTAATGATAATAACGATAGTAATAATAAAAAAATAACATTTTTAATGATAAATCTCTTTTATTGATAAAGATAATAATAATGATAATAATAAGATAAAACTAGAATGACGATAATAATAATCATTTTTAATAAAAATATCTAAAATTCAATTGATTATAACTTCTAATCCGTTCATCGAAACCATTCGATATCTAAAGAAAAAGTTCTTAATTTTTCACTAGCTTTCTAAGGACATGCATATCTTATACCTTATCTCAACCGCACGTGTAACTAATTCAAGATTCAACCTAACCTGTCTAAGGGCAATATCAAAAGTACAAGCATGCATAATCCTAAATACTCGAGCACTAGTCAGGGATACACTATTAGTATGTAAAAGTTAAATTATGAGTACTCACGTATTAATATTGAGATTCAATATTGTAGGAAAGGTACGTAGACGCAACAGAAATGATAAACACTATATTGACCTCACGAGCATACCCATGAACCATACTCAATCACCTCCATAACTATAACCCATAATTTCCTTAATCCTATCCCACTCGAAAAACAACTTCGAAATCACTCGGACAACACTCCGTCGTAATATTTTATGTATACTAATAATATCTTGAAATAATACGGAGTAAATATATATATGTAAATCGATTGAGAGAGTTTAGAGAAAAATATTTTTAAGTTTCTATGAAATAATGAAACCTATTGAATTCTATTTATAATATATTTTTGAATTATTAAAGTATGAATTATTAAAGTGAATTATTAAAGTATGAATTATTAAAGTGAATTATTAAAGTATGAATTATTAAAGTGAATTATTAAAGTATGAATTATTAAAGTGAATTATTAAAGTTAAAGTAAAGTAAAAATAAAGTAAAGGTAAAGTTTAAGTATAGTAAAAGTATAAAACTATGTACGTATAATAAGCGTATAAATATATATAATATTAATTTAAATCGTTATATATATTTAATAAAATAAAATATAAATATCGTTATCTTTATCATAGTAGTTAAGTAATGAGTTGTTAAAAGTGGTTCTAGATATTTATAAAAGTTATATACGTTTTAATAATAAAGTTCTTTTTAGATTGAAAACATTTTTGTATGTTTGAAACTAAATAGATCAATCGAGTCTTTATGAGATTCAATCTTCCACTATCCTTTGTCTAGTTCTCAATGATTGACAATTTGTTCTTATTTTCCGAATATTGTTAAAATGGAAAGATTTCTCAAATCAACGTGGGCCTTTCAACAGAGACTTGTAATCATAATTCAATATATCTGATAATTCAATCATTTGATCTTATCTTCTAATTCCATTGATAAACATTTTGAAACAGATACAATCATATAAAGTATTTAATCTAATATTTTGTTTACGTTTCAAGTTATAATATATATACACATATACATATATAATCATATTCGTTTAATGGTTCGTGAATCATTGGAACTTGGTCGAGGTTGAATGAATGTATGAACATAGTTTAAAATTCTTGAAATTTAACTTAACAAATATTGCTTATCGTGTCGGAAACATATAAAGATTAAAGTTTAAATTTGGTTGGAAATTTCCGGGTTGTCACAGTACCTACCCGTTAAAGAAATTTCGTCCCGAAATTTGCGTGAAAAGGTCGTGAATGATAATAAGTATGTTTTCATGATGCATACGGGCTGAAAACTAGAGTTTTATCATCAGCGAATAATTTGGATAAACAATCCATTTATATGAAGAGTACGAATGAAGCTAACATGGAAGAGTGAAATGAGTAAGTGTAGATTCATCTTATCATTTGACGTAGATATGATTGATTCCCAGATTTCAAGGGATTTGAAGAAAATCTTCTTAATAAGATTTGACTCTCCGGTAATCAAGGGAATTAGGATCCGCTTTAAATGCGATCGTCCATTTTAATTGTTCTGTCGGAGATTTTCTTATAAATTCACCTCCTTCATTTCCTTACAATTCACACCTTCTGTTGATGCATTTTATGCAAGTCCCTAGATATCTAACCACGTCCATTGCAGGTACAACAGTTTACAGGCCACCATGATTGCTCGTTATTATCCTATCCGTGTTTGTATGTGGTTACAGGAACTGCAGGAATGAGATTTAGATGTTTGACTATGTTAGACTTAGTCAGACGTATGAGTGAAGCCTCACTAGTACAGCTGACAGGCTCATACGCACGGTTGATGCTGAGCTAAGTTACAATTACAACCTAAATGAGAAGACACGAGTGAGTGATCACCCGTACGGCTGATGAAGCCAACTCGTACGTGTGATGAATGAATCGTATGGGTGTGTCAACAGCAGGGGTATATAAAGTCTTATGTTCTTCATTTTAGGTTAAGCCTCTCATTTGTTACACACACTCAGATCTAGTGAGCTCCTCCGATTCTCTCTCAGTCCAAATCACCGAGGTGGTGAATAATAGCTCTAGGTGTTGATCTAATCACACTTGATTTAGTTGTGGTTTGACTAAATTAATCAAAAAAAAAACTTAACCTATTCACTAGAGGGTTTGATTCACTTATTCCGCCATTGTGTGAGTTAAATCTGTTGATTTCTAAATTCCTAGTCATGTTTCATCACCTTCTATTCTTTCCCCCTCAACTCATATTTTAAAGTATTCATCAATATGCTCCATCCAGTTCTGATTCTCGATATACTTCTAACTTTCATATCGGTCATTCTTCTTTTTCATCTACCGCCGGAAGAATCTATTTACTTCTACTATACTCTTGGGTTTATAGTGTTTCTAGTTCTCCCGTGTCTTTATATTGCTATATGCATCGATATATATGGTTTATAATTTCTGGTTTATCGTTGGGCTTTATATGTTCCCTTATATTTCAAAGTCTCTGCTTCCATCTTCTATAATCATTATCATTCACAGTTAATGCTCTCTTTTATTTGCTGCAATTTATACCCCAATTTCTATTTCGGAGTTTTGTCCTTTCGTTTCTTCTTCTTGCGATTAAGCACCGCTTGTAATGGTCCAGAATTCACAGATATGAATTTCGGAATGAACATTGTTAATGTTCTAGGAAGGAAATTGTGATGGCACGATCTTGACTTGTCAAATTACTAGAATACCTTGGAAAAGGCCGAATCATCAAGAAATATGTTCTTGATATTTTAGAGGTTAAATAGAATACAAAAGTCGTATAACATGGCACATGATGATGTTATGATCTGTGAATCATCACGTTCCATTTAGAAACTCAGCATGACTTACTGTAATATAATCACGTTGATCAAGTGTCATTATATTATACTAATTCATGCTTCAGTTCCCAACACTACTTCAAAATATTCCTATTTTAAACTTGAATGTTTCAGAATTTAAAAACTAAAATAGTTTCTTTTATGATGTAATACAGATAGCGTGAAGAGGTAAATGATTTCAAATAAGAAAAATTAAGAAAATATCTTCAGAAATATGGAGGATATTTATAATGAAAGATATGATGATATTTTAGAATTTCTAATATCAGAGGATGATGAAGAATATTGTCCGTAGGGGTTTAGAGTCAGGAGCAAGGTATTCGTTAATGACTTCAGCAGGTACTGAATCAGTTGGATCCTTTGATGTCAGGTTCTGTCTTTGTAATTTTTCCACAGCCTCCTTCCTACTTTGCTCAATCCGTTTTCCGGTTCCAAAACTTCTCTTTTTCTGCGCTTTGCCAGCACACTTCATCATTATCATCCAGTTTTTATCGTTTAAAGTCGTTTATAGTTTTTGCTGCTTCATCAGCATTTTTTTTTTCCATTTTCGGAGAACCAATTCGTAGTTCGGAGTGTTTTTCAGAAACTTCACATTCAAATTAAGTCCAGAAGATAGACGTTATATATACACATATAACTGTTGGCGTAGACATGCTGCGAGATTTCAAAATACTGATTGCTAATTCCCAATGATTCGTATGGCAATTCTCCTTACAAGATGCGAATGAGTAAATGATGGGGTTTCAATAAATAATTATAATGACTTTTTGGAGAGGCTAAAGTCAAAGGGTAATGAAGTTGTTGGTACATCTGCTAATAATATGATGGAATGTAAATGGTTCCCTGGTAACGATGGTGTATATCTCAAGGTTATAATAAGGTTAGTCTGACTGAAAAGTCGAAGTTGACTTGCTGGAGCTGTGACAAAACTGGCTACTTTGAATAGGAGTCGCAAAGTTATTTTTGCTAATAAATGCCAAAGAATCTGACGCGGATACGTTGTTTAAACTTTTACTTTGGTTTCAAGAGTTTTTCGGGTACTTAACTGTGGGTAACATGTGGTTGGATCATCATCTCGATTGCTCATCATTCGAAGTGTCTTCAGAAATTTTTGAAGGGTTTGAACACAGATTGTAATCGTTAACATACATTTGATGTTCTAACACAGTTTTGAAGTCAAAATATAGCTTGTGAAAGATGTAAGGATCTAAGAGTGATGATTTTGGTCATATCTCGAGTTGAATTTTGAGATTTCAAAATCAGAATATGTAATTAAATTTTGAATGAGTATGGTTGTTTTGATTTCTATAAAAGAATGTATATTGTTGTGAAAGTAGGGAGTATAATGGATGATTTGCTGAATCAGATTCGAAGAATGTAACATATTATTTGTGAATTTATATATCTCTCGGATATTACCTACCCTTTAAAAAAAAATTTCACAATTAATATTTTGTACAAAAGAATTTTATTACAGTCTTTATGAAAATATATATATGTATATTTTCTTCAGATGTAACATAGATTTAATGAGTTAATGTTAAATTAAACTCATTTGATTTACGGTTGAAACTAAAATTGAATAATCCCTAAAGGCTTTAAAAAGTACATAACTTTTACGTAGTATTTCTTTAATGACATTGAAATTATGAATCAATACTTCGTTATTTGTTGATGTATGATGTTTGGTTCGTGGAATTCTTGTGAATTTCGTAAAGTACGAATGATGTTATCTGAAAAGTTTCGGGTACATCGATGATGAAAGTGTAAAATCAAATATATACTTGATTTATTATGAATTGGAATTTGTTGAATTGCGACAGAGATTGTAGTTAACGCTGGTTAACTTGCGGCCGAAGGACGTACATTATTGCATATTTTTAATATGAATTAACCGAGTAGTTAAGATTCACACACAATAGCTTAGCACGGAATGATTTATTTTAAAATATATATATATATATATATATATATATATATATATATATATATATATATATATATATATATATATCTGTATATATATATATATATATATATGTATATATGTATATATATGTATATATATATATGTATATATATATATATGTATATATATATATATATACATATAATTTCTTTAGAGGGAATGAGTTAATTCTTCATAACTCGTTGATACAATATACACGTTATTGATTCGTAATGATGTCCACAGTGATTCTTGAACTGACGGAGTTTGTGATGTTATCGGTGTTGTTAATTCGGATGTTGACTGTACTGACTATGCTAGTAACGCTGACGGTACTGTTGATGCTGTTGGTAAAGCAAGTTTAGCTTGTTAATCACACACCATTTTTGTCAGGGCTTCTACTCTTCCTTCTATCATTTTGGTTTGCTTAACTGATTTATGGTTAGGGCTAGATTAGATAATCTCTAAGACTTTAGAGATTACATAATCGCCATGGAATGTTTCTCCAATGAAGTTATGAATTAATACTTCGTCAGTTATTGTTGTTGGTACTCCTTGGTATCTATGGTGCGTATGACGTTGATGCTCGTGGGACAGATTGTGAAGTTGAGGTTTACGAAGCGGTTGTGGTTGGAGGTGGTAATGGTACTGTTGGCGTTGATGATGGTGGTACTGGTTATGCTGCTGATGCTGCTGTTGGTGTTTGTAATCTCTGCACCATATTCTCCAAAGCCACTACCCGAGCGCGAAGCTCGTTGACTTCTTCTATTACACTGGGGTGATTGTCGGTTCGGACGAGCGGATAAATAAAATCTAAAATTTGATGTAATATATAATCGTGACGAGATACTCTGGAAATGAGCGAGAACATGGTATTTCGGACAGGTACGTCGGTAAGTGCTTCAGGTTCTTCGTCAAGAGGGCAATGTGGTGGATGGAAGAGATCACCTTCTTCTTGTCTCCAATGATTGAGGAGGCTACGAACCCATCCCCAATTCATCCAGAATAGGTGATGACTGATTGGTTGATCTATTCCGGTCACACTGCTTTCGGAGCTTGAATAGGATTCCATTTCGGAATCTGAGTGACTTGAACTGATGACGAATTCCATTTCGTACGATTGGATAAAGGATTTTTTTTCGATATGAAATGATTTTGGCTAACCCGATGGTATTCTAATTACATAGAATATATATATATATATATATATATATATATATATATATATATATATATATATATATATATATATATATATATATATATATATATATATATATATAGATCAAAAGATTTCATAGATTACGAAGGACTTTGCGGGATATGTCAGGCAAAGTTTAAAGTAACAGATACGATAAGATATGATTTAGCAGATATGCTAAGATATGAATTTTTGTCTATACACTATTCATGCAATCAATGCAGCAAGACGTGTCTTAGACTAAAAATGATAAGCAGGTAATTTCCTGAGGATGATAAGTAGTTAATTTTCGACACAAAATGATAAGCAAAACTTTTGACATGCAGACACGGTCGAAGTCCAGACTCACTAATGCATCCTATCGACTTATCAGTTAGACACACTAATGCAGACCTGGTTCGCTAAGACCACCGCTCTGATACCAACTGAAAGGACCCGTTCATATACATTATAAACGATTCACAATAGTTGATTACATTGCGAGGTATTTGACCTCTATATGATACATTTTACAAACATTGCATTCGTTTTTAAAAGACAATCATTCTTTACATCGAAAATTGACAGGCATGCATACCATTTCATAATATTCACTATCCAACTATAAATTGATTTAATAATAATCTTTCATGAACTCAATGACTCGAATGCAACGTTCTTCGAAATATACTATGAAAGACTCCAAGTAATATCTTTAAAATGAGCAAATGCACAGCGGAAGATTTCTTTAACACCTGAGAATAAACATGCTTTAAAGTGTCAACCAAAAGGTTGGTGAGTTCATTAGTTTATCATAATCATTTATTTCCATCATTTTAATAGACCACAAGAATTTCATTTCCAGTTCTCATAAATATACGTCCCATGCATAGAGACAAAAATAATCATTCATATGGTAAAAACCTGGTAACCGACATTAACTAGATACATATAAGAATATCCCATATCATTCCGGGATCCTCCTTCGGACATGATATAAATTTCGAAGTACTAAAGCATCCGGTACTTTGGATGGGGTTTGTTAGGCCCAATAGATCTATCTTTAGAGTTCGCGTCAATTAGGGTGTCTGTTCCCTAATTCTTAGATTACCAGACTTAATAAAAAGGGGCATATCCGATTTCGATCATTCAACCATATAATGTAGTTTCAATTACTTGTGTCTATTTCGTAAAACAGTTATAAAAACAGCGCATGTATTCTCAGTCCCAAAAATATATATTGCAAAAGCATTTAAAAAGGGATTAATGAAACTCACCATACTGTATTTCGTAGTAAAAATACATATAACGTCATTGAACAAGTGCAAGGTTGGCCTCGGATTCACGAACCTAAATTAATTATATATAATTATGTGTTGGTCAATATTTGTCTAACAAATTAGGTCAAGTCATAGTGTACCACAATCCTAATGCTCGAGACTAATATGCAAAAGTTAACAAAAGTAAATTTGACTCAAAATAATTTCCAAAAATCTATACATGATTAATATATAGTTTAAATATCGTCGTTTTATATTTTTAAATATTTTTAAAAGATTTATTAGAGTAAATAATATAATTTATTTATTAATAAATAAAATTTTATATTAAATTTATATAATAAAATATACTTTTATATATATATTAAGTAATAAAATTTATAGGGTTCATTTAATATCATAAAGATAATATGATAGGTATTATTAAAGTAAGTTATTACACGTAGTAAAATATGTTTGTATCACATATTTATTTGATAAAATAATATCTATAATGTTAGTAAGTAAAAGTTGTATTATTTTGTAATAATAATTATTATTATAAAAATATCAATATTTATAATTACTAAGATGACATTATGATAAAATGATAATTCTAATTATGATAACTTTAATATTTACAATAATTTTTAATATTATATTTAAAATAATAATTCTATTTAAAATAATAATAATAATGATATTTTATAGTAACAATGACATTTCTATTAAAATGATAATTTTTGTTAAAATGATAGTTTTAATACTAAAGATACTTTTAATAATAATAGTAATGATAAAAATAATAAGAACGATAATACTAATAATTATCTTAATGATAATATAGTAATAATAATAATAACAATAACAATAACAATAACCATTTTTAAATAATGATATATATATTAATAATGATAATAATAATAATAATACCAATAATAATAATAATAATAATAATAATAATAATTGGATAATAATAATAATACTAATTATAACTTTAACGATAATAACGATAGTAATAATAAAAAAATAACATTTTTTAATGATAAATCTCTTTTATTGATAAAGATAATAATAATGATAATAATAAGATAAAACTAGAACGACGATAAAAATGACGATAATAATAATCATTTTTAATAAAAATATCTAAAATTCAATTGATTATAACTTCTAATCCGTTCATCGAAACCATTCGATATTTAAAGGAAAAGTTCTTAATTTTTCGCTAGCTTTCCAAGGACATGCATATCTTATACCTTATCTCAACCGCAAGTGTAACTAATTCAAGATTCAACCTAACCTGTCTAAGGGCAATATCAAAAGTATAAGCATGCATAATCTTAAATACTCGAGCACTAGTCAGGGATACACTATTAGTATGTAAAAGTTAAATTATGAGTACTCACGTATTAATATTGAGATTCAATATTGCAGAAAAGGTACGTAGACGCAACGGAAATGATAAACACTATATTGACCTCACGAGCATACCCATGAACCATACTCAATCACCTCCATAGCTATAACCCATAATTTCCTTAATCCTATCCCACTCGAAAAACAACTTCGAAATCATTCGGACAGCACTCCGTCGTAATATTTTATGTATACTAATAATATCTTGAAATAATACGGAGTAAATATATATATGTAAATCGATTGAGAGAGTTTAGAGAAAAATATTTTCAAGTTTCTATGAAATAATGAAACCTATTGAATTCTATTTATAATAGATTTTTGAATTATTAAAGTATGAATTATTAAAGTGAATTATTAAAGTATGAATTATTAAAGTGAATTATTAAAGTATGAATTATTAAAGTGAATTATTAAAGTATGAATTATTAAAGTGAATTATTAAAGTTAAAGTAAAGTAAAAATAAAGTAAAGGTAAAGTTTAAGTATAGTAAAAGTATAAAACTATGTACGTATAATAAGCGTATAAATATATATAATATTAATTTAAATCGTTATATATATTTAATAAAATAAAATATAAATATCGTTATCTTTATCATACTAGTTAAGTAATGAGTTGTCAAAAGTGGTTCTAGATATTTATAAAAGTTATATACGTTTTAATAATAAAGTTCTTTTTAAATTGAAAACGTTTTTGTACGTTTGAAACTAAATAGATCAATCGAGTCTTTATGAGATTCAATCTTCCACTATCCTTTGTCTAGTTCTCAATGATTGACAATTTGTTCTTATTTTCCAAATATTGTTAAAATGGAAAGATTTCTCAAATCAACGTGGGCCTTTCAACAGAGACTTGTAATCATAATTCAATATATCTGATAATTCAATCATTTGATCTTATCTTCTAATTCCATTGATAAACATTTTGAAACAGATACAATCATATAAAGTATTTAATCTAATATTTTGTTTACGTTTCAAGTTATAATATATATACACATATACATATATAATCATATTCATTTAATGGTTCGTGAATCGTTGGAACTTGGTCGAGGTTGAATGAATGTATGAACATAGTTTAAAATTCTTGAAATTTAACTTAACAAATATTGCTTATCGTGTCGAAAACATATAAAGATTAAAGTTTAAATTTGGTTGGAAATTTCCGGGTTGTCACAGCCACGGCGCGACAAATGCCTATTTTGAGGGTCAGAAAGCTTAAAAAAGTGATCTAAAATCACCCTTTGGTCCACGGCGTGACAAATTTGCTCCACGGCGCGACAATAGGCACGATCTGGTACTTTTCAGCCTTTTAATGAGTTAAATGAGGGGCAAAGTTGGTATTTCACATATGGACGGGTCTTTGGCCATAAAACTGACCCAATCTTATCCAAACCTCATTTCCTTCTCATTTCTTCCCTCCCACTCACACCCCAAACCCTAGAGAGAGAGTAAAGGGTTTAGAGAGAGAAAGCTCGAATCGGGGATGAAGAAGAGTGATTCGGGTCGGGTCTCAAGTGTTAAAGTTATTCTCCTCGTTCACGGCTACGTTGTGATAGTGATGGTAAGTTCTAACTCCGAAATTCATCTTTATGATTTGATATTCAAGTTAGGTTTTTAGCTTTTTAGTTGTAAAACTCATTTAGATGATGAAGTGGGTTTATGGAAGCTAGTTATTTTTGATACATGGCGGGTTTTGGGTTGATAGACTTTTTGGCCATGATTAGGCTTTAGTTTTGGGTGTAATCACTTAGTTTAGTGATTTTGGAAGCGTTGGAACCCTTTTGGGTGTATTTGAGTTGTCTAATTTTGAAATGGGTCAAAATTAGGGTTTATGTGTCAAAATGGGTTTTGAGTAAAGTTTTGGTGAATTAAGTATGTAAATACTCATTTTAGGTGTTATTTGGTGTTTTGGTAATATAATCACTAGTCGTTAGTGATTTTGGGCGTTTTTGAGACTTAGGTCAAAATGGGTCGACTTTGATTGGGTCAAATTTGGTAATGACACTAAATTGGATTAAATGGATGTTAAACACTTTTGTTAAGTGTTAAATGGCATTTTTGAATGAAAGTAAACGTGAGAAATGATTTCAGGTTAAAATTGGTATTTTAACCATAAAGTCAAACTTGGTCAACCATGAAATGGGTTTTTGTGTAATATACGAGATAGTATGCGTTTAAAGGCTAAAGTTGTTGTATTTTGGTATTTCGGAAACGCGGGAACTAGTCTCGTTAGTTTGGACCTTCGGGTGTCATTAAATGTATAAAAGGTGTACCTTGCACTTTAGTTGTCTAAATGGGCGGATTGTGGAGGTAGGTATAAACCCTTGGTTAAGGGTGTTTGCGTCAAATTCTCTTGAAGGGAATGTGTGTTGATTGTGTGAAAACCTATATGTATATTATAGGTAAAAGCTTGCTCGATTGCGTTTGGTGGCGACTTTACATACATGAATTGTGCATGCATCTCTAGGTGAGTGGAATGATTATATGCATATGTATGTAATGTATTTATTTGAATGCTATAGTATGAACCAAAGAGCCGGTAGTGCCATAGTATTTTCGAGCGTGCTATGATGTGAACCAAAGAGCCGGTAGCGTCATAGTACGTGTGGTATAGTGTGAACCAAAGAGCTGGTAGCGCTATAGCACGATTTGTTAGGGTGTGAACCAAAGAGCCGGTAGCACCCTAGCGTTGTTAGAGTGTGAACCAAAGAGCCGGTAGCACTCTAGTGTGAGTATGACTCGAGTTGTGATGTGAACTAAAGAGCCGGTAGCATCATGACAAATGCGTATGGTGTGAACCAAAGAGCCGGTAGCACCATGACACGAGAATGGTTAACCATGGTTGTGTGAATTTTGTATTAGTATATATAACATTGAACTATATGCTATTGGTGTTGCTAGCTTATTGTGAATTGCGGATATTGGTTTATGCATGATGTTTGCATAGTTTTTGAATTGCTAGCTTGTATGCGGTATTGTGTAAGTGATTGCAAGTAAGTAGATTATATATGTATACGTATAATTATTGCATTCACTAAGCTTTATGCTTACCCCTCTCGTTGTTTACCTTTTTACGGGTATTGTGATTATGAAGCTAGCTAGTTGTAGACTAGATGCTTAGGTGCGCTTGGGCTCGATGGGGTAGCTTTTGGATATTTGGACGCGGATGGGGGATTTGGTAGTCCCCGGGATTATGCTCTTGGTATTGGGTTGGGTTATTGAGTCTTAACCCGTATTTCTCGTGATCGGGTCATTATTACAAATGATTTTGTAAAGTGTAATTTGTGTGCCAAGGGTCATGATAGATTGTTAAACGTATCATTACGATGTTATCCAGGGGTAGTAGGACTAAAGTAAAGCAAGCAAGGCCTAAAAGGCAAGGTGCTCAGGTAAAGGCTAAGCTTAGTTGGATGAGTCCCTACAACTTATTTAATTCAGCCAGAATATGGGGCCAGAAATTGCAGAGGAGCAGGATCCGAAGCGGTGGCTACTACAAGAATGGAATATTCAAATAGAGTTGAAAATGTATTGTATTAATGGGACCTACCTAATAAAAAATGTACTCCGTTTTTGGTTAAATAGATTGGGGTTGTTTCAAGTGGTATCAGAGCATAGTCTAAGGGAATTAGGTGACCTTGGAATAGGTGCCTAGTCTTAGACTTATTGACGGATGTGCGTTATTTGCGGGACTTGTAGGAATACGGGTCGGTTTGCGATTTGTTAGTGCCTTAGAGTAGGTGACTAACTAGGACTTGTGATTGTCCAAAGCGTGATTATGTGGGGCCTTATTTTGTGTGTAAATTAGTGCCTTAGATTGGTAGTGCCTAATGTAAGTAGGGGAACTTGGACGTTGTTTTAGTGATAGTCACCTAGGTTGTAGGTTGACTTGTTGTTGCGGTGTACTTGTGTATATTTATTATTATATTGTATATAGGTGTATATATACAGGTATCTATTGGTGCGGTGTCCTATAGACGAATCTATTGGAGAGATTCGAATGTTTGGCGGTTTGAGTGATCAAGTTCGCTATAAGGACTTTGGTCATTCGGGTACTAGGAATTATCGCGTCTTATTTTGTGTGAATGTTGCGTCAGTCCGGGTAAAGTACTTTGTGTGACCATGTGAAAATGGTAAGGTACGCATTTGTAATAGTGACCGATCACCATTATTACAAACGTGTATCTTAACACCAAGCATGACATGACGAGTACCGAGCGGAGGAAACGTGGCATGGTTGGGGTAGAATCGGGATGAGTTAGGAATCTTTTATTTGTTCCTAAGATATAGTAGTCTCGAGTGATGTACTTGTTGTCACATCAGGTTCTCTGTGAGTCGGGAAGTATTACGGTGGATTCGGTTAGTTAAGTGAGTGAGCTAACTCACGAGTTTGGTGCGTTCTTAGTCACCCTAAGTAGTGGGTGTACTATTGAGATTGTTATTGGTTTTAGTTATCCATCGTAACTAGGATGACCGATTTATTGTATGCGTGTGTGTGCGTCGAGGACTTAAATTCTGTAATGGAATGCGATAAGTCTAATGATTGTAGTTTTGAGTTACACTCGGTAGAGTGTGTGGTTAGAGAATCGTGTTGGGATTCTTGTTGTGAGTCGCCTTGGAATTGGCGAATCGTGGAGTCTTTGGGTCGTTAAACTCATGGGAGTGGGACCCGTATGATGGTGATTGCGTTAGTGCGTTAGTGTGTTATGGATTATAGGGTAACTGATAGTGCTCCAAATGAACATATATTTAGTATCAATATCCTTCCAATATGTAAAGTTTTCAGTTGCAACTGTTCTATTTTCAAGTAATATTCGTTTAAATAAATAAGTGCAAAGACAAAAGGTGAAAGCGAAGATTTGAAGAAGCAAACGTCCAAAAAGCTTAAATGTACAAGATACCATCCAAGTGGTTCAAATTATTGATAAGAAACGTCTAAAAATGACAAGAGTACAAGTTTCGGAACGCAAAGTACAAGATATTAAATTATACGAAAGGACGTTCGAAAATCCGGAACCGGGACCTGAGCCAACTATCAACGCCCGACGCAACGGACCAAAAATTATGAGTCTACTATGCACAAGAATATAATATAATATTTAAATAATTATATAAATTATTTATTTATTATATATTTAATTAAATATAATGTCGACAAGCTAGCAAACAAAGCAATTGGGCATGGCCAGGCTGGCCATACGATCGCATGAGATTAACACTGAGAACTCATGCGATCGCATGAGCCTCAGGATCAGACCACATCTATAAAAGGCAACGAGTTTTGGCCAGAAAAAAATTTATATATATATCAATATCCCTCTGTAATATATAATAAATATATATATATATATATAGTATAGGGTAGTTTTATATTAGATTAGTTTAGGTTATGTAAAAGTTATTTTACGGGTTTTGAAGTCGAAACTCTGTCCGTATAACACTACGCGATAAATAATCAATGTAAGCTATGTTCTCCTTTTTAAATTAATGCCTCGTACTTAAGTTATTATTATGCTTATTTAAGACGAAGTAATCATGATGTTGGACTAAAAATAATTAAAATTGGGTAATTGGGCTTTGTATCATAATTGGGGTTTGGACAAAAGAACGACACTTGTGGAAATTAGACTATGGGCTATTAATGGGTTTTATATTTTTTTTAACTAAATGATAGTTTGTTAATTTTAATATAAAGATTTACAATTGGACGTACCTATAAATAACCATATACACTCGATCGGACACGATGGGCGGGATATTTATATGTACGAATAATCGTTCATTTAACCGGACACGGGAATGGATTAATAGTCTTGGAATTATTAAAACAGGGGTGAAATTATGTACAAGGACACTTGGCATAATTGATAACAAAGTATTAAAACCTTGGATTACACGCAATTGATATCCTGGTGTAATTATTAAACAAAGTATTAAGACCTTGTTACAGTTCAAGTCCCCAATTAGTTGGAATATTTGACTTCGGATATAAGGATAATTTGACGAAGACACTCGCATTTTATATTAATGACTGATGTACTGTTATGGACAAAAACCAGACGGACATATTAAATAATCCAGGACAAAAAACAATTAACCCATGGGAATAAACTAGAATCAACACGTCAAACATCATGATTACGGAAGTTTAAATAAGCATAATTCCTTTATTTCATATTTTAATTTCCTTTATTTCATATTTAATTGCACTTCTAATTATTGCACTTTTATTTATTGTTACTGTATTTAATTGCAATTTTATTTATCGTACTTTTTAATTATCGCAATTTTATTTCGTCGCACTTTTATTTATTGCAATTTCATTATCCTTATTTACTTTACACTTTAAATTAAGTCTTTTATTTATTTAATATTTTACATTAGGTTTTAACTGCGACTAAAGTTTTAAAAATCGACAAACCGGTCATTAAACGGTAAAAACCCCCTTTTTATAATAATAATATTACTTATATATATATTTGTATTTTTATAAAGTAAAACTAATATAGCGTTAAGCTTTGTTTAAAGATATCCCTGTGGAACGAACCGGACTTACTAAAAACTACACTACTGTACGATTAGGTACACTGCCTATAAGTGTTGTAGCAAGGTTTAAGTATATCCATTCTATAAATAAATAAATATCTTGTGTGAAAATGTATCGTATTTAATAGTTTTTCCTAGTAAAATATAAGCTATTTCATATACACCTAGCATAACATCAAGTATTTTTGGCGCCGCTGCCGGGGACAGTTAAACGCCGAAAGCGCAACGCTATAAAAAAAAGATTTTTATTAATTTTTAAGTTTACTTTTATAAAAATACGCTTTTGTAAAAATACGTTTTAAAATATAATATTTTCAAAAATATAAAAAGAAAAACAAAAATTATATATTTTTAATAATTTGTTATATATATATATATATATATATATATATATATATATATATATATATATATATATATATATATATATATATATATATATATATATATATATATATATATATATATATATATATATAAAATTATAAAGTTTCTTTATTTTTATTTTAGTTTTTAAAATACAAGTTTTTATTTATATAATTATTTATTAAAACTATTAAAACAGAAAAAAAAACTCTCGAGGCCCGGTACTGTAGCAACCCAACCCTGGCCCGAAATCTTTATCCATGCGATCGCATGGATTTTGAACGTGAGGACCATGGGATCGCATGGCCCTGTCTGACACGCCACAGTTGACTTCCCAACTGCAATAATTACGGAGTATATATTATTATTATTATCTAAACCCTAATTAGGGTTAATTAGTTAAATATTTAATTTAGTTTTTAGAATTAATTTGTAAATTAAGTTTAATTAGTTTTAATAATTTATAAAATTAATACTTTTATAAAATAAATAATATAAAAATAATATTTTTATAAAAATTGCACTTTTTACAACTTTAATTTTTATTTTTGTATTTTTATTTTGTATCTTTTTATTTGTTTTAGCGTAATATTTGTACTTTTCACTCGTTTTTAGTTCTAAGTTATAGTTTTTGCCATAGTCATTTTTATTTCTAGATTTTTAGGCTTTGCCGTAAAATCCCTTAAGTGCTTTTTCTTTAGATTAAGATTTAGGCGCTTTGGAATTTTACGACGCCGTTTTTCGCTTTAGTTTTAAATAGATTTTAGTGCCTTTAAGTAATTGCCGTTTTCTGAATAAAATTGCATTTACCTTTAGACCTTCAGGCGCAACTTTTTAGATATAATTTTTAGACTTTTAAGTTGCGACGTTTTTCTTTCTTATTTTTATTTTTCGACGCACTTCTTTTTCTTTCTTATTTCTCGACGATCTATTTTTTAGGACATAGAATTTTCTATTTCTTCTCTAAAATTTCAAAAACGAAAAATTATTTTAAGCAGTTAAATTGATAGACATCCAAATTTTCTGCTTCGTAGTAATAGTTGGATTTGTTAGTGGCTGAGTTGTGAGCTTTCGATTTAAAGGGTTCTAGCTCCCTGCTGCATCTATTGGCTATTCAAAACGTGGGCAAAAGCAGAAAAGTTTATTAATTTGATAACTTATATAATTTTTATTTTTATAACTAATAGGATAATTAAGTAAATGCACCACATTGTAGCTAAAATTTGGTAATAAGCGCATTATGGAAAATCTCGAGAATATTTTGGAAACTCTTTATGACATCCGAAATCAATTTAATCAATACTCTCAAACGGATGTTGATGACAATTCGTTCGGTCAATCTTGGATCACGAATGATGAAACAATAACTGGTTATGAAATCTGTGGAGATTATCACACAACATGGGAATGTTATTATTACGTTCCTATGGAAAATTACGCACCCACGGAACCTGAATGGAACGATTATGAAGAATACAATTCAAATTGGAATTATTCTCAAGAATATATCCAAACTCAACAACCAGAAGA
The DNA here is from genome assembly GCF_046630445.1 of Rutidosis leptorrhynchoides. Taxonomy (NCBI): domain Eukaryota; kingdom Viridiplantae; phylum Streptophyta; class Magnoliopsida; order Asterales; family Asteraceae; genus Rutidosis; species Rutidosis leptorrhynchoides. Next base: position 425,382,977 of record NC_092333.1, on the reverse strand, counting down.
CGAGGAGAATTATGTGTCTGAAAATCTTTTAGACAATATGAAAATCAAACTCGAAGAACTCGATGCTCAAAATGAACAAATGAGAGAGTTTGTAAATAGGCAAGCTGAAACTCTATCAGATTACACACCTGTTGATCTGAGGAGTATTGTGCAAGAAAATCTCATATCATCAAATTTTGATGAATTCGAGAGCTCTGAAATCACCAACTATCCCGATGAAACTTTTTATTCAGCTTTACCAATTTTACAACATATCGACACATTAGCCTCTACCGACGAAATCATCGATCAATCAATGAATGAAGAAGAAGTAAGGGTGACAAATTGGTACTCTTGGGAAAATGATAACGTTGAAAACTTTACCCTCGAGACCAAAGTGGTGGGACCGATAAGTACCGTTAATGAAAAAGAATCTACTTCAATTCCGAAATTCACCATTCCACAACCTTCCAACCCAATATTCTCAATAGACGAGTCATCTACCGAAGATGAACTACGAGCTGTAATAGATAATGACACCTCGGATTTCACCCAATTGGGTAATAGAGGTGAAAACTTTGATCCAGAGAATAAATGAAAGGAAATGTTAGGAATTGTCCACCCTATAGAAATATGTATATCGGTGTATATCGATCCATTTGACCAAGAACTAGAAAAGAGACATATCCATTTACTAAAAGCTACACTTAAAAAAGAATTAAGTAGTGACGATCGGGTGGTTCTAAACTTTAAACCCATTGATATATTATACACCACCCGAGATGTAAATAACTGGCTCACTATTCTAATTCGTGGAACTTATTCTACCGACTTCACATATCGTCAGCTAAATGTGGGGAAGTCTAACCCCACTTAACGTTAAATTAGGGGTTCGGGTTAGTGCATAACTCGTCAACAAAAATGCATGATAAGTTAGGGTAAAAGACGCATTTTCAAAGATTAGTAAACAGTTCAGAAAACAACCGTTTTTGAAAAAAAAACATGTGTGATAAAACAAGAAGGAATGAACGATGAGGCGCGCCATCTATCATTCGACGAGCTTTGTAATTACAAACTAGGTATTTTCAATCACTTTTTTACACTAATCACCCTCATGAATTTATAATTAGAGTCTGATTTCATGCAAATGAGGGCATTGCATGATCTCAAGTGTGGGGAAGGGTTATAAATTCTCTCGGGTTTATACTTGGTTTATTTTCTAAATTTTGTGAAAATTTTAAAAAAAAATTTCAACTAAATGAATTCAAAATCATGTTTATACATATTTATGAACGATGAAAACTAGGTGTTAATACCGAAATTATCGTTACCTCGAAAAGGACATAAATTGAGAAACAACTAAAACGCTTGAATTTATTTATTAAGATATAAAAAGACGCATAAAAAAAGCCAAGTGTGGGGAGAATGTACCAAGTTATTCAATTAAAAACTATCTATCACATGTTTCTGTAAAGTTTATTGCAGGTGCTTTTGTTTTGGACTAAATTGACTGTTTTACCCTTAATATTATAATAAAAATAAAAGAAAAGATGGATCTACACGATGAATCAATTCCATCATTAAAAGGAAGTAAAGTCTTCCGAAAAAGACACACGCTTCTTGATTTAGGTCAAGAAGTTGTCGTCCAGACCAGCTGTAGGTTGACAAAAAATCTAGAAAAGTCATCTCTAAAATCAGGAGAAAATTCACGGACCTCAGCATCAAACAGGGTCGCCAAGTGGTCAGACTTATCCTAACCATGAGAGGATCTGTCTCGTAAAATGGGGAGGACGCCGTGCAAATTAGCTTGATAAGACTAATGAATCAGACCCCCAGAAAAGGATAATCTCCTTAAAAGATCAAAAATCAGCTTTTAAGCCTGATATTACTCAATCCTAGAGATTGACCTTAAAGATTGAGAATTACAAACTCATAGAATTCGATGATATCTAAACTCGAGCTTGAACGAGAAAATATTTTGATCAAAATTACAAACCGATTTGTTTTCTGAAAACCTATTTTCAATGCGTTCATTACCATTGAACGTAAAATTCTAGGAATTCACCTGAAATTCATTAGGTCACCTGAACCAAATCAGGTGTTAACAGTAAGAACGGTGGTTGCATAGCATGGTCGAAGACAGGACCTTGTGCCAGACCGAAAAAAAATCATAGGGTGAGCTTTACTATTGCTCCTACCAAGGATAGTAATTGCATCTGACACGTTATAGACCATAATTAAAAGCATGTCATGGTACATTGCCTTAACAGTTGCTTGTTCAACGCTTTCCTTTACAACCGGACGGTAGTTTACCGAAAGGTAATATACGGAGCAAGTATACTGGACGTGTTGCTTTCCTAATACAAGGTTAGCAAGTGGGTGACACAAAACCATAAGTTTTGAGCTAAAATTTTCAAATCTGAAACCCACCAAACCCACAAAAACATTTTGCATACACCGGTGAAGGGTTATTCCGGAAAACTTGTCTAGGGTAAAATCTAGCTTGAATTTTCAAAAGATCAAATGTTTTCATAAAGATCCAATTTCCTTAAGGATCTAAATTTTCATAGTCATGTGGGACTGTAAACCACATTGTTACTATCATTGTTTATACCGCCATATTAAAATCACTGATGTACAAAGTGTGAAGAATAAAGAAGTGATTCATGTGATGTATTATATTATTTCAAGTTCTGTATTGCTTGAGGACAAGCAACGTTCAAGTGTGGGGATATTTGATAGTGCTCCAAATGAACATATATTTAGTATCAATATCCTTCCAATATATAAAGTTTTCAGTTGCAACTGTTCTATTTTCAAGTAATATTCGTTTAAATAAATAAGTGCAAAGACAAAATGCGAAAACGAAGATTTGAAGAAGCAAACGTCCAAAAAGCTCAAATGTACAAGATACCATCCAAGTGGTTCAAATTATTGATAAGAAATGTCTAAAAATGACAAGAGTACAAGTTTTGAAACGCAAAGTATAAGATATTAAATTATACGAAAGGACGTTCGAAAATCCGGAACCGGGACCTGAGCCAACTATCAACGCCCGACGCAACGGACTAAAAATTATGAGTCTACTATGCAAAAGAATATAATATAATATTTAAATAATTATATAAATTATTTATTTATTATATATTTAATTAAATATAACGTCGATAAGCTAGCAAACAAAGCAATTGGGCATGGCCAGGCTGGCCATGCGCTCGCATGAGATTAACACTGAGAACTCATGCGATCGTATGAGCCTCAGGATCAGACCACATCTATAAAAGGCAACGAGTTTTGGCCAGAAAAAAATATATATATATCAATATCCCTCTGTAATATATAATAAATATATATATATATATATATATATATATATATATATATATATATATATATATATATATATATATATATATATATATATATATAGGGTAGTTTTATATTAGATTAGTTTGGGTTATGTAAAAGTTATTTTACGGGTTTTGAAGTCGAAACTCTGTCCGTGTAACACTACGCGATAAATAATCAATGTAAGCTATGTTCTCTTTTTTAAATTAATATCTCGTACTTAAGTTATTATTATGCTTATTTAAGATGAAGTAATCATGATGTTGGACTAAAAATAATTAAAATTGGGTAATTGGGCTTTGTACCATAATTGGGGTTTGGACAAAAGAACGACACTTGTGGAAATTAGACTATGGGCTATTAATGGGCTTTATATTTGTTTAACTAAATGATAGTTTGTTAATTTTAATATAAAGATTTACAATTGGACGTACCTATAAATAACCATATACACTCGATCAGACACGATGGGCGGGATATTTATATGTACGAATAATCGTTCATTTAACCGGACACGGGAATGGATTAATAGTCTATGGAATTATTAAAACGGGGGTGAAATTATGTACAAGGACACTTGGCATAATTGATTACAAAGTATTAAAACCTTGGATTACACGCAGTCGATATCCTGGTGTAATTATTAAACAAAGTATTAAGACCTTGTTACAGTTTAAGTCCCCATTTAGTTGGAATATTTGACTTCGGATATAAGGATAATTTGATGAGGACACTCGCATTTTATATTTATGACTGATGGACTGTTATGGACAAAAACCAGACGGACATATTAAATAATCCAGGACAAAAAACAATTAACCCATGGAATAAACTAAAATCAACACGTCAAACATCATGATTACGGAAGTTTAAATAAGCATAATTCCTTTATTTCATATTTAATTTCCTTTATTTCATATTTAATTGTGCTTCTAATTATTGCACTTTTATTTATTGTTATTGTATTTAATTGCACTTTTATTTATCGTAATTTTTAATTATCGCAATTTTATTTCATCGCACTTTTATTTATTGCAATTTCATTATCGTTATTTACTTTACGCTTTAAATTAAGTCTTTTATTTATTTAATATTTTACATTAGGTTTTAACTGCGACTAAAGTTTTAAAAATTGACAAACCGGTCATTAAACGGTAAAAACCCCCTTTTTATAATAATAATATTACTTATATATATTTGTATTTTTATAAAGTAAAACTAATATAGCGTTAAGCTTTGTTTAAAGACATCCTTGTGGAACGAACCGGACTTACTAAAAACTGCACTACTGTACGATTAGGTACACTGCCTATAAGTGTTGTAGCAAGGTTTAAGTATATCCATTCTATAAATAAATAAATATCTTGTGTAAAATTGTATCGTATTTAATAGTTTTTCCTAGTAAAATATAAGCTATTTCATATACACCTCGCATAACATCAGTAACATTCCTAACGGAGTATCCCTTGTAGTAGTGGTGTTATCGAGATGTAGAAGGGTGTATGACTTGGTGTTCCCGAGCATCTCCTTAGTATTAGGTGAAGGGCCTCATTAGGCTATATCGTTTGGCCTTGTGGAATTGCGGGTGACGTTTAATCGTTAGTAACTTTTGAGAAGACAATAAACCCTATGGTTTGTCAGGTAGGTATGACTTCGGGTCATTATCGTGGAGAAGTTGGTGACATCAGGTGTATGTAACCTAAAGATCGAGTTTCTAAATCTCGATAGGTTGCGGTGGGAGTTTGCATGACACTGCGACAGGTGCCTTTTTATACCTGCTGGTGTAATGTTCAACTCCGGTAGTGGTGTGATCACTTTGTGCTTAGGGTTCTCATGAGATACCCTTGGAAGCAGCGGAGATTACGAAAGTGATCGATGGGTGAAAGTAATTTGACAGTTGTGAAAGTCGAAGTTTAAGAGCATTGCAGTAAATACTTCTTATGAAGTGGCGGATGAGCGAATCTGGTTGCTCTTAAGTGATAGACGGGTATGATGACCGGTGAGCCGGTGACAGACTTAATGGTCGGATAGGCCTAAGGTTATGATGAAGGGTTGATATTGTGGTCAACGAAATTATTGTATCGGATTGGTCACTTTTCTCCATGAGAGTGAGCAATTACGGATACTGGTTCGTTGAGTGGAAGGTCGGGTGATCTCGACTGAGATGCACGAATGATTTATCGGAATGACGTATGCTTAGGCATAGAGACGTATGTGGGACTTTGGTGGAGTTCGCTTTGTGAACGGGTAAGGCAGTTGATTGTGATTTGTGGTATGAAGGTGCGAAGTCGTCGCGTGTATGACATCTCTGGTAATTTTGTATGACGGCTCTGAGAGCCTAAAGTGAATTTACAGTGATTCAGTGTTTACGATCAATGATGAGAATGATCACGTGTGTTGCGAAATGGTAATTCCGCGGGGTGTTATCATCATGGCGGTGAGAATGTGAAGATGAATCCTAAGTGGGGAGTTTTTACTACCGCCCGAGGAAGATCCGGTGGTGTATTGTATACTGAAGTCTCCGAGTGTACCGTGCTAGACCTTAATAGGAATTCATAGACCCTGACGAGGAAGAGTGACGGGTTGTTGATGTTGACTCGAGATCGTGCATTACGATTGTTAGTTACAATTTTGGAATGTTATGTGTAGAGTTGTGATGATGGGATCGAATGAAGTGTAATTCTTTTTAAGCAAGGTGTTTGTGTAGTACCAGAGTGCGGTATGAGACTAAATGTAAAGCTTGAGATCTCGGAGTGAGGGAATGAAGTTGTCATTGCAGGTGCTCTCATAATGAAAAATCTGGGTTGCTATGAAACCCTGATGGTACTATTGAGTAGATACATGTTAGTAGTGTGGTGTTCGCTGTATTTTCCCTGTCGGGAAACGTGATCGTGAGGATCTTTAGTGGATTATTCCACTTTGTGGATGATTGTGAGGCGGGGAGCGCCGGTTCTGATTGTCTCACGTCGAGACACACGGATGTTGTTGGTTGCAAGGGTGTGTACCCTAGTGATGTGACTCGTTAGTTTTATTTAAATGTCAAGGCCATCCTTAACGGACGGTTTAGGAAGGAGTATTCACCCTGCATAGGTGAATATATTTGTGGGTAGTGTGGCAAATCGCGAATTGTTATGATGATAATTTGCTGTTGACGAGATTCTAGTACACGAATAGTTTCCATGCTATTACTAGGAAGCCGTAGTGTATGATGTGTTGTAGGGTTTAAAGGGAGAAACCCTGTGTCGAGTGTTGATGTTTTGCCTAGTTCGTGGTGCATTATTGTCGTCCTGGATTAATCCAGAGACTGGTGGTCGTGTGTGGATCGATCGATGGGAAAGTTTGTGTTCCCTAGAGTGATTATTTTGGTGATACCAAAATTTCTTCGTTGAAGGAATAATCCGGTTGCGGAAATGAGGGAGGTTCGTTCTTGAAATAGAGAACATACTTGATTGACCAGTTAAGTGGTGCGTTATGGACTGTTAAAGTACAGAGTTTTAATGGGGGCAGTTTGAACGTTGAGCGCGGGAAATATCGCTTGTTGCGATAATGCACGCTAGTGATTATTAGCGTGTGGTAAAAACTTCGAACTAATGGAAATTGTTATTGGGATTTGTTATGGACATCTAGTTTAGAGGGTGTCGAAGGACCGTTGGGTGTAGGTCCGGATTAGTTAAGTGATGAGGATCACGAGGACGTGATTGAATTTAAGTGGGGGAGAGTTGTAACATCCCGTTTTTCATCATAACATGTCCAAGGTACGTGATGAACTTTAGAATGTTCATACTTGGTTGTATAATAGTATAAAGATGATTGTACGATGAGTGCATGAAGTGTACCAAGCGTGTACGTGTTTCGTGTTAGAATGTCGAAGAAAACTGGACGTTGTTTGAGTTACAAGGTGTGTACGTGCCTTTTCGATCCCAAATAAAGTTTGAGTTGATATTTCAAAACCTTACCATTAGAAAGGAAATCTTATTACGTCTCTAACGATATTTGATTCATCGAAAACGGAGTTACGGTCAAAAAGTTATGGCCAAAACAAGTTTGCTGAAGTTCGGATGAAACAGGCAATTATCACGGCGTGACCAGAATGGCCACGGCGCGACAAATGCCTATTTTGAGGGTCAGAAAGCTTAAAAAAGTGATCTAAAATCATCCTTTGGGCCACGGCGCGACAAATTTGCTTCGCGGCGCGACAATAGGCACGATCTGATACTTTTCAGCCTTTTAATGAGTTAAATGAGGGGAAAAGTTGGTATTTCACATATGGACGGGTCTTTGGCCATAAAACTGATCCCAATCTTATCCAAACCTCATTTCCTTTTCATTTCTTCCCTCCCACTCACACCCCAAACCCTAGAGAGAGAGTAAAGGGTTTAGAGAGAGAAAGCTCGAATCGGGGATGAAGAAGAGTGATTCGGGTCGGGTCTCAAGAGTTAAAGTTGTTCTCCTCGTTCATGGCTACGTTGTGATAGTGATGGTAAGTTCTAACTCCGAAATTCATCTTTATGATTTGATATTCAAGTTAGGGTTTTTAGCTTTTTAGTTGTAAAACTCATTTAGATGATGAAGTGGGTTTATGGAAGCTAGTTATTTTTGATACATGGCGGGTTTTGGGTTTATAGACGTTTTGGCCATGATTAGGCTTTAGTTTTGGGTGTAATCACTTAGTTTAGTGATTTTGGAAGCGTTGGAACCCTTTTGGGTGTATTTGAGTTGACTAATTTTGAAATGGGTCAAAATTAGGGTTTATGTGTCAAAATGGGTTTTGAGTCAAGTTTTAGTGAATTAAGTATGTAAATACTCGTTTTAGGTGTTATTTGGTGTTTTGGTAATATAATCACTAGTCGTTAGTGATTTTGGGCGTTTTTGAGACTTAGGTCAAATTTGGTAATGACACTAAATTGGATTAAATGGATGTTAAACACTTTTGTTAAGTGTTAAATGGCATTTTTGAATGAAAGTAAACGTGAGAAATGATTTCGGGTTAAAATTGGTATTTTAACCATAAACTCAAACTTGGTCAACCATGAAACGGGTTTTTGTGTAATATACGAGATAGTATGCGTTTAAAGGCTAAAGTTGTTGTATTTTGGTATTTCGGAAATGCGGGAACTAGTCTCGTTAGTTTGGACCTTCGGGTGTCATTAAATGTATATAAGGTGTACCTTGCACTTTAGTTGTCTAAATGGGCGGATTGTGGAGGTAGGTATAAACCCTTGGTTAAGGGCGTTTGTGTCAAATTCTCTTGAAGGGAATGTTTGTTGATTGTGTGAAAACCTATATGTATATTATAGGTAAAAGCTTGCTCGATTGCGTTTGGTGGCGACTTTACATACATGACTTGTGCATGCATCTCGAGGTGAGTGGAATGATTATATGCATATGTATGTAATGTATTTATTTGTATGCTATGGTATGAACCAAAGAGCCGGTAGTGCCATAGTATGTGCGAGCGTGCTATGATGTGAACCAAAGAGCCGGTAGCGTCATAGTACGTGTGTTATAATGTGAACCAAAGAGCCGGTAGCGCTATAGCACGATTTGTTAATGTGTGAACCAAAGAGCTGGTAGCACCCTAGCGTTGTTAGAGTGTGAACCAAAGAGCCGGTAGCACTCTAGCGTGAGTATGACTCGATTTGTGATGTGAACCAAAGAGCCGGTAGCATCATGACAAATGCGTATGGTGTGAACCAAAGAGCCGGTAGCACCATGACGCGAGAATGGTTAACCATGGTTGTGTGAATTTTGTATTAGTATATATAACATTGAACTATATCCTATTGGTGTTGCTAGCTTATTGTGAATTGCGGATATTGGTTTATGCATGATGTTTGCATAGTTATTTAATTGCTAGCTTGTATGCGGTATTGTGTAAGTGATTGCAAGTAAGTAGATTATATATGTATACGTATAATTATTGCATTCACTAAGCTTTATGCTTACCCCTCTCGTTGTTTACCTTTTTACAGGTATTGTGATTATGAAGCTAGCTAGTTGTAGACTAGATGCTTAGGTGCGCTTGGGCTCGATGGGGTAGCTTTTGGATATTTGGACGCGGATGGGGGATTTGGTAGTCTCCGTGATTATGCTCTTGGTATTGGGTTGGGTTATTGAGTCTTAACCCGTATTTCTCGTGATCGGGTCATTATTACAAATGATTTTGTAAAGTGTAATTTGTGTGCTAAGGGTTATGATAGATTGTTAAACGTATCATTACGATGTTATGTTTCGATTAAAATGGAGTTGAAAATGTATTGTATTAATGGGACCTAACTAATAAAAAAAAAATGTACTCCGTTTTTGGTTAAACGGATTGGGGTTGTTTCACAGCCTTTTATGGTGATCATGGTGGTTTTCAAGAGAGAGAAAAGAGAGGAAGGTTGTGATGGTTAGGGTGGTATTGTGGTGTTTATGAAGCAAGAATGAAATAATAAGCGGGCTTGTATGCGTGTGGTATTGGTGATGATTGTTGCTCACGAAGAACAGAAGAAGAGAAAGAGAGAATGTGAACGAAGGAGGTGGTTTGCATAATCACGAAGAAGAGGAAGGGACCAAAAGTGGTGATGGCCGGGTGTCGATGGTATGATGTTTGTAGTTTAAATTGGTGATCGAAAATTAATTGAGTGGTAACTGCAGTAACATGAGTGATGCTCAATCAAAGTTTAAATGGTGGTGATGGTTCCTATAAATCTATATACATGTATATATATAATACAAGATATATAATATATTAATAAAATTAAAGTAATAATCATAATATAATAATAATATAAACAAATCATTTGGCAAAAGATTAGGAATTTAGACGTGTTAAAAGAATACTATAGCCGCCCCATGTGTCTTTTAGTACCGACAGTTTATCACGGATAGTTATATCGTGTCCATTTCTAAACAGTTAACGTATAAAAGTGTTCCTAAAAATCCCAAAATTTTAAATTAAGTCCATTTATTTATTTTGGTCATTATGGTATAAAATTCGATCATAAATTATTAAATAAAAATTACATCAACTGTCCTTCTCATTTTTGGGTAAAATATAAAAAGTTCTAAAATTTAACAAACAGCTCCTAAATACATTTTAATAAGTTTATAATTTATAGAACTCATTTTCGGATCACCGTTTATTTTAAAATCATATAAGTTTGAATTTAGTTTGCTTAATATCAATCGGAACATCAAATGAGTATTACAATCATTTAATATTTATTTACTATACTTTATTTATATATAGTTATGTTGTAAATAATAATTATTATAAAATTCTATTTTTATTTTATTTTACATAATTCGTTTTAATAACAACAACATATAATGTTTCGAATTATATTTCCAATTATTATTATATATCTATATATATATATATATATATATATATATATATATATATATATATATATATATATATATATATATATATATATATATATATATATATTCACACATAACTATTTACAAATAGTGGTTCGTGAATCGTCGGGAATGGTCGAAGGTCAAATGAATATATGAAACAGTTCAAAATTTTTGAGACTCATTATTATAGACTTTGCTTATCGTGTCGGAAAGATATAAAGATCAAGTTTAAATTTGGTCGAGAATTTCCGGGTCATCACAGTTAGCTTACCCTTAAGTGAGGAATGTTTGTGATATTTCTAAACTGGACGGTGTTATTTATGCGATGTCGTTAGGTCGCACGGTGTCAGTATGAAATTATCAACAGCGTTCCTTCTTTCTTCTATTTATATTTTGCGCAGCCTAGATTTACTTTTAACTTCTGGGGTAGAAGGTGTAAGTTAACCTAGGGTCGTGATTTTGAATGGTTTAATGAATTGAAGATCAAGTTGATAATTATCTTTGGTTAAATTACCTAGATGAAAGATAGTAGTGGGTTTTAAGATAATAATCCTAATTACGAAAAGGTAAAGTTGATGGAGGGATATCCGGAGTATGCAGATCAGGGAAATGTTGACTAAGATATTAGTTTAGGCTAGGGAAAGGTAATTATGTTTATGTTTAAGCTATGATTAGAATAGTGTAGATCTGGTTGGATGAGCTAATTACACTAACCTACTTATCTCTAGAGTCTCGGAGTTCTCGTTGAGTAGTGAAAAGTATGTCACTTCGTCGTATAATTGAAAGGTAACTATATCTCGAAGGTTATCCTTTGTAAAGCACAAGGTTTATTAGTGAGTTAAGTTCTAATCCTAACCCTCGTTATCAGTTTAGGTAACTGAATAACAACGTGCCGTGTTGAGTGAACACTGATCACAAACGGAAGGAGTCCGTCGGGTCAAGTTGACAAAATATTAATGTAAACTAACAACCATTTCATCATATTAATGAGATCATACCAATCTAAACATTATACAACATTATAGTTTAGGTATTGAAAGTAAAGCAGATAGAAACCTAATAGATACCTGAACAGTTGATATGACTTAAGCATAAGGCAACAATCAAACAAGAACATGCAATAGGTGATAATGCTAAAAACGAACATATATTTCATAGCATTATTCCTCAAGAAAGACAAGCTTTTAGTTGCAATTGTTCTATTTACAAGTGATATTCGTTTAAATAATAAAAGGTGAAGACAAAAGACAGATTCGACGAATTGAAGACGCAAACGACCAAAAAGCTCAAAAGTACAAAAGACAATCTAAAAGGTTCCAATTATTGATAAGAAACGTCTCGAAATTACAAGAGTACAAGATTCAAAACGCAAAGTACAAGATATTAAATTGTACGCAAGGACGTTCGAAAATCCGGAACCGGGACCAGAGTCAACTCTTAACGCTCGACGCAACAGACTAAAAATTACAAGTTAACTATGTATATAAATATAATATAATATATAATTAATTATATTAATTATATTATATATATATTATATTTATAAATAAAAAACCGTCGGCAGAGAAAGACTCCAAGGACTGAGCTGTAAATTCATTCTCCGCGACTCGCGGAGTTTGAAGAGGATTTCACCGTGAGTCGCGGAGCGCCAAAAATCGACTCTGCCTATAAAGCAAACCGAATTCTGATCATTTTTCATAATCTATTTCTCTCTTCTCTCATATATACGATATATATATATATATATATATAATTTATATTTTAATTTTAATTATAATTATAATTCTAATAATAAGGGTATGTTAGCGAATATTGTAAGGGTGTAAGTCGAAATTCTGTCCGTGTACGCTACGCTATTTTTAATCATTGTAAGTTATGTTCAACCTTTTTACATTAATGTCTCGTAGCTAAGTAATTATTATGCTTATTTAAAACGAAGTAATCATGATGTTGGGCTAATTACTAAAATTGGGTAATTGGGCTTTGTACCATAATTGGGGTTTGGACAAAAGAACGACACTTGTGGAAATTAGACTATGGGCTATTAATGGGCTTTATATTTGTTTAACTAAATGATAGTTTGTTAATGTTAATATAAAGATCTACAATTGGGCGTCCCTATAAATTACCATATACACTCAATCGGACACGATGGGTGGGGTATTTATATGTACGAATAATCGTTCATTTAACCGGACACGGGAATGGATTAATAGCCACCAGAATAATTAAAACAGGGGTGAAATTACATTCAAGGGTAATTGGTGTAATTGTTAACAAAGTAGTAAAACCTTGGTTTACACGCAGTCGATAACCTGGTGTATTCATTAAACAAAGTATTAAAACCTTGTTACAATTCGAATCCCCAATTAGTTGGAATATTTAACTTCGGGTATAAGAATAATTTGATGAGGACACTCGCACTTTATATTTATGACTGATGGACTGTTATGGACAAAAACCAGACGGACATATTAAATAATCCAAGACAAAGGACAATTAACCCATGGGCATAAAACTAAAATCAACACGTCAAACATCATGATTACGGAAGTTTAAATAAGCATAATTCTTTTATTTCATATTTAATTTCGTTTATTTTATATTTAATTGCACTTCTAATTATCGCATTTTTTATTGTTATTATATTTAATTGCATTTTTAATTATCGTACTTTTTAATTATCGCAAGTTTATTTTATCGCACTTTTATTATTCGCAATTTCATTATCGTTATTTACTTTACGCTTTAAATTAAGTCTTTTATTTATTTAATATTTTACATTAGGTTTTAACTGCGACTAAAGTCTTAAAATCGACAAACCGGTCATTAAACGGTAAAAACCCCCCTTTATAATAATAATATTACTTATATATATATTTGTATTTTTATAAAAGTAAACTAATATAGTGTTGAGCTTTGTTTAAAGATTTCCCTGTGGGACGAACCGGACTTACTAAAAACTACACTACTGTATGATTAGGTACACTGCCTATAAGTGTTGTAGCAAGGTTTAAGTATATCCATTCTATAAATAAATAAATATCTTGTGTAAAATTGTATCGTATTTAATAGTATTTCCTAGTAAAATATAAACTATTTTTTATACACCTCGCATAACATCAAGTATTTTTGGAACCGCTGCCGGGGACATCTCTTAAAAGCCGGAAGCGGAACGCTAATATAAAAAAAAAGGATTTTTTTTGTTTACTTTTATAAAAATTCGTTTTTGTAAAAATACGTTTTAATTATTCGAAAATATAAAAAGAAAAAACATAAATATAAGTATTTTTTAGTATTTTTTTTAAATATTTAAGTTTTATAAGTTTCTTTATTCTTATTTTAATTTATAAAAATATAAGTTTTATTAAATATCTTTTATATATAGAAAAAACAGGAAACAGAAAATAAAAAAAAATAAATAAATAAAGAAAAAACGCGTCGATTCAAACTGTGCCAGAATTGAATTTCTGAACCCCGCGACTCGCGGAGTTTTCTTCATTAATTACCGCGACTCGCGGAGACTTTCTGACACGCCGACAGAAGCCCTAATTCAGCATTTATTACGGATTATTATTAATTATTATTAATATAAACCCTAATTATGTATTATTATTATAATTAAGTTATATTTTAAAATTTCTTTTTATTTAATTTGTTTTATTTTGTTTAAATTAGTTTTATTAAATTGTAAAATTAGTAGTTTTATTAAAAAAAAATAATATAAAAATAATATTTTTATAAAAATTGTACTTTTTACAACTTTTTATATATTTTTATATTTTGTCCCTTTTTAATCATTGTAGCGTAATATTTGTATTTTTAGCTCATATTTAATTTTAAACTTAGTTTTTGCTATAGTTATTTTTACTCCTAGATTTTTAGGCTTTGCCGTAGAATTCCTTAAGTGCTTTTTCTTTAGACTAAGATTTAGGTGCTTTAGAATTTTGCGACGCCTTTTTAAGTTTTAGTTTCTTTTTTAAGTTATTTCCATTTGGGATTCAGTTTTTCCTGTAAGCTTTAATATTTTTAGACCTTTTACTATGTATCAATTATCATTCCAATTAGTAATTTCAATTTGCGATTATAATTTTAAGTTAGTTGTAGTAATAAGGTTAGGTTAGTCAAGTATTTTTAAGTTTTTATAAGTTTCTTTTATTTTTCCGTCACCTTTTATTTTTCAACCATTTTTCGTTTTTCGACCTTTTTCGACGAACTCTTTTTCTCTCTTATTTCTCGCTATTCTAGTTTTTAGGACATAGATTTTTATTCTACTTCTTATCTAAATTTCTTAAAATTACGAAAATTTATTTTAAGTGGTTAAATTGATAGACATCAAAATTTTCTGGTTCGTAGTAATAGTTGGATTTGTACGTGGACCGGGTTATTGGAGCCAAACAGTCCTCAATTATATTGAGACCAAACGAATCCTGCCCCTCTGCTGCATCTTTTGGCTATTCGAAACGTGGGCAAAATCAGAAAAGTCTATTAATTGGATAACTTATTATAATTTTTCTTTCCTTTTAAAAACTAATAGGATATTCAGTGAATGCACCGAGCAAGACGTTCACCACCTTTTGTACGTTCACCACCTGTAACTAGATCAAGACATTTAGCAAATATAATCGCCGTTGATTTTTCTTTAGAATCGTCATCCAGTAGACCAAGTACTTCAGTTCAAATTTCCGATAATCCATTTTTTGAACCCGACCTCACAATTGAGAATCCGGAGAATATTCAGGAACGGTTCGTAGATCCTGAACCACTAAATTTTCCTCCGGAACCACCAATCATTCAAACAGAGATTGTTGAGGAACGAACCATTAAATCAGAATCATCTAGTGATACCGATTCAACAAATTCAATTATGGAGAATCTGGAACCTTTAAGTATGGAAGACCGAATGAGAGCTAAACGCACTGGCCAAGGTCACGCAATTACTCATCCAGACATTAATGCGCCAGATTATGAAATCAAAGGACAAATTTTACACATGGTGACTAATCAATGCCAATTTAGTGGTACGCCGAAGGAAGATCCAAATGAACATCTACGTACCTTTAATAGGATCTGCACACTATTTAAAATCCGAGAAGTGGAGGATGAACAGATATATCTCATGTTATTTCCCTGGACTTTAAAGGGAGAAGCCAAAGATTGGTTGGAATCGTTACCTGAAGGGGCGATTGATACATGGGACGTTTTAGTTGACAAATTTCTTAAACAATTCTTTCCTGCATCTAAAGCCGTAAGACTTCAAGCAGAAATTGTTACGTTCACACAGAAGCCAAATGAAACTCTATATGAGGCGTGGACAAGATATGGAAAGTTGTTAAGAGGATGTCCGCAACATGGTTTAGACACCTGTCAAATAGTACAAATATTCTACCAAGGATGCGACATCACTACAAGAAAAGACATAGATATAGCAGCTGGTGGTTCTATTATGAAGAAAACCGAAACTGATGCTTACAAAATTATTGATAATACTGCTTCCCACTCACATGAGTGGCACCAAGAAAAAGACATCATTAGATCATCTAAAGCAGCTAGAGCCGATTCTAGCCATGACTTAGATTCCATTTCCGCAAAGATAGATGCTGTGGAGAGACGAATGGAAAAGATGACTAAAGATATTCACTCAATACGAATTAGTTGTGAGCAGTGTGGAGGACCACATTTGACAAAAGATTGTCTCAGTATTGAATTAACAATGGAACAAAGAGAGAATATTTCATACATAAACCAAAGGCCTGGAAATAATTATCAGAATAATTATCAACCGCCAAGACCGATTTACAATCAAAACCAGAATTATAACCGAAATATTCCATACAACAACCAACAAGGTCCTAGCAATCAACAAGTATCCAATAATACTTATAATCAGCAAAGACCTAATTTTCAAAACAAACCACCACAACAAACCGATGATAAAAAGCCGAATTTAGAAGATATGATGACGAAGCTAGTTGAAACTCAAACGCAGTTTTTCACATCTCAAAAACAAACTAATGAACAAAATGCTCAAGCATTTAGAAATCAACAAGCTTCTATTCAAAATCTGGAACAAGAAGTAAGTAACCTAGCAAGATTAATAGGTGAAAGAAAACCGGGAAGTTTACCAAGCGATACAAATGCTAACCCCCGGAATGAAACAGCTAAAGCTATTACCACAAGAAGTGGTACAACACTTAAACCACCTGAAATACCTGTAACTTCTGATGAAACTATTCCTACTCCACAAGAACCACAACCTGATCAAGATAAGGAAAAAGAACCGGTAGTTGAAAAAGTTAATGAAGATAACACAGTTAAGGATAAACCTTATGTTAAACCATACCAACCACTACTTCCTTACCCGAGTAAAATGAAGAAAGAAAAACTTGAAGCCGAGCAATCCAAATTCTTGGATATGTTTAAACAGATAAATGTAAATCTTCCTTTCATTGATGTGATTTCAGGAATGCCAAGATATGCTAAATTCTTGAAAGATCTAATCTCAAATAGAAAGAAAATGGAAGAACTCTCGGCTGTTACTATGAATGCTAATTGTTCAGCAGTGCTGTTGAATAAGATACCAGAAAAATTATCTGATCCAGGAAGTTTCACAATTCCATGTTTTCTGGGTAGTCTTAGTTCAATAGAAGCATTGGCAGACTTAGGTGCTAGTATAAATCTAATGCCGTATTCACTATACACTAAACTAGACCTTGGAGAATTGAAACCAACCAGAATAAGCATACAACTAGCCGATAGATCAATAAAATATCCTAGAGGGATAATGGAGAATATGCTAGTTAAAGTTGGTACTTTAGTATTTCCAGTAGATTTTGTTGTTTTGGACATGGAAGAAGATTCTCAAGTTCCTCTCATATTAGGAAGACCATTCTTAAACACGGCTAAAGCAATGATAGACGTGTTCGGTAAGAAACTGACCCTAAGTATAGAGGATGAGAGTGTTACCTTTTCAGTTGATAGAGCAATGCAACAACCACAATCTGCAGATGATACATGTTATTATATTCAAACTATAGATGCACATGCAGAATTATTAGAAGAATTTCCAGAATTACAAGGAACAGGAGAATGTTCTTTAGGAGAAGGTAATGAACCAATTGATGAAGCTGAAATGTTAGCTACACTTATAGCTAATGGATATGAACCAACAACAGAAGAAATTCAAATGCTAAAAGAAGAAGACAGATATCGATATAAATCATCGATAGAAGAACCTCCGAAATTAGAGTTAAAGCCACTTCCAAACCATTTAGAATACGCTTATTTACATGGTGAATCTGAATTACCTGTAATAATATCGTCTTCTCTTACTGAAAATGAGAAATCACAACTCATTTCTGTGTTAAAAGCTCATAAACCAGCCATTGCATGGAAGATTCATGATATTAAAGGAATAAGTCCTTCGTATTGCACACATAAAATCCTTATGGAAGAAGGTCATAAAACGTATGTGCAACGCCAACGAAGACTAAATCCTAATATGCAAGATGTAGTTAAGAAAGAGATTATTAAACTGCTAGATGCAGGTTTGATATATCCAATTTCTGATAGTCCATGGGTAAGCCCAGTTCAATGCGTGCCTAAGAAGGGTGGCATGACTGTTATTACAAATGAGAAAAATGAGCTTATTCCTACTAGGTCTGTAACAGGATGGCGTGTATGTATTGATTATAGAAAATTAAATGACGCCACCAGAAAAGATCACTTTCCCTTACCTTTCATTGATCAAATGTTGGAAAGATTAGCCGGAAATAGTTACTATTGTTTTCTAGATGGATTTTCCGGATATTTTCAAATTCCAATAGCACCCGAAGATCAAGAGAAAACCACATTCACGTGCCCTTATGGTACTTTTGCTTACCAACGCATGCCATTTGGACTTTGTAACGCCCCTGCAACCTTTCAAAGGTGTATGATGGCGATTTTTCACGACATGATAGAAGAATGCATGGAAGTATTCATGGATGACTTTTCAGTCTTCGGTGATACATTTAAATCATGTCTAGTTAATCTGGAACGAATGCTAATTAGATGCGAAAAATCAAATCTAGTACTTAATTGGGAGAAATGCCATTTCATGGTTAAAGAAGGCATCGTTCTTGGACATAAAATTTCAAAAGAAGGAATTGAAGTGGATAGAGCTAAAGTAGATGTAATTGCTAAACTTCCACATCCCACCAATGTTAGAGGAGTTAGGAGTTTTCTAGGGCATGCCGGTTTTTACCGACGTTTCATAAAAGATTTTTCAAAAATTGCCACTCCTATGAATAAACTCCTAGAAAAGGATGCTCCATTCATCTTTTCAGATGAGTGTATCAAATCTTTTAATATTCTTAAAGAGAAACTCACTAATGCACCGATCATGATAACACCAAATTGGAATCTACCATTTGAACTAATGTGCGATGCAAGTGATTTTGCAATGGGAGCCGTTTTAGGACAAAGGATTGAAAAACGATTTCAACCTATATATTATGCTAGTAAGACATTACAAGGAGCACAAACAATCTATACAACTACTGAAAAAGAACTCCTTTCTATTGTCTTTGCTTTTGACAAATTTCGATCATATCTCGTTCTAGCAAAAACGGTGGTCTATACCGACCATTCTGCTCTTAGATACCTATTTTCAAAACAAGATGCTAAACCAAGATTAATCCGTTGGATCTTACTCTTACAAGAGTTTGATATTGAAATCCGAGATAAAAGAGGAGCAGAAAATCTCGCCGCTGATCATCTTTCTCGTCTTGAAAATCCTGAGTTAGAAGTTCTAAATGAATCGGCCATACAAGACAACTTTCCTGATGAATATCTATTGAAGATAGATTATAAAGAAATCCCATGGTTTGCAGACTATGCAAACTACTTAGTTTGTGGATTCCTTGAAAAAGGATTATCGTACCAAAGACGAAAGAAATTCTTCAGTGATATAAAACACTATTTCTGGGAAGATCCACATCTGTTTAAAAGTTGTCCCGATGGAATAATACGCCGATGTGTATTTGGAGATGAAGCTAGTAAAATTTTAAACCATTGTCACACAGGACCAACAGGAGGGCATTATGGGCCTCAACTAACAGCAAGAAAAGTTTATGAAGCTGGATTCTATTGGCCTACAATTTACAAAGACGCACACCTTCTTTGCAAATCCTGTGATGCTTGTCAAAGGGCCGGAAAAATAAGTCAACGTGATGAAATGCCACAAAATATCATCCAAGTATGTGAAGTATTTGACATTTGGGGTATTGACTTTATGGGTCTATTTCCAAAATCTCATAATAATCTATATATACTCGTAGCCATTGATTATGTATCTAAATGGGCGGAAGCACAAGCTCTCCCAACTAACGATGCACGAGTTGTAGTCAACTTTTTAAAACGTCTTTTTGCAAGGTTTGGAACACCGAAAGCTTTAATAAGTGATCGGGTTACTCATTTCTGTAATAATCAACTTGAGAAAGTTCTTAAAAGATATGGAGTAACACATAAAATCTCCACCGCATATCATCCACAAACAAGTGGACAAGTTGAAAATACCAACCGAGCTTTAAAACGTATTCTAGAGAAAACCGTAGGATCAAATCCGAAGGAATGGTCCATTAAATTGGAGGATGCACTCTGGGCTTTTAGAACAGCCTACAAAACTCCAATTGGAACCACACCTTTTAGACTTGTTTATGGAAAAGCATGTCATCTTCCAGTAGAAATTGAACACAAAGCATTTTGGGCTTTGAAAACATGTAATCTTGATTTACATGAAGCTGGACGTCTACGATTAAGTCAACTAAACGAATTAGAAGAATTAAGACGTAAAGCATACGAAAATTCGTTAATCTATAAGGAAAGAACGAAGAAATGGCATGATAAAAGAATCAGAAGTTCAAAAGAATTTAAAGAAGGAGACAGAGTTCTTCTTTTCAATTCACGATTCAAGCTATTTCCTGGAAAATTGAAATCAAGATGGTCTGGACCATTCATAGTCAAAAGAGTTTTCCCATACGGAACGATAGAATTAATAAATTCAAATGGGATTGAATTTAAGGTTAATGGTCACAGAGTTAAACATTACATACATGGTCCGATGGAAGTCGACAACGAAGTTAATCACAATTTCGACACCACAGCTAACTAAGTGTGGGGAGAATCAAGTCTTTAAAGGATAATATGTATTTCTGTTAGAGTTAGATTGTCTGTTTTCGTGTAGTTCTCGAAAATGGAACCCGAATGGTCTTTCCCTAGCAGACCCTAAAGAACTAGTCTTCTCCCCCCATTCTGAATTTTTATTTTTTTTAGGTTTATACAAAATGAAGACTGCCTGTGAACTAAACCATGGTCTAATGCTACACGCTTTGATCACTAAACGTAATAATGACATACTCCCGAGTGAAATAGTATCAGTAATCAGAGAAAGAATGGACGGAGTTAGAAAAGAATCCAGATGCGAAGATAATAAGTTACAATTTGGTAAAGGAAAATCAAAATCCGCAGCGAAAAGAAGAGCACGACACCTAGAACGATGTCACAAATTCGGAAAATGGTCACATGGAGGTAAATGTTCAAATAATCAAACCTATTCAAATACCGAATTTGTTACTTTATGCAGAGACGGACCGTTCATATGTTTAGAAGAAAAGACACTGAATGCTCGAGGTTACGCCTATGTAGCCATGTAAAATCAATTAAACCGACTATCTTATGAATGGGATAGATCATATAACTAAGAAATCTATTTCACAGGTATGTCTGTACAGTTTTTATTTTTATTTTTATTTTTAACCTTTTGATAATAAACGCTAATTTGTTCGCTAAAAAGTATTAAATTGGTATTGAATAAAATTAGGTTTGGCGACCGAAATTATTGATATCATTCAAAAATTTATTACATCACTGCGAAATTTAACGTTTATTCTTAAGGTATAAATATCTTTAAACAATCAACCCAAAATATTTCAAAAATTCGTCATGAGTTAAATTAGGTCTTGGAACCGAAATTACTTTACCGAAAAGAGGGGCGCATATTTTTGATAATATTTGATTGATTAAAGTGGGATAAAAAGACAAAAAGATTTTTAATTTTATTTTTACCATGTTTTTAATCTTAATATTTAAATCTTAAATTAATATTGTAAACTTTGTAAAAACAATATATTTAAAATTATAAATATTTGAAAAATTAATATAAGTTTGGTGTGAATTTATAATATGAATTTTTAAATTAAGATTGGTGTGAACTTTTAATTTTTAAAATATGAATTTTTAATTTTATGCATTTCAAATTTTAAGTTTGGTGTGAATTTTTAATTTTGAATTTTATATTTAAGTTGTGTGAATTTAAAAACAAAAATTTACTTTATCTCATTAAGTTAAGAATATGATTTTTAAAATTCGTCGTAAGTTGAAGACTAGGTCTTTGAACCGAAATTGCTTTACCCAAGGAAGGGACGAGAACTTTTATTATCATTATTTTTAATCTTATTGAATTAAAGTATGCCAAAAACATAAAAAAAAAAAAAAACCCAAAAATCTTAGCTTTTAAAACAATCGCTACAAAAAGACAAATTTTAAAATTTTGTCGAGGGACGGACTAGGACATCGATCCGAAACGACCTCGTCCTAAATAACAAGGGAAACAAAATTTTAAAATTAAGTACTTAATTGTTTCAAAAGTTAATGATTATAAAAAAAAAAAAAAAAAAAAAAAAAAAAAAAAAAACTCCGCGAGTCGCGGAGTTTAAAGGGTATTTCACCGCGACTCGCGGGAGGACCAAAACCCAGAAAAAAAAATAATAAACACCCGAACTGATCAGTCCACAACCTCAAAACCGAAAAACACAGCGAAAAAAGACTCCGAAAAACCATCCAAAAACACCCCCAAAATCACAATTTTTAACCGTTAATCACCAAATTTTTTGCTAAAATCATGTTGAGAAGGATGTTATCTAAGAATTACTCAAGAAAAACGGTAAATTTCTACACCTAAACACCATTTAATTCGAAATTTGGTGTTCTTGAGTCATTTTTTCCCCAATTTGATTTTGATGCTTTTTAGTGTAATTAGACTTAAATTGTTTATGTATTATGCTTGTATAACCTAGATTGATGCTGTTTAACATGATTAGAAGCCTTAAACTTCAAATTTTGAGTAATCTAGGGTTTGTGTTCTTGAGCAAATTTGGGGCTTTTTGATATAAACAGGTTATGGCCGATTTTTGTCATGAATTGTTGCTAAAATAAGTAGTGTAACATGTCTAGGTAGTTAAATGATCCAAACTTTGAGCCTAAACATGATTTTGAGAATTAAAGTGGACTTTTTCAAGTCTAAAATTCATGAACTTGATTTTTGAAAGATAATGCCATTTGAGACTTGTTTGATTGCTAGTAATGATTATTTTGACATGTTATTTGAGTTGAATGCTTATGAACTTGGCGAAAATTTTCGTATATGCTTATTTGAAAAAGTGTAGATTTGATAAAAATGTGAAAATAAGCTTAAGTTTGATATAAATTGATAATGTCATTGTAATTATTTTGATTGATGATTTTGCTGATACTAATGCATATTTGGATGCACAAAAATTGTGTTTGATGTGTTTTGCAGAATGAAAGGGGTGAATCTTCATCCCAAGCCCGCAATGCTCCTGCTGAGAATTTGGAACAACAGGAGGTGGATAACTACTACAAGCAGGATATACCTCATCCAGTCATGACCTTTTTCGATATGCACTTGGAAGAGTTGCACCCGAACCTGAGATTTGACAGACTTTGGATAGATTATCCAAAATATCAAAGGGGTTTGCATACTCTTCATTCTAAGGTTGTTGAGGTACCGAGGGTCATAGAATGGGGACCCTTAGAAGCTGTAGAATTGGCCGGGCCAATTAGGGAATTACTTGTACAGAGGTATGGTAATTCTTCTTTTAATGACTGGGTACATTTATTCACCATACGTAGACCTGTATGTAAAGTATGGTGTGAAGAATTGTTATGTAGTATAGAGTTGAATGATCGGGTAGCTAGTTTAACCGATCGTTCTTTTATTAGATTTTTGTTAGGCGGTTCGATGCGCCACATGTCTTTACTGGACATGGCTCAGGCTTTACGTATATATACGCCTGAGGAGTTAGCGTCTGCCGATTGTAGAGGATTGATACTAAACGGTAGAAAGATAGATGAAAATTTTGATACACACGGTGTGTGGAGTCAAATGACAAGCCATCACCGTTTCAAAGGGGGAAATTACTCTTATTTGGATATAGATAGAGCCGAATTAAGAGTGATACATAGGTTTTTAGCTAATTCGATTACACAAAGGGGTAAGAACAAGGAAAAAGTAAATGAACAGGATTTGTTTTACCATATGTGTATTCGAGACCCACAAAGCACTGTAAGTATACCATATTGTGTGGGTTATTATTTATCAGCTATGGTTCGGGGGATGCGACCACATAGAATAATAGGAGGTGGAATTTTTATTACTTTGATTGGTGAATATCTCGGTGTGGATATAAGTCGGGGGGGATTATTAGTAGAAGAACCAGAACCCCGCGATACTATAGGTTTAAATGTATACCATGGTGCGAAAGTTTTGAAGAGGTGAAATAACGCCGCAGTACGATACCATGGTAGACATCCACAGGTGGAGAGAAACCAGCAGCAAGGTAATGTAGGAGGGGGGAATGAGATGCAAGAAATGCATAGGTTTATAGCTTCTCAGGAATACGAAAATGCTAGACAGAGAGCATTTGAAGATTGGCAAGTTCATCAGAACCAGATCATAGCTCATTGCCAACATATAGGTAGAAACTATATTCCTACACCGAAACCCATCTTCCCTCCTTGGTCTATAGAGATGCAGCCACCATATCCTACGTATGACCCTGCCGAAGCATTCTATAGCACTTATGGTTATGCCTGGAACCCCTATTGGTACCAATATCATCCTTAGTTTACTTATTTTTTTTTTATTTTGTAATTTGTAATTATTGATACGTTTAATACTTTTGTTAATATTGTAATCATTTTTATAATTATCTAACTTTTATTCTTAGATTTTAATAATTTTTGAATGTGGGGTAATATACCAAACTTCAAAAATATGTATATATGTTTGCAGTTTATCTTATGTACACAACAGGGTAAAACAACGCATTTTCAAAGACTGGCATTAAGTTCAGCAAAAGCAACTAATTTTGACGACAAGATGCAAAATATATGTGAAATAACAACAAGACGGAATGAACAAATGATGTGCACCATTTATCATTCAGCAAACAAACGCCAATATATTTGGAAACTTTGGTAAAAATTTAATCATTTTCACACAAATCACCCTCAATAATTTAAATTATTCCTGATTTCTTGCAAATGAGGGCATTGCAAGATCTTAAGTGTGGGAAGGGGTTAAATTCTTTCGGATTTTAAAAATTTTTACTTTATACATTTGGTTACCATTAAAAATACTAGTAAAGCAGTAGTTGTATTAGAATCTAGTGCTCTCTGATAATAAAGAACAGCCCTGGTCTTATATACTGACTACCCAATTCTAGTAAAATTTTTCAAAATTTTCAATTAAATGAATTCAAAATCATGTTTATACATATTTATGAACGATAAAACTAGGTTTTAACACCGAATTTATTGTTACCTCGGAAAGGACATAAATTGAGAAACAAACTAAAATGTTAAAATTCATTTAAAATGGAATAGAGGACGATAAAAAGGAAAATAAAGGCCAAGTGTGGGAAAATTTACCAAGTTATCTTAAACATATGTCACATATATCTGTAACAAATAACTGAAAATACTTTTGCTTTGGACTAAACTAAACTGTTTTACCCAATGAAAGAAAAGAAGAGATGGATCTACACGATGAATCAATTCCATCATTAAAAGGAAGTAAAGTCTTCCGAAAAAGAAACGCGCTTCTTGATTTAGGTCATGAAGTTGTCGTTCAGACCAGCTGTAGGTTGACGAAAAATCTAGAAAAGTCATCTCTAAAATCAGCAGGAAATTCACGGACCTCAGCATTAAACAGGGTCGCCAAGTGGTCAGATTTATCCTAACCATGAGAAGGATTTATCTCGTACAAAGGGGGGGCACCATGCAAATTAGCTGGATAAGACTAATGAATCAGATCCCCAGAAAGGATAATCTCCTTAAAGATTAAAAATCAGCTTTTAAGACTGATATTACTCAATCCTAGAGATTGACCTTAAAGATTGAGAATTCAAACTCATGGAATTCAATGATATCTAAACTTGAGCTTGAACGAGAAAATATTTTGATCAAAATTATAAACCGATTTGTTTTCTGAAAACCCTATTTTCAATGCGTTCATTACCATTGAACGTAAAATCCTAGAAATTCACCTGGAATTCATTAGGTCACCTGAACTAAATCGGGTGTCAACCGTAAGAACGGTGGTTGCATAGTGGTCAAAGACAGGACCTTGTGCCAGACCGAAAAATTATAAGGGTGAGCTTTACTATTGCTCCTACCAAGGATAGTAATTGCGTCCGACACGTTATAGACCATAATTAAAAGCATGTCAGGGGACATTGCCTTAACAGTTGCTTGTTCAACGCTTTCCTTTACAACCGGACGGTAGTTTACCGAAAGGTAATATACGGGACAAGTAAACTGGACGTGTTGCTTTCCAAATACAAGGTTAGCAAGTGGGTGACACAAAACCATAAGTTTTGAGCTAAAATTTTCAAATCTGAAACCCACCAAACCCACAAAAATATTTTGCAAACACCGGTAAAGGGTTATCCCGAAAAACTTATCTAGGGTAAAAACTAGATTTAATTTTCAAAAGATCAAATGTTTTCATAAAGATCCAATTTCCTTAATGGATCTAAATTTTTATAGTCATGTGGGACTGTAAACCATATCGTTACTACCATTGTTTATACTGCCGTATAGAAATCACTGATGTACAAAGTGTGAAGAATAAAGAAGTGATTCTAGTATTTCAAGACGATATTGCTTGAGGACAAGCAACGCTCAAGTGTGGGAATATTTGATAATGCTAAAAACGAACATATATTTCATAGCATTATTCCTCAAGAAAGACAAGCTTTTAGTTGCAATTGTTCTATTTACAAGTGATATTCGTTTAAATAATAAAAGGTGAAGACAAAAGACAGATTCGACGAATTGAAGACGCAAACGACCAAAAAGCTCAAAAGTACAAAAGACAATCTAAAAGGTTCCAATTATTGATAAGAAACGTCTCGAAATTACAAGAGTACAAGATTCAAAATGCAAAGTACAAGATATTAAATTGTACGCAAGGACGTTCGAAAATCCGGAACCGGGACCAGAGTCAACTCTTAACGCTCGACGCAACGGACTAAAAATTACAAGTTAACTATGTATATAAATATAATATAATATATAATTAATTATATTAATTATATATATATATTATATTTATAAATAAAAAACCGTCGGCAGAGAAAGACTCCAAGGACTGAGCTGTAAATTCATTCTCCGCGACTCGCGGAGTTTGAAGAGGATTTCACCGCGAGTCGCGGAGCCCCAAAAATCGACTCTGCCTATAAAGCAAACCGAATTCTGATCATTTTTCATAATCTATTTCTCTCTTCTCTCATATATACGATATATATATATATATATATATATATATATATATATATATATATATATATATATATATATATATATATATAATTTATATTTTAATTTTAATTATAATTATAATTCTAATAATAAGGGTATGTTAGCGAATATTGTAAGGGTGTAAGTCGAAATTCTGTCCGTGTAACGCTACACTATTTTTAATCATTGTAAGTTATGTTCAACCTTTTTACATTAATGTCTCGTAGCTAAGTAATTATTATGCTTATTTAAAACGAAGTAATCATGATGTTGGGCTAATTACTAAAATTGGGTAATTGGGCTTTGTACCATAATTGGGGTTTGGACAAAAGAACGACACTTGTGGAAATTAGACTATGGGCTATTAATGGGCTTTATATTTGTTTAACTAAATGATAGTTTGTTAATGTTAATATAAAGATCTACAATTGGGCGTCCCTATAAATTACCATATACACTCAATCGGACACGATGGGCGGGGTATTTATATGTACGAATAATCGTTCATTTAACCGGACACGGGAATGGATTAATAGCCACTAGAATAATTAAAACAGGGGTGAAATTACATTCAAGGGTAATTGGTGTAATTGTTAACAAAGTAGTAAAACCTTGGTTTACACGCAGTCGATAACCTGGTGTATTCATTAAACAAAGTATTAAAACCTTGTTACAATTCGAATCCCCAATTAGTTGGAATATTTAACTTCGGGTATAAGAATAATTTGATGAGGACACTCGCACTTTATATTTATGACTGATGGACTGTTATGGACAAAAACCAGACGGACATATTAAATAATCCAGGACAAAGGACAATTAACCCATGGGCATAAAACTAAAATCAACACGTCAAACATCATGATTACGGAAGTTTAAATAAGCATAATTCTTTTATTTCATATTTAATTTCCTTTATTTTATATTTAATTGCACTTCTAATTATCGCATTTTTTATTGTTATTATATTTAATTGCATTTTTAATTATCGTACTTTTTAATTATCGCAAGTTTATTTTATCGCACTTTTATTATTCGCAATTTCATTATCGTTATTTACTTTACGCTTTAAATTAAGTCTTTTATTTATTTAATATTTTACATTAGGTTTTAACTGCGACTAAAGTCTTAAAATCGACAAACCGGTCATTAAACGGTAAAAACCCCCCTTTATAATAATAATATTACTTATATATATATTTGTATTTTTATAAAAGTAAACTAATATAGCGTTGAGCTTTGTTTAAAGATTTCCCTGTGGAACGAACCGGACTTACTAAAAACTACACTACTGTATGATTAGGTACACTGCCTATAAGTGTTGTAGCAAGGTTTAAGTATATCCATTCTATAAATAAATAAATATCTTGTGTAAAATTGTATCGTATTTAATAGTATTTCCTAGTAAAATATAAACTATTTTTTATACACCTCGCATAACATCAATAGGTGTGGGTCATACAGTTAAGGCACTAACTAGATCTTAATAGCTCCTAAGAGGTCTCTTCTAGAACAATCAATTGGCATACTAGGTCATTCATGTCTCAATTCCTAGGTTCTGTGTCCTAAAAGCGCATTAGATGCCTCTCGGGAACTCCGGCCATACCGAGTTCATAGAATCTTCAGATATAGTATAACCAGGGGTCTTAATCCTATGAAGTAGCTAGGTTCATATAGGTGAATAAGTCCTGATTACAACTTAGGTTGGTTAATCCTTAAGATGCTAGCATACAAATCTATCGGGGTCACAGATTCAGTATAACAATAGTAATCGTACTAATTTAACATAACTACTCTAACTTAAACTTCTATCATGGCAATATCGGAACGCATTATTAAACATAAATGATAACAATACATTTTTAATTAATAAGACAAGCGTTTCGGATAAAAACCTGAAAAGACCGAAGAAATCTGCCCGAGATCGCAGGGACTCGCCGGGATATCCTACGGAAAATAAAAGCTAAGCTAGCTACTACTAAAAACTAACTAAAATATTTATAATCTAAATTGAAGTACAAAATTGAGTGTGTGTAAAAATGAATGCAAATGGCTCCCTAAATAGGCAAACTTTTGGCTGGCATACGGCTGGCAGGCCGTATGGCAGACCGGATGGCAAGCCGTATGGCCGGCCCGTTTGTTAAGGCAAGCCGTTTTCTTGGCCCATTTACTGGCAGGCCGTATCTGATGTGGGTAGGCCGTATGGCAGGCCGGATGGCAATCCGTATGGCAGGCCTGATTTGCTGTTTTGCTTGGATTGTTTTGCTCGTTCCTGGAATCGTAACTTGGTTTCAGGGGTCGTAACTTGTCTTTCATCGTTTTCGCTCTAGGAATCTTCGTTTTAGCTCCGATTTGCTTCATTATTTTTGCATCTCCTTTGTAATTACTTAATCTACAAAATTAACCAACAAAGCGATTATTTTGCGACAAAGTTTGGAACTTTATTCATTTAGGGCTTAATATCAGGGGTAAAAACGTGACTTTTTGGCCGATATCAAATACCCCACACTTAAATAAGCAAAAAGCGGGAATATAAGGGTTTCTCCTAATAGATTCTTTGTAACATCCCGTTTTTCCCGTACATGTCTAAATGTATATACTTAATTATTGTATGCTTATAACGTGTGCATTTATGTGATTAAAGGACCTAAGTGTTAGTAATGGTGTAATTATATATATATACGAATATGTATGTATATATATGTGTGTGTTTAGAATATATGCATGTATAGGTATATGCATGAGCCTTTGTTGATGTTAAGGCTTGTGAGACTAAAAGATGAGGTTTAGACGTGCATAGGAAGCGTGAACAAAGTGTACAAGTTGGATAAATCGTTAAGTTGTGTAAAGTGGTCGAATGGCTCAGTTGAAGGCCATTGCCGAGCCGCGGAAGCCTTTGTCGCGCCGCGACGTTGAACGCAAAGCAAAGTCAGGAGGCATGTTAAGAAGGGTCGAGTTTCCCTTTATATGTCGCGCCGCGGAGAAGAGGGTCGCGCCGCGACAAATAACTAGAATCTGAGTCAAGAATGATTTAAGAAAGCTCGTAAAATACGTTAATTGCCGCGCCGCGACAATTGGTGCCTCGCCGCGACCCACTGGGCGAACTGGTTCCAGATTTTTGTTTTAAAATAAGTGGTTCAAGGGTAAAATCGTCTTTTCACGTATAGACCTGATGGAGACTTTAAGTCTCAGCCACTTATCCTCTATTATTGATCTCTTTTTCATTTTCTTTCTCTAATTACTCTCAAAACTTAAAAACCCAATTGATTTCAAGTAAGATTTGAGGGTGGAGATTTGCGAATCAAACCTTGGAGTAAGAATTAAAGTTATTCTCCTTGTTCTTAGCTACAAGAGGATAGTGTTGGTAAGTCATAACTCCATGTTTTGAGTTTTAATTAGTTTATGCTAGGGTTTGGTTCATTTGGAACTTGTAAGACCCATTTGGGGGTAATATGGGTGGATTTTGGGTTAAGTGATAAAAGGAAACCCTAAATAGCCATAATCTAGGGTTTGGACTTATGATTTGGGGTTGTAAGTGTTAAATGGTGTTTTTAGTCACTAATGCACTTGTAATTGAAGGAAGAATTGTAAATGGGTCATGTTTGACTAAAATTGTAAGTTTAAGTATTAAAGTGGGTCAAAAGAGTAATGTTGACCTAGTTTGCGTGAAATGGGTATGAATTACCCTAAATTTGCGTTAGTTAATGTTTGTAGACTTTAAATCACTAGCTTTAGTGATTTAATATTTGTCTTGGCCATTTATGGGCGGTTTTGGTGTAGTTGAGTCATTTAATGCAAAATGGGTCATTAAATGCTCAAGTGTAAGTAATATGGCTAGTTCCACTAGTTTGTGTATTGAAAGTGTACTTAATGTATTAGGTACATTGCTTTGAAGTTCGGAAGCGCATAATCATCATCCTTGTGTCAAGGTGAGTGGAATAATTATGCGTGTACGTATATAATGTATTTATTTTTGTTGTATGAATGTGGCATTGTCGCGGTGTTCAAGACACCACATTCTACGTAACGAGTAGTATTGTCTCGGTGTTCAAGACACTGCTCATTGTTTGATTGACATGTGGTATTGTCGCGGTGTTTAAGACACCACATTGTCATGGGAGTGGATGCCGCGATGTTCAAGGCACCACTCATTGTTTGGATTGACATGTGGAATCGTCGCGGTGTTCAAGACGCCACATTGTCATGGGGGTGAGTTAGTCGCGGTGTTCAAGACATCACCCGGGGGATTAGTGATTACACGGTGTTTAAGTAACACTAATGGATGTTATGAACTCCGACGGTCCTTTACGAGTACCGTTCCCTTGTACGATTGGTTAACCATGGTTGTGTGAATTCATATCTAGCATAACTGAATTGTGAACTACATGCTATTATTGTTGCTAGCTTCTTGTGAATTGTGGATAGTAGTTTATGCATGATGTTTGCATAGTTATCGAATTGCTAGCTTGTATGCGGTATGGTAAGTGATTGCAAGTAAGTAGGTTATATATGAACATGTATAATTGTTGCATTCACTAAGCGTTAGCTTACCCCTCTCATTGTTTATCTTTTTAGATGCAGGTGTGGATAGGGGAAAAGGGGTTGTTGGGCACTAGGTGTCCTTTGATGATGTTTCGCTGGAGCTTTTGGAAGTTGGCCTAACGTTTTGGGTAGTTTAGTCCCAAACCATGCTCGAAGTGTCGTTTGGATTATAAACTATCATTTGTAGTGGGTCGAACTTGTATTAAACTTAATTAATGGCCTTCGTGCCTTATAAACATTTAAATTGTGGTATGTTTTAAATGGAACTTGTGGAATGGTTTACATATTTAATTGGCGCGTAAATGTGTGTTATAAAAAAAAATTTATCGTATGGAATACGGGTTGGGTTGTTGTTAGTGGTATCAGAGCATGGTCTAAGGGATTTAGACGACTTGAGATAGGTGCCTAGACTTAGACTTTATTGTGTATACGCTTTATGCGGTACTTGTAGGACTTCGGGTCGGACCGGGGAATTGTTAGTGCATAGGTTTATGTGAACTAACCTTGCGCTATTTGTTTTGTGATGTATTTGAAATTCATCAAGCGAGATAGACATTGTACTAGTAAGTTAATGCGAGATGCTCGCGTAGCAATGACTCGCTACCATTGTTACGGGTGCAAATCGTGTCAAACGAGCGATGTATGACGATTGTTGAGCAAGGTGGAGCGGTATGATGAATATGTGTATATGTGCGTGTCATGTCTTTTCATTCGTTGTTTAACCTCTCTCCTTTTATAGAATGAAGATGAGAAATGGACACGACACCGATAATGGGGGCACGAGCGAGGACCCCGAGTTCACGGCCAAGGTAGAGGCCATCTTTAAACGTCAAAAAGCGGAGTTTCTCGAAGACGTTAAGAAAATGTTTCTTGATACGATTGACGAGCAACTAGTCAATATAGTAAAGGATCAAGTTAAGGCCGTTCTTCACGAAGATAATGTGGGAAGACGGGACTTTTTCTATAAGAACTTCAAGGATTCTCAACCTCCCACCTTTGAAGGTGAAAGAGATCCTCTTAAGAGTGCCCGATGGATCTCCGATATGGAGGGGGCTTTTCGTACTTGTGAATGTCCTCTCGATAAGAAGACAAGGTACGGGTGTAGTATGTTGAGGGGCGATGCTAAATTGTGGTGGGACGCGAAGATCCAACTTTATGGCGAAGAACAATGCATGGAATTCACTTGGGATGAATTCAAGAAAGAGTTTTTCGATGAATACCGAACTCTGGCCGATCTTACTAGGCTTAAGGACGAGTTACGTTCCTTGAGGCAAGGGTCGATGGATTTGAACACTCTCGAATCCGTGTTTTTGTCCAAGACCCAATATTGCCCGGAGTATGTCGGGAATGATAAAATGTTGAAAGAAGATTTCTATCGAATCTTGAATGATAGCTATTAAGAAAAGATAAGTGTGAACGTGGTGAAGAGTTTCGATGAGTTGTTTAATATGGCCAAAGGTTTTGAGGCGCTCGTGTTAAGAAAGAGTGGCTTTACTTTTAACAAGAGGAAGTTCGAAGCTGCAAGTCATTCGAACAAGAAGAGTAAGGGTGCAACCGAAAGTGTCGGTGGTGAGAAGAAAAGTGTTCCTGGAGAGTTCCGTTATTCTTGCCACAATTATGGACGAAAGGGACATATGGCCCGTGATTGCACCAACCCTCCTTCTACAACCAAACTCACTTGTTATAATTGTGGTAAAGAAGGGCATAAGAGGCCGGAATGTCCCAATTTGAACAATGATCATGTTAAGAAATTGGAGAAAGCGGCGGGTACGGCTAGGGGTCGCAACTACTTGATGACGAATGAAGAAGCCAAACAATCAAATGAAGTCGTCTCAGGTACTTTCATGGTTAACTCTAGTCCGGCACGTATACTTTTTGATAGTGGTGCTAACTTGTCATTTGTGTCTCCAAGATTTGTGCCTAAGTTGAATAAACCGCTAGCTAAGTTAAGTCATCCGGTAGAAGTCGAAATATTTGATGGTAAAATGGTGCTAGGGGTTGATGTTTGTAAAAATTGTAATGTTGTGTTTGGTACCGAAACTTTTGAAATCGATCTCATTCCGATGACTTTGGGTGATTTTGATATTGTTGTTGGTATGGATTGGCTCGATCGTTATAGAGCCGATATTGCATGCCATGATAAATTCATTCGTGTGAAGACCCCAAGTGGGGGAGAGTTAATTATTCATAGCGATAAGTGAAGAAGACTTGTGCCGATATGCACTTTTGCATGGGCACATCGTTTCCTTGTTAGTGGTGGCATGGATTTTCTTGCCCATGTAGTTGATACTCGTGATGAGCCACCACCAATTCGTGAAATTCCAGTGGTTAACGAATTTGAAGATGTTTTTTCGGATGAGTTACCGGGTGTCCCGGCGGAAAGACAAGTTGAATTTCGCATTGAGTTGGTTCCGGGGGCTACCCCCATTGCTAAAACTCCTTATCGTTTAGCACCGACAGAAATGCAAGAGTTGTTAAATCAAACCCAAGAATTGCTTGAAAAGGGTTTTATTCGACCGAGTTCCTCGCCATAGGGTGCTCCGATTTTATTTGTGAAGAAGAAAGAAGGTTGTATGCGGATGTGCATCGATTATCGGGAGTTGAACAAAGTGACGATCAATAATCGTTATCCATTGCCTCGGATCGACGATTTTTTTGACCAACTCCAAGGTGCAACGTATTTTTCTAAGATTGACCTACGGTCCGGCTATCATCAAGTACGGGTCCGTGAAGAAGACAGAGAAAACGGCTTTTTGAACTCGTTACGGGCATTTTGAGTTTGTAGTTATGCCTTTTGGTCTTACAAATGCACCGGAGGCATTCATGGATCTAATGAACCGAGTGTGCCAACCCATGTTGGACAAGTCAGTAATCGTGTTCATCGACGACATACTTGTTTACTCTAAGAGTATGAAGGAACATGAACACTATTTGCGTGAAGTGTTGAAGACGTTGCGGAAGGAGAAGTTGTATGCTAAATTCTCCAAATGTGAATTTTGGCTAAGGGAAGTTCAATTCCTTGGCCATATTGTGAATAAAGAAGGTATTCAAGTAGATCCGGGGAAGATTGAGATGGTGAAGAGTTGGGGACGACCGACTACGCCTACAGAAATCCAAATTTTTCTCGAATTAGCCGGTTATTATCGTCGGTTCATCCAAGACTTTTCTAAGATTGCTTCTCCTTTGACGAAGTTGACAAGGAAGAACGTAAGGTTCAATTGGGAAAACGAGCAAGAAATTACTTTTCAATTGTTAAAAGAGAAGTTGTGTCAAGCTCTGGTGTTAGTGTTGCCGGAAGGGGTAGAAGACATGACGGTTTATTGTGATGCTTCTTTAAATGGGCTTGGGTGTGTTCTAATGCAAAGGGGTAAATTCATCGCTTACGCCTCTCGACAATTAAAGGAACACGAAAAGAAATACCCGACTCATGATCTTGAATTGGCGGCGGTGGTACATGCGTTGAAAATTTGGCGCCACTACTTGTATGGTGTCAAGTGTACGATTTATTCGGATCGTAAGAGTTTGAAACATCTCTTTGATCAACGAGATTTAAATTATCGTCAACGTAGGTCGATGGATGTGGTAAAGGATTATGATTGTGAAATACTTTATCATCCGGGGAAGGCGAATGTGGTCGCGGATGCACTAAGCAGAAAGAGTCAACATCCGGCGATTCGAGTAGGATCGTTACGCATGATTATTACTAACGACTTTCTTGTGAAGCTTGGTGAGATTCAAATTGAAGCTTTCGTTCACCACAAGCATAAAGAACGGATTGTGGGGCAAACGGAGTCTATTACGTTAGGACCGCATAGCTTGTTATCTTTTCAAGAAAGAGTGTGGGTGCCTAAGATGGGTGGTTACCGACAAGTGCTCCTTGATGAAGCACATAAGTCAAAGTATTCCATTCATCCGAGTGCAACGAAAATGTACCTTGATTTAAAGAAGGAGTATTGGTGGCCGGGCATGAAACGTGATGTTGTTAAGTATGTTGAAAAATGCGTCACATGTTTGCAAGTTAAAGCTGAACACCAAAAGCCGTACGGTAAGTTACAACCATTGGAAGTCCCGAAATGGAAATGGGAACACATTACCATGGACTTCATTACCAAGTTACCAAAGACGGTGAGAACCCAATATGATATGATTTGGGTGATAGTTGATAGATTGACGAAGAGTGCTTTGTTTCTTCCCATTCGGGAAATGATATCGTCAGATACCTTGTCCAAGTTGTTTATCAAGGAGGTGATATCGAGACATGGGGTTCCTATATCTATTGTTTCGGATCGAGATACTCGTTTCACGTCTAGGTTTTGGAATAAGTTTCATGAAGATATGGGTACTCAATTGAAAATGAGCATGGCGTATCATCCTCAAACGGACGGTCAAACCAAGCGTACGAACCAAATGTTGGAGGATATGTTAAGGGCGTGTATTATTGATTTTGGTGGTAGTTGGGATGATCACTTACCATTGGTGGAATTCTCGTACAATAATAGTTACCACACTAGTATTGGAATGCCACCTTATGAGATGCTTTATGGGCGTAGGTGTCGAACTCCTATTTGTTGGGTTGAAGTGAGACAACGAGAAATCGGGAGTACCGATTTAGTCCTAGAGACGAATAGTAAAATTGAGATGATTCGGGCTCGACTTAAGGCGGTGCAAGATAGACAAAAATCTTATGCCGATAAAGGTAGACGAACGATCGAATTTCAAGAAGGTGACATGGTGATGCTTAAGGTTTCTCCATGGAAAGGTGTTATTCGGTTTCGAAAGCGAGGAAAGGTAGCTCCTCGATTTATTGGTCCTTTCAAGGTTTTGGAACATGTTGGTGAGGTTGCTTATAGACTAGAGTTGCCCGAAGAGCTTGCGGGGATTCATAATATGTTTCATGTTTCCCATCTCCGTAAGTGTCTTGCGGATGACTCGACTTGGGTGCCGTTAGAGGAGATTACCTTGAACAACAAGCTAGAGTATGTTGAAGAACCGATAGCCATTCTTGATGAGAAGGTTAAAATGTTGCGGAAAAAGAAGTTAGAACTTACAAGGTGCAATGGCGTCATCGAAAGGGTTCCGAGTTTACGTGGGAATCCGAAGAGTTTGTTTTGGTTTATCTTCCGGCATGTCATGCGGCTTGGATCGCGAGGACGCGCTCCGATTTAAGTGGGGGAGAGTTGTAACATCCCGTTTTTCCCGTACATGTCTAAAGGTACATACTTAATTATTGTACGCTTATAACGTGTGCATTTATGTGATTAAAGGACCTAAGTGTTAGTAATGGTGTAATTATATATATATATACGAATATGTATGTATATATATATATATATATGTGTGTGTGTTTAGAATATATGCATGTATAGGTATATGCATGAGTCTTTGTTGATGTTAAGGCTTGTGAGACTAAAAGATGAGGTTTAGATGTGCATAGGAAGCGTGAACAAAGTGTACAAGTTGGATAAATCGTTAAGTTGTGTAAACTTGTCGAATGCCTCAGTTGAAGGCCATTGCCGTACCGCGGAAGCCTTTGTCACGCCGCGACGTTGAACGCAAAGCAAAGTCAGGAGGCATGTTAAGAAGGGTCGAGTTTCCCTTTATATGTCGCGCCGCGGAGAAGAGGGTCGCGCCGCGACAAATAACTAGAATCTGAGTCAGGAATGATTTAAGAAAGCTCATAAAATACGTTAATTGCCGCGCCGCGACCATTGGTGCTGCACCGCGACCCACTGGGCGAACTGGTTCCAGATTTTTGTTTTAAAATAAGTGGTTCAAGGGCAAAATCATCTTTTCGCGTATAGATCTGATGGAGACTTTAAGTCTCAGCCACTTATCCTCTATTATTGATCTCTTTTTCATTTTCTTTCTCTAATTACTCTCAAAATTTAAAAACTCAATTGATTTCAAGTAAGATTTGAGGGTGGAGATTTGCGAATCAAACCTTGGAGCAAGAATTAAAGTTATTCTCCTTGTTCTTAGCTACAAGAGGATAGTGTTGGTAAGTCCTAACTCCATGTTTTGAGTTTTAATTAGTTTATGCTAGGGTTTGGTTCATTTGGAACTTGTAAGACCCATTTGAGGGTAATATGGGTGGATTTTGGGTTATGTGATAAAAGGAAACCCTAAATAGCCATAATCTAGGGTTTGGTCTTATGATTTGGGGTTGTAAGTGTTAAATGGTGTTTTTAGTCACTAATGCACTTGTAATTGAAGGAAGAATTGTAAATGGGTCATGTTTGACTAAAATTGTAAGTTTAAGTATTAAAGTGGGTCAAAAGAGTAATGTTGACCTAGTTTGGGCGAAATGGGTATGAATTACCCTAAGTTTGCGTTAGTTAATGTTTGTAGACTTTAAATCACTAGCTTTAGTGATTTAATATGTGTCTTGGCCATTTATGGGCGGTTTTGGTGTAGTTGAGTCATTTAATGCAAAATGGGTCATTAAATGCTCAAGTGTAAGTAATATGGCTAGTTCCACTAGTTTGTGTATTGAAAGTGTACTTAATGTATTAGGTACATTGCTTTGAAGTTCGGAAGTGCATAATCATCATCCTTGTGTCAAGGTGAGTGGAATAATTATGCGTGTACGTATATAATGTATTTATTTGTGTTGTATGAATGTGGCATTGTCGCGGTGTTCAAGACACCACATTCTACGTAATGAGTAGTATTGTCACGGTGTTCAAGACACTACTCATTGTTTGATTGACATGTGGTATTGTCGCGGTGTTTAAGACACCACATTGTCATGGGAGTGGATGTCGCGGTGTTCAAGGCACCACTCATTGTTTGGATTGACATGTGGAATCGTCGCGGTGTTCAAGACGCCACATTGTCATGGGGGTGAGTTAGTCGCGGTGTTCAAGACATCACCCGGGGGATTAGTGATTACATGGTGTTTAAGTAACACTAATGGATGTTATGAACTCCGACGGTCTTTTACGAGTACCGTTCCCTTGTACGATTGGTTAACCATGGTTGTGTGAATTCGTATCTAGTATAATTGAATTGTGAACTACATGCTATTGTTGTTGCTAACTTCTTGTGAATTGTGGATAGTAGTTTATGCATGATGTTTGCATAGTTATCGAATTGCTAGCTTGTATGCGGTATGGTAAGTGATTGCAAGTAAGTAGGTTATATATGAACATGTATAATTGTTGCATTCACTAAGCGTTAGCTTACCCCTCTCATTGTTTATCTTTTTAGATGCAGGTGCGGATAGGGGAAAAGGGGTTGTTGGGCACTAGGTGTTCTTTGATGATGTTTCGTTGGAGCTTTTGGAAGTTGGCCTAACGTTTTGGGTAGTTTAGTCCCAAACCATGCTCGAAGTGTCGTTTGGATTATAAACTATCATTTGTAGTGGGTCGAACTTGTATTAAACTTAATTAATGGCCTTCGTGCCTTGTAAACATTTAAATTGTGGTACGTTTTAAATGGAACTTGTGGAATGGTTTACATATTTAATTGGCGCGTAAATGTGTATTATAAAAAAAATTTATCGTATGGAATACGGGTTGGGTTGTTTCATTCTTTCTCGTCTTCCCTTAGATTCTTTTTTTATGCTTTGACCAGAAGTCATCACATGTTTCGAAAGTAGTAGAAAAAGTTTCAAACTTCAATGGTTTAGTCGCTAGATTTCAATCGCGTCCATGATGAAAAATGTGTACTTTCCAACTCTCAGATGTAGAGTAATCATGACAAGGCTTCTCACTGCGGATCACTCATATCACTCAAGTGTTTAGGGTGTCTTAATCTAATTGTATTGTAGTTCAGAAGCCATTCGTATAATGGTTTTCATCATAGGCTTGGTAAAGCATCGATATCTCCACCGGTTAAGTAAGGACGACACTGATCTTCTTCCTAGGCATTCTTTCAAGAGGAAGACGGATTGAAGGGTTGGTTGGCAAAGTATTTATGGAAAGGTGAAAGGTATTTGGATCTTTTGACTTTTAAAGAAAATTGATAGATTTTGATTCTTCAGAGTATCTTTTTAGATAGAGAATGGCTTTGAATTCCGCGATGAGTTCTTCGGAAGATGCGGATTTTGCTAAGACTTTTTTCTAGAATTT
Source organism: Rutidosis leptorrhynchoides (assembly GCF_046630445.1). Taxonomy (NCBI): domain Eukaryota; kingdom Viridiplantae; phylum Streptophyta; class Magnoliopsida; order Asterales; family Asteraceae; genus Rutidosis; species Rutidosis leptorrhynchoides. Next base: position 425,343,039 of record NC_092333.1, on the reverse strand, counting down.
TTCTTGGCTCTTCTGACAATCCTTCTTTGGGCGACTTCTCGGGTTTTTCTTACCTTTATTCTAGAGACTTTGCTCTTTCAAGAATTTGTTTTTTATGGCATACCCTTTCTTCATAACTTTTGTCTTTTGTTTTTGGTTCCCAGAGAGGAAGGTGTTGTTTGTTTTCATGTCTGCAGACCTTATTATGTCTTATGTATGCGCGCCCGCAAACGTTTTTACTGCAGACAGTTTGTTTTCCTGAAGACATAAGATAAAATTATGTCTTATTATGTCTGCAGCCTCGCAAACTTAGAAATGTGCTTCTAAGTGATGCATACAGAATTAAGTTATGTTGCAGACCTAAAAACAAACAGTCTTCATTATTCAGCATACAAACCTTCAGACCACATCTTCTTTACAGACATGGTCCACAGATCTTCAGACAAAAATATCTTAAAAAACAAACAGCACCGAGGTAATAATTCACGGAAATAGGTCTTTGACTTGTCAAAAACAATCGGGGGTTCGAAAACTTTTAACAAGTGCTTTTGAAGTAAATTTTGATCGATCTATCTCTTTATTGATCTCCGGATCTTTTAACAAGTGCTTTTGGTAGTGAATTTGGGGTGAATATTTTCTGATTCATCAACTCTTTAGTGAGAGTTGGTCAATTCTAAATGCGTGGAGTGGAAACGGAAACGGATGGTTTTTTTTCTTCCCTATTCAGAATGATTTCGAAAGGAGAATCGCACATGACGCTTACTAACCATTGGCCTTGAAACGTATGTCAAAACCAAGTTAACTCGAACCGTACACCGGCACGCTCATCAAATGATTTGACAAAGTACTGTAGATTGGATGGTTCATACAGGTACTTTGGGTCCAAGAATTCCTCACTTTTTGGGAGTAGGGGTCGTGCTGGTCATGCGTAGCCTTTTACATATTCATTCAAAAGAAATCTTTTGACACAAATTATGAGTTTTAGCTTAATCGTTCCGTTCTAGTAAATGTTTCGAAAACCGATTTCTAGCAATTTTATAGAATCTTTTGGGTAAAACGAGGTAAGAATTTTTCAAATTTCCCTAATATTCCTTACTAATTACTTTTTAGATAAAAGAATTTTTCAAAAATTTGGCGACGTTTTACGGTTACTTGTTCATAAACTTTTACCCAATACTCCACACTTAGAAGAACATTGTCCCTAATGTTCCCTTAAATAGAATATTTTAATACTTTGATAAATTAAGGACAATATTTTCTAGAATCTCTAAGTTTGTTGTGGGTATAACCCCACACTTAGAGATTTAAGTGCGTAATAATTGAAAGAGGTTTGATGACAGATTACTTCCATACGTTTAAGATATTCTCCTAGTGCTGGGCTTTTCCTATGGTTAGGCTATGCTCCTAGTGCTGGAAAGGACCAGTCTCTTTGATATGATTCTACATGAAGAACAAAAGAGAGTAGCATTTCCACTAGATATATAGCTTTTTATACAATGCTTTTATGATAAAGATAAGGATAAATTTGATAGAAAGCAGTCTCCGAAATACTGTCCTGGCCTATTTGTAGAGCATTGTTTGTGAAGTATCCAAAAGATCCGAGGATATCCTCCTCATCTTAAAGTCTTGGCAAATCCTCAAGTGGCTTTCCTGCATCCAAATCAGGGCCCAATAGTGTGTCTAGACATAGGTCTGATAGTATCTCCAGGTGTGAGAGGCTCAGAAATGGCTCTTCATTAGGGATGTTTCCAGTGATCTCAAAAACCTAGGCCATAGGTGGCTCAACTGAAATAGGGACTGTGACTAGTTGGCATCCCTCAGGTAACTCACGGATAGGGACCGTCTCAATAACTAGAGCAGGTGATGCAACTGAAACAGGTGGTGTGATAGGAGTAGCACGAACGGGGGCGACTGCTGAGGCTATGGAATGAACTGAAACTGGAGTAGAGCGTCTAGGAGTAGCTTGTCGTGTAGGTGGAGCACGACGCGCTAATCTAAATGAGGAAGGTCCTAGCGTACTTCGGGGCATTCCTTCACGCTGAAGATATGCTCTGAAAGCTCTGTAGAGTCTCTGGTGATCTCTAAGTAATGCCCATGTGACAATCAGGTCACTCATGGAGGCTCCATGGTGAATCATAATCGGTGACTCACGCGGCTCTAATGGCTCTGTATGCTCAGCGGGTCTAGAGGCTAAACGTCTGGAGCATCGTACTAGAGAAGCTGGCGGTTCTGTACTGATATCCTCATCAACACTCTCTAAAATCAAAAGTCTCGGGCCTAACTGTCCCATCGTAGGCATGTGCTGGTCTGTACTACTCTCTGAAAGGTAAAGTCTGGGAGTCCTTCTCCTGCAGATAGGAATGTTATAGGAAGCTCCCGAACTTGGCATTTTGCCTAGATACATTTCAACAAACTAGTAATACTAAGCGCAAGTATGGCGCTTAGGGTTATTGCACAGTAAAATAAATCGTAGACTAAAAATAAATTGGAATTGAAAATATAAAATAATTAAAAGGATAAGCAATGGGTGCCTCCCAAGAGCGCTTTGTTTATCAAGTCATTACAACTCAACTTCTTCTGGTATGTCTTCAAAATGGATCAAGGGAGAAGAGGTGTTCCTCCCTGTTGTGGTCTTCTAGATAAGCTTTCAATCTGTGGCCATTGACTTTGAAATTCACGGTAGGTCCTTCTAATTCTACGGCTCCATACGGAAAAGCGTGTATTACTTTAAATGGTGCACTCCATCGAGATCTGACTTTACCAACGAATTTCTTGAATCGAGAATTGAAGAGTAGAACTTTATCTCCAAGAGCGAACTTTGTTGGTATCAGTTTTGCATCGTGTGTCAACTTCGTTCGTTCCTTATAGATATATGACGTCTCATATGTTTGGTCTCTCAATTCAGCGAGTTCATTCATCTGCATCTTCCGATGCCTAGAAGTTATTGAAGGATCGAGGTTACAGGTTTTCAGTGCCCAAAGAGCTTTGTATTCGAGTTCCAGCGGAAGATGACAGGCTTTTCCATAGATCATGCGGTAGAGTGTAGTTTCTAGAGGATTCTTATAAGCAGTCTGAAATGCCCACAGAGCATCATCTAGTTTCTCTGTCTATTTACATCCATGATGGCCGACGATGCGTTCTAGAATTCTTTTGAGTGCTCTGTTAGTGACTTCTGCCTGCCCGTTGGTTTGCGGATGATAGGCAGTGGAAATCTTGTGGGTAACTCAGTATTGTTGCACCACCTTTATGAATTGAGTATTACATAAGTGTATGCCTCTATCACTTATTATAGCGCGGGGAGCTCCGAAATCGGCAAAAGAGTCTTTTCAGGAAATTGGTGATGACCTTGGCATCATTGGTTGGAAATGCTTGAGCTTTGACCCATCTAGAGATGTAATCTACTGCTACGAGGACATATTCTTTCCCATTAGACTTGGGGAATGGTCCCATAAAGTTTAATCCCCATATATCGAAGATTTCGCAAGCTTAAATATTAGTCCGACGCATCTCACTCTTCATAGAGATTATCCCTTTTATTTGGCAAGCATCGCAATGCTTTACAAGCTTTTGCGCATCTCAAAATATAGTAGGCCAATAAAATCCCGAATTGTAGAATTTTCTTGCGGTTAAGTTTGCTCCATGATAACCTCCAGTTGTTCCGTGATGACATTGGTGAAGAATCCTTGTTGCTTGTTTCTTATCTACGCATCTCCTGATAATCTGATCAAGGCAAATTCTTAACAGGTACGGATCGTCCCAGTAGTAAAACTTAGCATCCTTGAAGAACTTCCTTCTTCGGGATGTAGTCATTCCTGTCTGCACTACTCCGACAACTAGATAGTTGGCTATGTCAGCGTACCAAGGGGTATCAGTGAATTGTGATCCTATGTTGGCTTGTCCTAAGCTCATAAGCTGTTCTTCCAGAAATTTCTCTGTAATATGTTGTTCAGCAAGTTGTTCCATTGCTGGATTTTCCAAGCGACTAAGATGATCTGCTACGACGTTCTCTGCTCCTTTCTTATCTTTAATCTCAATATCGAATTCTTGAAGGAGTAAGATCCATCGTAGGAGTTTTGGTTTAGCATCTTGCTTAGTAAACAGATATTTTAGGGCTGAATGATCTGTATAAACCATAGTTTTGAATAGGATGAGATAGGAACAGAAATTGTCGAAGGCGAAAATTACTGCTAGCAGCTCCTTTTCCGTAGTGGTATAATTCTCTTGAGCTCCGGTTAAGGTTCTGCTAGCGTAATAGGTTGGATGGAAATACTTATCTTTCTGTTGTCCTAGTACAGCCCCAACTGCGAAATCACTAATGTCACACATGACTTCAAAGGTTAAACTCCAATCAGGAGCTATCATGATGGGTGCATGTGTGAGATGTTCCTTCAGATAGTTGAACGCTTGAATATATTCTTCATTGAAGACAAACAGAACTTCCTTTCCGAGGAGATGAAAAAATAGGTCGCTTGACCTTTGAAATATCTTTAGTAAAACGTCGGTAGAATCCTGCGTGTCCAAGGAAATTCCTCACAGCTTTTACTGTGGTAGGTTCTGGAAGTTTAGTTATGGTTTCAATCTTAGCCTTGTCGACTTTTATTCCTGACTTTGATATCTTATGTCCTAAAACTATTTCTTCTTTTACCATTGTGGAAAAAGATAACACAATTGATAATCTTATAATCTCTTAATCTTTCTCAATCTTAAACAATGTACAAGACCCTATATTTATATATACAAATAGACTAACCTAGAACCATCTAATACTAATAACACAATAAATGCTAACTACTAACTACTAACTACTAACTACCATCTATTACATAAATGCACTCTAACACTCCCCCCTCAAGTTGGAGCATAGATAATGATCCAACTTGTTACAAAACCAAAACATGAGAAACCAAATTCGCCTTATCAGGAACCAATAAACATCTAAACTTGCTTCGCCAGGAGCATCTATACTCGCCTCTCAAGGGACGACCAAACAATAATGCTTGCTTCACCAGGAGCAACGGGATGAACAAACACCAATGACCACCAAACTCATCTCACTGGGGACGATCAAATAACCGAACTCATCTCTCCAGGGATGATAAACTATCAAGCTTTCATTGCCTCGCCAGGGACAGCTAACCTTGTCTCACTAGGAACACACAAATAATCGTACTTACCTCACTGGGGTAAACAAATCTGCCTCACAAGGGGCACCTGAACCTACACCAGGGACGTTCAAACAACCGAATTAACCTCACAAGGGGCATCCAAAAAAACCGAACTAGTCTCACCAGGGACTACTTAACGACCGAATTAGCCACACAAGGGACCATCTAACTTGTCTCACCAGGGACAACAAAATAAACAAACTTTCCTTGCCTCACCGGGGGCACTTTCAACACACAAGGGTCGAATTCTTCCAAATATCTTCAGCATACCCGAAAAATGATAAAATTTTTTTATTTTTAAGGAACCCAGCAAATAAAATGGAAACTACATCAGAAAAATACACTTTAAACAACCATTCCAGCAAAGCAAATCAGAAACAGGCCAGATTAAACCCAAAACCCAAAACTAATTTGAAAATCAAAGTAGCCAAATGGACCAAAACACACCAGGGTCTTGGTCAGAATCACCATACAAACATAACAAAAGAAAAATGGCGGAAACAAGTTAAGCCACACGCCCTCATGCGCCGGCGCGTGGGCGGCCGGTGGCGGAGGGTGGCGGCACGTGGCGGTGGCTGAGGTGCTCAGAAACTCAATTAAATCTCAAGATTTGCAATTCGAAGCCTTCTGAGATGATCGGTGCAGGTGTGAGACCCAAAAGTTACTCTACCTGGGTGATTTGAAAGGACATCAGCGGAGGTGATGAAGGATTGTACTCACCGGGTACGATCCTTAAAAAACTAATTCTCAAAAACCTAATTCCAGCTCTGATACCATGTGGAGAAAGATAACACAAATGATAATCTTATAATCTCTTAATCTTTCTCAATCTTAAACAATGTACAAGACCCTATATTGACATATACAAATAGACTAACCTAGAACCTTCTCATACTAATAACACAATAAATGCTAACTACTAACTACCATCTATTACATAAATGCACTCTAACAACCATGAAGTGACATTTTTCTCAATTTAGAACTAAGTTTAAATATTCACACCGGTTGAGCATCTTGTCAAGGTTAGAAAGGCACGACTCAAAGGTAAAACCGTAGACTGAGAAGTCATCCACGAAGACTTCCATACAACGTTCGATCATGTTACGGAATATAGCTACCATACACCTTTGAAATGTAGCAGGTGCATTGCACAACCCAAAGGGCATGTGTCGATAGGCAAATGTTCCATAAGAACAGGTGAAGGTTGTCTTTTCTTGGTCTTTTGGATCGAAGAGAATTTGAAAGTAGCCGGAAAAACCGTCAAGGAAATAATAGAACTCATTTCCTGATAGGCGTTCCAATATTTGATCAATGAACGGAAGTGGAAATGATCTTTCCGGGTTGCATCATTTAATTTATGATAATCTATGCAAACCCTCTAACTGGTGACCTCCCGTGTTAGAATAAGCTCATTATTCTCAATTTTGATTACAGTCATTCCTCCTTTCTTGGTTACCACTTGAACATGACTGACCTATGGCGAATCAAAAATAGGATAGATCAGACTGGCGTCCAGAAGTTTGATTACTTCTTTCTTGACGACTTCTCGAATCATTGGATTGACCCTTCTTTACCTCTGAACTGATAGTTTGAAGTCATCTTCCATGAAGATCTTGTGGGTGCAATAGTTTGGACTGATCCCTTTTATATCGCAAATCTTCTAAGCATTTGCCTTCGTATGTGATTTCAAAACCTTAATCAATTCCGCCTTCTCATGTGGCACGAGATCTTTAGAAATGATTACAGGGAGTTACAATTCTCCTTCAAAAATGCATACTCCAGATGTTCGGGTAACTTCTTTAACTCCAATTCCGGAGGTTCCTCGATAGACGGTTTCATTTTTGCTATTTCCTTTCTATCTAACGAGTCAAATCTCTCCTGGAATTCTGATTCTTTTTCCTTAATAGTGGTCACTGATGCTATCTGTTCTTTGGTCCTTGAAATTATCCTTCTTAACGCTTCGTCTTCGGAAACTTCTTCTTTAGTTTCGAAGATCGGCTCAGGAATTTCATCATAGTCCTCATTTAACTGTGGTTCCTGGAATACCGAAATGAAATCTGTTTCTTCATTCGGTCTTCTGCTTAACAGAGGTAAAGGAATGCCTTGACCTAGTGGTGCTATACCGATAGTTTTGCCTAGAAAGTTACTTTCGAAGAGTGTAGATTTATACTGACCAGGCTCTATGGCTAAATGGTTATCGAGATTTTCTTCTGGAAGTGTAAAGAACAGATCCTTAGAAATTTGATCTTGACTGCATATAGCCATATCCTCCAGATATTCGTTGACGAGTTCTTCAAAAGAAACAGTGAGATTGAGATCTTCTTCGCGAGGGTGGATCATGAGTCGGTCGACATTGAATGTGACTTCTTCATTTCCAACTCTTAATTTCAATGATTTTTTGTGTACTTCAATTATGGCTTTGGCAGTATTCAAGAATGGTCTGCCAAGTATGAGTGGGACCTTCGTGTCTTCCTTAATATCCATAATGACGAAATCAACGGGAAATACAAACTTATCCACTCTAACTAGGACATCCTCAGCTATTCCACGAGGAATCTTAATTGATCTGTCTGCGAGTTGGATAATCATTCTGGTAGGTCTTAAGTCATTAAATCCTATCTTTTTGAATAATGAATAGAGCATTAGGTTTACACTGGCTCCCAGGTCTGCTAACGCATTGCTGATTTGGACATCTTTGTAACAACCCAAACCAAACCACGAACAACCCGTGTAAAAATACAAAACAACCGAACTCTACAATAAACTACCCACGTCTCGGTCAAACTCCCAAAAGTCAACACATCCAAAAGTGTCCCCTACAATAAAGCGGGAATCTCTATTCCATGATAATGCCCTTACCCTTGTCCACAACCGAACCTATAAAAATAGTAAACAACGAGAGGGTAAGCAAAGCTTAGTGAATGCAATAATTATACGAATAAATATATAATTATACCTGCTTGCAAACACTTACACAAACCGCAAACATGCTAGCAAACACAATTAGCTTATCGTCACAATAACAAGCTATAAATCTCCAATACCACAAGCTAGCATAACAACCGCATATAAATATAACTCGAGTAATATAATATGCTTACAACACAAATAACCATGGTTAACCAATAGTACAAGGGAACGGCGCTCGCGAAAACGCCATCGGTGTTCATAACATCCGTTAAGGCACTTAACACCTCGCACCACTAACCCCTAGGGTGGCACCTTAACACCTCGGCACATCACCCCGAGTGGCATCTTAACACCTCGACGCATCACTCATTGTTTTTATGGAGTGGTGTCTTAACACCTCGACACTACACTCCTAGGTGGCATCTTAACACCTCGATGCTACACCCGAGTGGCATCTTAACACCTCGATGCTACACTCTTCACGTGAAACATGGTGTCTTAGCACCTCGACACTACACATTTCACGCTACAACAAATAGATACATTATATACATACGCATATAATTATTCCACTCACCTCAAAGTCTTGTGAAAAGATACCCGAGCTTGCAAGACCTCAAAGTAATGTACCTAACATATTATACACATCATCAAACGCAAACTCAAGTCGGTCAACCAAACCCTTTCACCATTCTAAGCCATTTTGACCCAAGGTGCAATTTCAACCCATTTGCACCCTTAACCCTAATTTGGGTCAACACACACCAAAACCCTAATCATTCGTCAAGATGGGTTTAAAACACATTTAGGTCACAAGGCTAACTCGTTTTCATACTTGCTAGGCCACTTAGGTCATTAAAGACTCATTTGACCCATTTCAATGTCAACACACCCATTTGGGTCATCCATACCCAATAACACCCATTTACATATTATTAAAGTGTTCTAGCAACTAACTAACCAAATTTAAGACTCAAAAGTCCAATTAACACATTCAAACCCTAGGTTAGTCATCAATGAGTCTTCATAACCCATAATCACCCAAAATACTAACAAAATGGGTCTTTGGTTCATCACTAGCCCAAAACATAACCCTTAAAGCAATTAAAGTAAGAAATTGGGTTTTATAACTTACCAACACAATCACCACGTAGCTATCGACTAGATGAACGACTTTAAAACTCGCACTAAGACCCGATTCAACCTCCTTCTTCCTTTAATGGAGCTTTCTCACTCTAGAAATGCACTCTCTCTCAAGAATTGAATTGAAGATGATAAGGTTGTTGGGAATGGAGTGAATGAAGCTCCAAAACTGATCCAAGGCATTAAATTCGGCCCTTAAGTGATTTTACCAAATTGCCCTCAAAATATCTAATTTAAAAAGAAGAGGAAATCTGTCAGCCCGTAGTGGCGCGGCGCGCCAAATGCCCAGTTCAGCTTCTTTTGCTTTTTAATTATATACCACAAAACCCACACCTGAATACTTATAAATACACATATGTACAAGGAAAAATACACGGGTCTTACAACTCTCCCCCACTTAGAATCGATCACGTCCTCGTGATCCTCGTCACTTAACCACCCTGAACCGCACTCTATGGTCCTCAAAAAACGTTACAATCCGAATTCCACCACATTACATATTAACCCGAAGATTTATCCAAAAACTAAGTACACATTTGCACGCATTCCGAAACGTGCAATGCACACAACATCCGAAGTCTATAACGATCACTTAGAATACGCGAAATCGCCACGTATTCTTCCAACTTCTCTAGGCAATCCTTCTCTAAGAGTCACCATTAATAACCAACTCGTCACCCGTGATTTATTAAAATTCACAATTCCGAGCACAAGAATTTGCTCAATCCCTCCAATCGGGAAAAACTCAATCGATCTCGTACCGAGATATCAATCCTTGAGCGTACCCTTACCAAGTACAATGCATAAAAACAACCAAGTCTCAAACTAAGGTCAACAACTCAAAATGATGAAAACCGGACAAAAGCGAATCCTTACGGATTACACTTATTACCTAACATCCTTAGTAATGCGCAAACACGGCTAGTACACAGCTATCGTAGCATCGTAAGCAAGCAACCAAAACCGCTAACGTTTAAATCGACTATGGCAACACAAAACCCAATGTGTACAAAATGGCTACTGTCACCCCTTAACAACATGTGAGCGAAACACGGCTATCGCATCACTAATTACAGAACATGGTCCTCCCGAACCTACCATTGGCGTATAAAACAACCAATAGTTTTCAATACTAAACGCATGAAGGTTATTTCACACAAAACTCAAGTGTCTAAAAATGGCTATTACTCACAACCATGTGCACAAAACGGCTATGTACATAATTTATACGGGCAATTAATCATCAAAAACCTACAAATAACGGTTCTTTCCGAAACCGCTCACCATCAATCACAACCAAAAGTGGTTAACGAAGAGCTAATCCTTCCGGATATCACTCATCACCTATCATAAGTCAAACGCGGTCAACATAGAGATAAACCCAAATAAACATACACGTAATCACCTCGTAGTACCCAAAATCAAAGAATCACACCATCGGAGTCAAAAGTTGCACTAGCAGGTATAAGAAGGCACCTGACGTTGCGTTGTCCAACTCCAATTACTAACACCGAGCCTCCAAAGACTCAACCCATACGGGGTCTACTCCTGGTGTCACACGCCAACCGACTACACGCAGTCACACAAATCTAAAGAATGTTACGGCTCAACGCTCATGACTTCTGGCGACACTAAGGCTTACACCTTTCTATCTTCGTCATAACCATTAAACCGGTTACCTACATACATAAGGATAGTTAACCTCCACGACCCTACTCGCACACGAACGGGGTTAACGGGAATGCCTCTCGGATGGCATACCGCGTGCACCCCCAAATTCATAGAAGAAAAGAATGGCCGTCAAGAGCGCACAACACTCGCCACATAAACACCAAACCGCCACCGAAATCGAACCGTCAATTAACATGTATACAAATACATCATAATACGTCATTATCGTTAAACGTACCACCATACTCTGGTTACGGCCTAATTGGTTTCACCATAAAGCTCAACACAACAATTGGGACTACGCCCTACACGGTCTCATCACTATACGCTCGGTTAAGCTCTCGCGGCTACACCAAATCAAAACACAACACTATCGATAAGACGTTTACACGTCACGTACTCTCACATGGTGATATAACACCCGGTGCATACTAAACCAGTAACACGCGCACACAAGCAACTAGTTGTTAAACTCACATACGGGCAACAATACACACACAATCTACAAAGCCTACGGGTCTCACTCGAACGAGCTTAACGACCCCAAAACCACAACGCAATAAGCCTAGACAACAGAAGACTCAAACAACAGAGTCAAGGCACGACACACCGACCTATCCAACCAATCTCCTCATCGATCATAGTCCACGATCTCTCGCGAATTCATTTCACCATAAAACCGCCACTCACTTTCTTCCGTTGGCATCAATTAAACAACGACCTAACGCTAACATAACTCGTACCTCGTATATCAAGAACACCGCTACCCGCAGGGTAGAACTTTCCAACCAGTGGGTTCACTCGACCCATTGCACCCGAAATTTACGACCAACAACATACCTATTCTTACCTTCCGAAAAGAGAGTGAACAAAGTTATCATAACAATTGCGTTACTCACTTCCTTGCCATCAAACAACGTCCTCAACTTGTTCCCGTCAAGTCCGTGTCCGCATCCCCGAAAATCTTGCACATCCATCTCGTTAGGGAGATGAAATTTACCAGTCTAGTATCTCACGATTCGTACGTCACTTCACACTGTTCCATTCGTCCGATGCTACCAATCTCACGACTAATTGACTTCAGTCATATCCAACCTATGAACCTTATGGTTCTCCAACTTGCGACACCAAAACGAACACGCGTTATTAACTAACTCTAAAGCCCAATTTTATAGGTTGGTAAAACCAAACCCCTCACTCCACCCTAGGAATGCTTAGAAACTTAAGTCCCTCATCCGCCAACCCAAATATCAATATAGGGTAATTCCATTAGGAATGCTACCCCTAACAATATCCCGTATTTACACGAATGCGTTCACCCCCAAGTCGCATTCTCATGAGTCAATGACTCAAGCGCTACCCTAGTGCACTATCGTTAATAGCACCAACATACTGAATCTTCACCAAGTTCACTTTAGCCTAATTAGATCTCGAAGCAAAGTTTAAGTCTCTAATACATACACGAATCCATCGGCACACAACAAACAATAATAAGGCATATTTGTACCAAGGACAAAAATACCTAAAACACCATCTTTGGACCCTTGCGCATCTCTGATCATCAGATAGTCACGCTCTAGCCTTCTAACTCGATCGACAAACGATTCGGAACACTCTGACTTTCGGTGTCCCTTCTTTTGGCAAATAAAGCACTTGATCGTGCTTAAAGGTACACTCGTACAATCCCGTGCCCAATGACCTCGTCCTCCACACCTAAAGCACGTAGGCCCATAACCTCTCTTACTCTTCTTCTTCATTTTTTTAACACCTTCGGGCGTACTTCTCGCCCTTTTACTAGGGGTACCTCTTGATTCTAACTTTCTCTTACCCAAAGAGTGCTCAGCAAATTTTGAAGCATGAGATTCAATCCCCATAGTTGCTCCTTCGTCACCGTCACCTTGAGGTTTAGGAAACCTCTTTTCTAACTCTTCCTTCACGACCTTAGGCACTCGGTCTCGAACTATCTCGGTCACTATTCCCTCGAACGACTCTTGGAGGACTTGCTTAACCTTTTCGGCGAAAATCAAAATATAGCGTTCGAACTCCGCCTCAATCCTTAATGTTAACTCATCCTTCCCCTCATGAATAGGCGCATCCGTTCCGATTCCATCTTCCGTCTTCATTCTAAAGAACGCACATCAATTTAGCAACGAATGAGTACAATCATACGTACAATCACGTCCCATCTTGCTCGGCAATCGTCTTACATCACTTGTCAAATACAATTTGTACCCGTAAAAATTGTAGCTAATCATTATTACGCGTACACGCCGTATCCACTCGTTAGTACCACGACCGCTTCGCTTGATGATATGACCCAACACAACACACAATATATTAATAACATCTGCATTACTAATATAAACGTTAGTCTACTTACAAACGAGGCACTAACTATAACCCGTTCCGACCCGTAATCCTACAAGTCCCGCAACAAATTAAGCACACATAAAAGTCTAAGTCTAGGCACCTATCTCAAGTCACCTAAATCCCTTAGACCATGCCCTGATACTACTTGTAACAACCCAAACCAAACCACGAACAACCCGTGTAAAAATTTGCTCGTTCAGCAACACATAAAAAATTTGCTCGTTCAGCAAATGGCGCGGCGCGCCATATGGTCGCGCGGCGCGCCAAACTGGTCTGTCCCAAAAAGTTTGGAATGCGAAAAAGATCGACTAGTTCCCGACATTTTTAGACGAAACGCTTTTAACCACACATTCAAATATGTAAAACTACCACGATTCAAACATAAAAATGATGTTTTACAAGCAGGGCCCACACGACCCAAAATACAAGTTTAATACAATTTATGAGTTTCGACCACCAAAAAGTTTAAGTACCAAACTACACTATGAGCATGGCGTTTGGGATTAAACTACCCACGTCTCGGTCAAACTCCCAAAAGTCAACACATCCAAAAGCGTCCCCTACAATAAAGCGGGAATCTCTATTCCATGATAATGCCCTTACCCTTGTCCACAACCGAACCTATAAAAATAGTAAACAACGAGAGGGTAAGCAAAGCTTAGTGAATGCAATAATTATATGAATAAATATATAATTATACCTACTTGCAAACACTTACACAAACCGCAAACATGCTAGCAAACACAATTAGCTTATCGTCACAATAACAAGCTATAAATCTCCAATACCACAAGCTAGCATAACGAAATATAACTCGAATAATATAATATGCTTACAACACAAATAACCATGGTTAACCAATAGTACAAGGGAACGGCGCTCGCGAAAACGCCATCAGTGTTCATAACATCCGTTAGGGCACTTAACACCTCGCACCACTAACCCCTAGGGTGGCACCTTAACACCTCGGAACATCACCCCGAGTGGCATCTTAACACCTCGATGCATCACTCATTATTTTTAAGGACTGCTGTCTTAACACCTCGACACTACACTCCTAGGTGGCATCTTAACACCTCGATGCTACACCTGAGTGGCATCTTAACACCTCGATGCTACACTCTTCACGTGAAACATGGTGTCTTAGCACCTCGACACTACACATTTCATGCTACAACAAATAGATACATTATATACATACGCATATAATTATTCCACTCACCTCAAAGTCTTGTGAAAAGATACCCGAGCTTGCAAGACCTCAAAGTAATGTACCTAACATATTATACACATCATCAAACGCAAACTCAAGTCGGTCAACCAAACCCTTTCACCATTCTAAGCCATTTTGACCCAAGGTGCAATTTCAACCCATTTGCACCCTTAACCCTAATTTGGGTCAACACACACCAAAACCCTAATCATTCGTCAAGATGGGTTTAAAACACATTTAGGTCACAAGGCTAACTCGTTTTCATACTTGCTAGGCCACTTAGGTCATTAAAGACTCATTTGACCCATTTCATGGTCAACACACCCATTTGGGTCATCCATACCCAATAACACCCATTTACATATTATTAAAGTGTTCTAGCAACTAACTAACCAAATTTAAGACTCAAAAGTCCAATTAACACATTCAAACCCTAGGTTAGTCATCAATGAGTCTTCATAACCCATAATCACCCAAAATACTAACAAAATGGGTCTTTGGTTCATCACTAGCCCAAAACCTAACCCTTAAAGCAATTAAAGTAAGAAATTGGGTTTTATAACTTACCAACACAATCACCACGTAGCTATCGACTAGATGAACGACTTTAAAACTCGCACTAAGACCCGATTCAACCTCCTTCTTCCTTTAATGGAGCTTTCTCACTCTAGAAATGCACTCTCTCTCAAGAATTGAATTGAATTGAAGATGATAAGGTTGTTGGGAATGGAGTGAATGAAGCTCCAAAACTGATCCAAGGCATTAAATTCGGCCCTTAAGTGATTTTACCAAATTGCCCTCAAAATATCTAATTTAAAAAGAAGAGGAAATCTGTCAGCCCGTAGTGGCGCGGCGCGCCATAGGGCCGCGCGGCGCGCCAAATGCCCAGTTCAGCTTCTTTTGCTTTTTAATTATATACCACAAAACCCACACCTGAATACTTATAAATACACATATGTACAAGGAAAAATACACGGGTCTTACAATCTTGCAGATAGCAAGGTACGGTGAATCTTCCTGTATCTCCTAACTTAGGGGGAATACCATTAATATTGACAAGTTGACAAAACAAAATGTAAACTAACAACCATTTCATCATACTAATGAGATCATACCAATCTAAACATTATACATCATTACAGTTGATATACTGATAGTAAAACAGATAGAAAACTAAGAGGTCTCCTTGGAACAATCAAATAAGAACATGCAATAGGTTTAGGTCACATAGTTAAGGCACTAACTAGATCTTAATAGCTCCTAAGAGGTCTCCTTGGAACAATCAATAGGCATACTAGGTCATTCATGTCTCAATTCCTAAGTTCCGTGTCCTAAAAGTGCATTAGATGCCTCTCGGGAACTCCGGCCATACCGAGTTCATAGAATCTTCAGATACAGTATAACCAGGGGTCTTAATCCTATGAAGTAGCTAAGTTCATATAGGTGGACAAGTCCTAATCACAACCTAGGTTGGTCAATCCTTAAGATGCTAGCATACAAATCTATCGGGGTCACAAATTCAGCATAACAACAGTAATCGTACTAAATTAACATAATCACACTAACCCAAACTTCTATCAAGGCAACATACAAATTAATTAAGCTAACATGGCAATATCAGAATGTATTATTAAACATAAATGATAACAATACATGTTTAATTAATAAGACAAGCGTTTCGGATAAAATCCTGAAAAGACTGAAGAAATCTGCCCGAGACTGCAGGGACTCGCCGGGATATCCTACGAAAAATAAAAGCTAAGCTAGCTACTACTAAAAACTAACTAAAAGGCTTGAAAATCAAAATTGAAGTACAAATTGAGTGTGTGTAAAAATGAATGCAAGTGGCCCCTTATATAGGCAAGCTTTTTACTGGCATACGACTGGTAGGACATATAGCATGCCGAATGGCAAGTCGTATGCCAGGGCAATCCGTTTGTGGTGCCCGGATGATGGCAGGCTGTATCCCATTGTGCAAGCTGGAAGGCAAGTCGTATGGCTGCCCTGGTCAGCTATTTTTCCGGGGATCGTAACTTGATTTCCTCGGTCGTAACTTGTCTTTCACCGTTTTCGCTCTAGAATCTTCATTTTATCTCCATTTAACTTGATTCTTTTTGCATCGCCTTCATAATTACTTAAGCTACAAAATAAATCGAAAACGCGATTATTTTTCTGAAAAAATTTGGAACTTTATTGATTTAGGGCTCAATATCGGTGGTAAAAACGTGACTTTTTAGCCGATATCAATAACCTTCATTATGATGTTTGTGATGAATTAACAGATAATAATGATGATTATTGACTTTTGGATGAAGAGAATATAGATCAGGAATTTGAAAATGAAGCAGGTTATCTTTGTCTATCTGGTTATTTATATGCACTGTTTGTTTGATTAAATTGATTGGAATTATTGATTATTTATTTCTTTTATGACATATAAAATCTAAACCATGTTATTTTTTTATATGCAGAAGATGGTATAAAAAGAAGACCAGGCAGAAGCCTAACTAAAATGCTAAAAGTTTAGGGAAAAGATGACGGAATTTGAACCACTATTTTCTTTAGTTCTCTCGGGCAACTTGTTAGTAAAAATACTAGTGAACTCACCCATTTCATGTGAACCATTATCAGGAGTAGCAATTATTACCCTTAGTATACAAGAAATGGAATAAACTAATTTATGAAAAAAGAAAGTTGTTGCAAAAAAGAAAGCGTTACTTGACTTAATAAGGTACATATTCAGAATTAAGTACTTTTACTACTAGTTCATTTAATTGCTCAAGTTACATGTTATTATTGTAGGCGAAATTCTATTTTCCTAAAATTGGTGAACGGTGGATCATGAGATCGTTAGGGAGGAAGGTAAAGAATTGGAGGGCATGATTAAAACATGAATACTATGATGCATCTTTATTACTCGAGGAACAATATAATGCTAAGCCTTTACAAGTCATAGAAGAACATTGAAAAAGACTTGTAAGGTACCGGAATAGAGAAAAATCAAAGCTACGCAATTGTTATCCTGCTACATAATATAATATTAATATTTATGTATTTTCATTTATGAGACATCACTTTCCTACCTCAGGCTGTTAGTGAAAAAAATCGAACTAGGCGAAGAGTAAGCTGATGCAAGTCACTGAAAAAAAGAGAGTTATGCTCGTATTGGAGAAGAGCTAAAGGTAATTAATTAAAGGGAAAAGTGTTATTATAATAAATTGTGGATATCAGTTATTGTTAAAACCCAATTTAATTTAATTGAAACATGCAACTAATAATGGTCAAGAACCAAGCTGTATTAAAATGTTTGAAAAGTGTTTCTCTGAAGGCGAAAATACAAAATGCTTGGAAGCTAAACATGTCATTGTAAGTAATATTGTTACTAGTGTAAATACTTTGACAGAATGGGATAGAGATATATCCCATGATAGAATGTATTTGTTCCCGTGTAATAATTCTGTTATAATGATCTCGCTAATTTAACATGTGGATTCTGTCTTACGATGTTTATTATGGTTGATACAGCAACAAATGACTGAACTTCAAAAGCAAATTCCACCCAGTACAAATGATGGTCCTGGGCCATCTGACATCTTTTCAAAGGTCAAGGGGAACGATAAAAATTGCGATGCGGACTTGTATAGCTTAGGTTTTTGGGCTATTGATATTTGGGGTGTAACACCCATCATGCTTCTTACACATGAGAGAATATAATGTTGAGGTCAAAGAAGGCGCAGTTAAAGGCGGAATTAGCATAAAAGAATCGGTCCAACAATGATTCCACTTTTTCCTCGATTACCTCACCACAAACTCTCGTTACACCTCCATGTTTACGGGTATGTTTATTTAAATAAACTTGGTCTTCTCGATGTTAACTACAAATATAGTTTCACTATTATTTGAAATTCAAGTTGGATTTGAAGTATTTCTGAAGAGCATTTTTAACCTGATAGAGAAAGTAGCCAAAGGATGGGCTATGAATTTAGATCCAACAGAGATGGTGGGAGTGAGACAGATTGGTAAAAAAAATACTATTCGATTAATCCCCAGGTGGCAATTAAACCCGATGAAGAACTAGTTAGGTATTATGCACACATGGACACCATTATCGAGGCTCTAAGTACGCCAATTGCATAGCCAATTGCTTATGTCGAGGTATGTCCTTCTTAAACTATACTTTGCTATTATAAGTTATGTTAACTTGTAAGTTTAAGACTAACATATGATTTATTTTGTTTGTAAGTAGTGCCTCAAGATTAAGAAGATTATTTCGTATCTGTGATCTGGCTCTTAGGATTCATGGTTTTGCTGCTTTATTATTATCGCCAAATGTTACTAGACTTTTATATCTGATTTTTGTATCTATGTTTACGACCAGATGAAATATATCTGAGTTTGCTATTAAATAAAATTCATTATTTGATGTTAATTTCATTTCTAGAATTTTTTGTTTTATTTGTACTATTAACATCATGGCCATGACATTTTGTATTTATTATGACCTTTAAAACTGATTTGTGGGACCCTAAAAATTCGTTTCATAATCTTTGTACAGATTTAATGACCCTTTTAAAAGATCCTAATATATGTTTTTAAGACCCATTTATATTTTAAATAATTATAATATAGGACTCTAAAAAGGGTATCATCATCTTGCTTAGGATATTAGGACCCTAATTAGCAATCCTAACATGTGTTTTTTAGGATCCATTTTGGTTGTAATTATCAATATCATTGAACCCTAGAAAAAGGTTCTATAAACTTATTAGGGATAATATCCTATTTGTAAGGATTCTAATATGAGTTTAGGGACCCTTTTCGTGTTCTAGATGGTTACATTTTAGGGTCCTCCAAAAAGGTTTCATAATCTTATTTGGATATTGAGACCCTGCTGAATGGTCTTAATATAGTCTTTTGGACCCTATTTGTGTTGTCATTTAATGATATTATATGACCTTACTCATGAGTTTCATAAACTTATTTTGGATATTTGGACCCTTTTTAAGGATCGTAATTTGTTTTTAGGACCCAAATAGATTAGTTAATAAAGTCCTTATATGTTTTTAAGATATTAGCAATCACATTATAAGACCCTATATAAGGTCCTTATATGTTTGTGGGATCCTTTTTAAGGTTCCTCATAAATCTTTTAGGACCCTTTGTATTCTTATTATAGAACCTTTAAATAAAGTCCTAATATGTTTTTAGGACCTTTTGACTTTTTGGGACGCACACCTGGGAAATCCATTTTTATAAGGGTCTTATCAGCTCACAGGTCCTAAATGGCACATTATATGACCTTTGGGGGGGGGGGGGGGGGGTTCCTAAAAGGCCCTTTTATCTTGTAGTGAGTCATTTTGGTTGGTGACAAGTTGTCTGGCTCTATTCTCTAGTAAAGAGAATAGGGCATAAAATTAATGCTTGCTCCTATATCGGTGAATGCTCAAAAGGTTTCAGATTGGTAGATTGAACAAGGTAAAAGAAGGTGAATCGACCCGTATCTCCTAGTTTTTCAGGTAGATAACTTCATAGTAATGTTGTATATTCCATATTAAGTGGAATTTTGTCAGAATCTGGCATCTTTTCCTTTGTAGAGAGAAATATTCGTATATATCTATTCTGGTTGGGCACTTTGGATAAGGTATCCAATAACTTTTCATCAAGATTAAAGGTTTCAAGCGTGGGTGGCTTACTCTTGAGTCTCTTGGTATGATGACCCGGGAATTTCCGACCAAATTTAAACTTGATCTTTATATGTTTCCGATACGATAAGCAAAATCTGTAATGTTGAGTCTCCAAAACTTGTGAACTATTTTTCATGAAGTCATTTAATCTCTGACTGTGGTTGACGATTCACGAACAATTGTTTGTAAATAAATATGTATATATATATATATATGCACATGGTTTCTATACCTAACTAATATTATATGAAATATATAAGTATTAAATAATCAATATGTGATATTATGTATAAACAATGTTATTAAATATTACATACTTAATAATATGTAAAAGCAATATATTAAATTACTAAAGGATAAAAATATAATTGTCATATTTATAATATTAGTAGTTTCATTAAAATAAATATTTATATTAATATCGGTATTAATAGTATTATTAATATTATTATATAGATATGAAATTTGATACAATAAAATTCTTATAATTATTACTAATATTAGTGTTACCATTATTAATAAAATTATTATTATACATAATGATAA
This sequence comes from Rutidosis leptorrhynchoides, assembly GCF_046630445.1. NCBI lineage: Eukaryota > Viridiplantae > Streptophyta > Magnoliopsida > Asterales > Asteraceae > Rutidosis > Rutidosis leptorrhynchoides. The sequence continues at coordinate 425,322,355 of NC_092333.1, read as the reverse complement.
ATTATGAATTTTGTCATTTTAAATTTCATTATTATTATTAAAACTAATAGTTAACATTAATAATTATATAATTAATATTATTATTATTATGTTTCTTTATATATTTAATATACAAATATATATATATAGTTATACAAATAAAGATATATGTAATATATGTAAATATATATATACAGATGCAAATTAAAGTTACATATATATATGGATAAATATGTGTATACAGTTATGTAAATAAATAAATACGGTATATATATACATATATAAACATGGTATATACATATATAGATACAGAGAAATTGCATATCCAGTTTCCCATCGTTTTCAATACTCTATGTAATTTGTTTCTGTCTCTAAAGATATGTACTAATGATTCTAATATCAGTAATATCCAAAAATCGTTAGCCATCACATTCAACCTTTTGAATTTTCTTTCTTCTTTCTGTCCTTCATGTCTGCGTGAGTAAAGGGCGACCTCAATTGTCAATACAAAACAAACAACGATCATATCATATGTACTACTTCAATTATTCAATTACAATCTCTATCTAATTCTATCTTTCCATTCTATACCACCACATCACCATGAGCACCATCTTCATCAAGTTGCCACCTCCATTGAACTAACACTAAACAGCTCACACAATCATAGAGCCATCTTACGGTCACCACTTTCAACCACCATAACCCTCGCCACCATCTTCTCCATGTTAATTCATCAACAAACCCTTTTGGTATGTTTTTGTTGCGTTTGCAGCACCATCAAATAACCACCATCATCTTACACCTCTTCTTGTTACATTTACAAACCCACGAATTCGAAACCGTATGCCATCATCGAACATCACCCCAAAACACATTTGTTTTCTGTTTTGCAGCCGTACGCAACACCATTTAAACCGCTACTTTTATCACACAACACCACCATCATGTAATCACCACCATGAATCATCAAACGAACCACCACGCTCAATGCTACGAACTGCCTAGGATATTTCCTTCTGTTTCTTTCTTTTGTCGAACACAAACAATACCATAATCATCATCTTCATCGTTGAACACCATCACTAAACCTCTTAAAATAATTCGACTTCTCTACTGTTCCTGTACTCGATGTGTTTCTGTTTCAGACCAACACTGACCATCATCATCTTTATTAAACAAAACCCCAAGAATTGCTTATGATTCCTGCTACTGTTCGTGAATATCCATTCCTTCTATTTCGATTCTTTCGTAAACCTGCAAATCGAAGGTGATGAAATTAAATGTTCATAATGATGATGATAATTAAGAAAATGATAAATACTTTTCCTTTACCTTTTTCCTTTGGCCGACACTTACCAATCAAGGTTATCCCACTTGTTTATCTAATTAGTGGGTACATGTTAAAACAAAAGACTACTTGTTATTATATGTATGGAAGTTATAAGGTGGGACAAGGTATAAAGTAATATGGCAGACAAATTGGATCCAAAGTAAGTATGTGTAGTATTATTTTGGCTCTTATAATTAAATAAGTGAAGCATGAGTTTTTTTCTGATTATGATAAGGAAATTAATTCGTGGACTAATGGAATATATATATACATACATTAAACGTATGAACCGATTGCTTTGGGTATTTTATGTCTTCTTGGGGCGAGGCTTTATGAAAATCAGTTTGGTCGATTAGTTAATAAGCTTCATATTGGATCACAACTCTTGGGCCACAACTTGAAAAAAAAAAAAACCAAAAAAAAAACCATCGATATTTCTTTTTCTGGTTTCTACTCGTTGACAACTCAAACCCACACATCATTTAATTGTTGATGATGATTAGGTTTGATAGTTAAGATGATTAGATGACGTGGTTTGTATGATATGATAATGATGCGTAAGATATTGTGATGATGATTAAGAGAAGTTTCAATGATGATGATAACAGTTGATAACGAGTGCAGATGATAAGTGTTATGATATTGATGATGTATGATGATGGTTAGTGAATGATGAACTCATGATATTGATTATGATACATAAGCTAGATTGATGATGATGATACAATTTTATTATCATGAATGCAGAGATGATAATTATAATGAAAAGGAAAAACAGACAAGAAACATTTAAATAGATTTAAGATATGATCTAAAACAGAAAATAAGAGGCAGATCAATGGTTAAGGGTGTTAGTAGGTGAGCGGGAGGTCACGGGTTCGAGTCCTGTTCCAGGCAGTTTATCTCTTTTTAATGTTCCTAAGGTATAATATGGTAATTATTATTATTATTAATTTTATTATTATTATAATTATTATGATTATTATTATTATTATCATTTTTATTATTATTATTATTATTATTATTATTATTATTATTAAAAGTAGCACTTGTATTAAAATTATCATTTTGAGTACTACTAGGATTACTATTATTATTATTATTATTAACAATTGTATTATTTTTAGAGATATTATTATTATTTTTATCACTATTATTATTATTATTATTATTACTATAAAAATTATTATTATCAATATCAATATTAGTATTATCATCATTATTTTAGTATTATCATAATTATTATATTAACAAATAAAAGATATTTATATAAGAAAATATAGTTATTACATATATCATAAGTATATCTAATTTACTATTTTAATACAAAAACAACATATATATATATATATATATATATATATATATATATATATATATATATATATATATATATATATATATATATAGTTATATGTAGCATTTGAAATAACAAATACATGACTATTTTAAATAAGTAATATATTATATGATTAATAAATATAAACCGAGTTGAATACCATTATATGTTCATTATACGTGTTAATATATATACTTGATATAGGTTCGTGAATCCGAGGCCAACCCTACACTTGTTCAATATTGTCATATGTATTTTTACTACAAAATACATTAGGTGAGTTCATTTGCTCCCTTTTACTCTTTACATTTTTGGGACTGAGAATACATGCGCTGTTTTTACGACTGCTTTATTAAATGCTTTTGAAATATATTTTGAACTGCGAATACATGAAATACTTTTATAAATGTTTGACGAGATAGACACAAGCAAAACATTCCTCGAATGAATTATTATTCAGACAGAAGTTCTGCGGATTATTGTTGAATTATGTGGACATAATAATTGCCACCATTGAATTATGTGGAAATGATAATTGCCACCATTGAATTATGTGGACATGATAATTGCCACCATTGAATTATGTGGACATGATAATTAACACCAATTGATGTGAATGTTATGTATCGAGAGAATGATTTTATACACAGGTTATGTGTATATTATTTTTGTGCACAAAATATGTGTACGGTTACTAAGATTTATGAAAGATGATTTCGTACACGGGAAAGGTGTACTGTATTTAAAAGATATCACATGTACATTACAGGTGGGTATAGGATTCGGGCCCATTTGTACCATGCAGCATTTAAATCTTGTGGTCTATCAAAATGATGAATTTTATTGTTTTATGATAAATTTATGAACTCACCAACCTTTAGGTTGACACTTTAAAGCATGTTTATTCTCAGATATGAAAGAAATCTTCCGCTGTGCATTTGCTCATATTACATGGAGTCGTTTATGGCATATAGAGGTCAGAACCTCGCAATGGGACCAACTGTTGAAGACTTCGTCTAGATGGATTAGGACGGGGCATTTCAGTTGGTATCAGAGCGGTGGTCTTAGTGAATCCGGTCTTTCATTAGTGTGTCTAACTAGTAGTTGTTAGGATGCATTAATGAGTCTGGACTTCGACCGTGTCTGCATGTCAAAAGTTTTGCTTATCATTTCTAGTCGAAAATCATCTGTTTATCATCCTTAAGAAAATACCTGCTTATTATTCTTAGTCTAGACACATCTTATTGCATTGACTGCATGAATAGTGTATAGACAAAATTCATATCTTAGCGTATCTGCTAATTCATATCTTAGCGTATCTGTTATTGTTACCTTTGCCTGACAGCTTCCGTAGATTCCTCCGTAACTTATGGTATTTTAGTATTATATATACATATGTAAAATTATGCATTGCAGGGTACTAATCTACATCCTATAATCTATTTCTTATCAAAAATCCTTCATCTGATCGTACGAGATGAATCCCTCAACCAATTCGAGTCCCTCAGATTCTGATAGCTATTCCGACAGCTATTCCGACATGGATGTTCACCTAAGCTCCGGAAACAGCGTCACCAGAATGAATCAACCAATCAGCCATTCCCAATTCATCTGATAGGTTCGTAGTCGACTTAATCAATGGAGACACGAAGAAGGCGATCCTTTCCACCAACCAAATTCACCTCTTGGCGAAGGACCTGAAGCACTTACCGGAGAACCTATCCGAAACACTATTTTCAGCCTCATTTCCAGAATAGCTCGACACGATTATATTCTATCCACAATTCTAAACCTTATTCATCCGCTCGTTCCGACCGACAATCATCCCGGAGTAATACAAGAAGTCAACGAACTTCGCGCTCGAGTAATCAATTAGGAGAATATGGTGTAAAATTTACCAGCTTCAACAACATCACCGGCACCAACAGTACCATCAGTAACAGCACCTGTATCATCAACAATCCTTGCCTCAATATCACATTCTGTACCACGAGCATAATCATCGTTCTACGTATCGCTCTATCTATTTTATCTTCGTTCGACATGGCGATTATGTAATCTCTAATGTTTTATAGATTATGTATCTTAGTTCTAACGGTAAATCAAATGAGATTAATACTATATTAACTCATTAAATCTATAATTACATCTGAAGAAAATATATATTTAAGTATGTTTTCATAAAGATTGTAATTAACAATCCTTTTGTACAAACTGTTAATGATGAAAATATTTTAACGGGTAGGTAATACCCAAGGAATATTTAGATTTCACATTAATAAGTTACACTGTACATTCTTCGAATCTGATTCAATAATCATTTACTATCTTACTTACAACCACAGAAGTACGAATCCGTTCATCACAGAATAACCATTTTCATTCAATTTCATATTTGGATTTTGACTTATCAGAATCCAACAAGTGGCATAATGAAGAAAACATTGGACAAAATAAAATTTGTTAGAAACAAATAAATTAACTATGTGAAATTTTGTTAAGAATCCACGCTAACAAAATCCTAGCTAACTGTTAATTCCTTATTGTACATTTAATTATCGCAATTTATTTTATCACAATTTAAATTCTCGCAAATTTAATTATTGTCATTTACATTTTGTTATTTATTTCATGCACTTTATTTATCGTCATTTAATTTCTGTTATTTATTTTTACGCACTTTAAATATCGGGACACGTATACAAAGTTTTGACATATCATATCGACGCATTTATATATATTATTTGGAATAACCATAGACACTCTATATGCAGTAATGATCGAGTTCTCTATACAGGGTTGAGGTTGATTCTATAATAATATATATAATTTGAGTTGTGATCGAGTCTGAGACATGTACACGGGTCACGATACATATTAATTAATTCGAATATTATATATTAAATTATATATGAATTATTGGACTGTCAACTGTGAACTATCAACTATGGACTGCCGACATTGGACAATTAAAATGAATTAAAATATTGTTTATAACATATGAAACTAAACATTTCTTCAAGTTTTCCACTTGATTTTATCTTAAACCTCGTTTGTATCTTAATGATTACAATCTGGGTTCAAATCCTTCATAAATTCTTGAAAACACCTCAATCCAGAGGATGAACCAACCACAAATCATCTACAGAAAAGAAAATTGATGCATATAGCTATTCACCTGAGAAACTCTCGGTAATTGAGTAAACGTTTAAAACGTAGCTATGCTAATTCTTAGTGTTATTATTACCCAAAATAACTTTGCAATCCCTTTCCAAATTAACAAATTTTGTCATAGCTTCAGCAAATTAACTTCAATTTTTCATTCGGATAAGCCACATGATAACAATTATTCCTTCATCATCATTACCGGAGAACCGTTTATGTCCCACTACATTAGTAGTAAACTTACCAACAATTTTGTTGATCCTTAATTTTTTGAAAAATCATTATCTTTATCGAAACCTTATCATGTACTCATCCGCATCTTGTAACAAGAATTGCCATACCAATTACCGGGAATCAACAAATCTATATGGTGAGTCTCGCAACATTTCCACATCAACAGTTATATGTATCCATATAACATTTATCTCTTAGAACTATGATCTTCCATTCTGAAATTCTGAAAAGCAACCAGTCTGCGAATTAATACTCTGAATTTTAAAAAGTTGAATGAAGCAACAAAAACTGTAAACGACCTCAACAGCCAAAAGTTGATGATAAAGAATTGTATGTTGGCAAATCTCAGAAAAAGTTTAAAACTGAAAAACTGATTGAGCAAACTATGAAGGAGTCTCTGAACAAATCACAAGGACTAAACTTGTACATTAAGAATCCCGATGATTCTATATATATATTTTTTGATGAAATCTTTAGCGAATACCTTGCTTCTGACTCCAAACTCTTGCGGAAAAATTTTCTTCACCATCCTTCGGTACTAGAAATTCCAAGATATCATCGTATCTTCCATTATAAATATCCTCCATATTTCTGAAGATATTTTCATAACTATTCTTATCTAAAATCATTAATCACTTCGTGCTATCAGTGTAGATCATATAGAAACTGTTAGTTTCTATATTCTGTAAACTTTCGAGCTTAAAATATGAATGTTATTGAAGTAATGTTGGGAACTGATGCATGATTTAGTATAATATAATGACACTTGATCAACATGATTATATTACAGTAAGTCATGCTGAGTTTTTAAATGGAACATGATGATTCACAGATCATAACGTCATCACGTGCCATGTTACACGACTCTTACATTTTATCGAATCTATAAACATATCAAGAAATATATTTTCTTGTTAGTTCTATCTTTCCTCTTGATATCTGGTAATTTGATAAACCAAATCGTGCTACTACCTTTCCATTCTACCTTGTATATTATGATAATTCAAAACTCCATACCTATGAATTCTGGACCATTACTTGTGAAAAGTAAACAGAAGCATGAAGCTCCGAAATAGAAAGGGGGTATAAATCACAGCAAATAAGAGAGCGCATTAACTGTGGATGACAATAATTATAGGAGACAGAAGCAGGGACATTGAAATATAAGGGAAGATATAAAATCCAACAACAACGCATAAATTACAAACCATGGATATTAATACGAATAGCAATATAAAGACACGGTATAATTAAGAATAGTATCATCCCAAGGTAATAGTAGAAGTAAACAGATTCTTCTGATGGAAGATTGAAAAGAAGGATGCCAGAAATAATAATTGGGAAATATCAGGGATTAGAACCGGACTAAGTATTTTCACAATCTTTTGGATGTAAGAACTAAGAAAGAAAGTATAGGAATGGTGAGAATAATGGAACGAAGGAGTTTAATTTATAATGGAAATATCAGACAGAGTAGTCGAGGCAGATCACCGTATTTAATTCTAGAGATCTAAATTTCCTTATTCGCCGAAGAATCAAATCTGCTAGATTTCAAAAATTTTCTTTAAATCCCTTGAATTCCGGAATTCAACCAGGATTAGTCAAAAGTTATGATGAAACTTGTCATTTTCATTTCACTATTTAATGATAGCTTCACTTGTACACTTCACAAAATCAAATTGTTTTATCTATATTATTCTATAATGATAAAACTCTATTTATCAACTCATATTCGTCAGGAAAACATTCTTATTGTTAACCATGACCATCCCACTCAAATTTCGGGACGAAATTTCTTTAACGGGTAGGTACTGAGATGACCCGGGAATTTCCGACCAAATTTAAACTTGATCTTTATATGTTTCCGATACGATAAGCAAAATCTGTAATGTTGAGTCTCCAAAACTTGTGAACTATTTTTCATGAAGTCATTTAATCTCTGACTGTGGTCGACGATTCACGAACAATTGTTTGTAAATAAATATGTATATATATATATATATATATATATATATATATATATATATATATATATATATATATATATATATACATATACATATGCACATGGTTTCTATACCTAACTAATATTATATGAAATATATAAGTATTAAATAATCAATATGTGATATTATGTATAAACAATGTTATTAAATATTACATACTTAATAATATGTAAAAGCAATATATTAAATTACTAAAGGATAAAAATATAATTGTCATATTTATAATATTAGTAGTTTCATTAAAATAAATATTTATATTAATATCAGTATTAATAGTATTATTAATATTATTATATAGATATGAAATTTGATACAATAAAATTCTTATAATTATTACTAATATTAGTGTTACCATTATTAATAAAATTATTATTATACATAATGATAAATTATGAATTTTGTCATTTTAAATTTCATTATTATTATTAAAACTAATAGTTAACATTAATAATTATATAATTAATATTATTATTATTATGTTTCTTTATATATTTAATATACAAATATATATATATATATATATATATATATATATATATATATATATATATATATATATATATATATAGTTATACAAATAAAGATATATGTAATATATGTAAATATATATATACAGATGCAAATTAAAGTTACATATATATATGGATAAATATGTGTATATATTTATGTAAATAAATAAATACGGTATATATATACATATATAAACATGGTATATACATATATAGATACAGAGAAATTGCATATCCAGTTTCCCATCGTTTTCAATACTCTATGTAATTTGTTTCTGTCTCTAAAGATATGTACTAATGATTCTAATATCAGTAATATCCAAAAATCGTTAGCCATCACATTCAACCTTTTGAATTTTCTTTCTTCTTTCTGTCCTTCATGTCTGCGTGAGTAAAGGGCGACCTCAATTGTCAATACAAAACAAACAACGATCATATCATATGTACTACTTCAATTATTCAATTACAATCTGTATCTAATTCGATCTTTGCATTCTATACCACCACATCACCATGAGCACCATCTTCATCAAGTTGCCACCTCCGTTGAACCAACACTAAACAGCTCACACAATCATAGAGCCATCTTACGGTCACCACTTTCAACCACCATAACCCTCGCCACCATCTTCTCTATGTTAATTCATCAATAAACCCTTTTGGTATGTTTTTGTTGCATTTGCAGCACCATCAAATAACCACCATCATCTTACACCTCTTCTTGTTACATTTACAAACCCACGAATTCGAAACCGTATGCCATCATCGAACACCACCCCAAAACACATTTGTTTTCTGTTTTGCAGCCGTACGCAACACCATTTAAACCGCTACTTTTATCACACAACACCACCATCATGTAATCACCACCATGAATCATCAAACGAACCACCACTCTCAACGCTACGAACTGCCTTGGATATTTCCTTCTGTTTCTTTCTTTTGTCGAACACAAACAATACCATAATCATCATCTTCATCGTTGAACACCATCACTAAACCTCTTGAAATAATTCAACTTCTCTACTGTTCCTGTACTCGATGTGTTTCTGTTTCAGACCAACACTGACCATCATCATCTTTATTAAACAAAACCCCAAGAATTGCTTATGATTCCTACTACTGTTCGCGAATATCCATTCCTTCTATTTTGATTCTTTCGTAAACCTGCAAATCGAAGGTGATGAAATTAAATGTTCATAATGATGATGACAATTAAGAAAATGATAAAGACTTTTCCTTTACCTTTTTCCTTTGGCCGACACTTACCAATCAAGGTTATCCCACTTGTTTATCTAATTAGTGGGTACATGTTAAAACAAAAGACTACTTGTTATTATATGTATGGAAGTTATAAGGTGGGACAAGGTATAAAGTAATATGGCAGACAAATTGGATCCAAAGTAATTATGTGTAGTATTATTATGGCTCTTATATTAAATAAGTGAAGCATGCATTTTTTTCTGATTATGATAAGGAAATTAATTCGTGGACTAATGGAATATATATATACATACATTAAACGTATGAACCGATTACTTTGGGTATTTTATGTCTTCTTGGGGCGAGGCTTTATGAAAATCAGTTTGGTCGATTAGTTAATAAGCTTCATATTGGATCACAACTCTTGGGCCACAACTTGAAAAAAAAAAAAAAAAAACCATCGATATTTCTTTTTCTGGTTTCTACTCGTTGACAACTCAAACCCACACATCATTTAATTATTGATGATGATTAGGTTTGATAGTTAAGATGATTAGATGACGTGGTTTGTATGATATGATAATGATGCATAAGATATTGTGATGATGATTAAGAGAAGTTTCAATGATGATGATAACAGTTGATAATGAGTGCAGATGATAAGTGTTATGATATTGATGATGTATGATGATGGTTAGTGAATGATGAACTCATGATATTGATTATGATACATAAGCTAGATTGATGATGATGATACAATGTTATTATCATGAATGTAGAGATGATAATTATAATGAAAAGGAAAAACAGACAAGAAACATTTAAATAGATTTAAGATATGATCTAAAAGAGAAAATAAGAGGCAGATCAATGGTTAAGGGTGTTAGTAGGTGAGCGGGAGGTCACGGATTCGAGTCCTGTTCCAGGCAGTTTATCTCTTTTTAATGTTCCTAAGGTATAATTTGGTAATTATTATTATTATTAATTTTATTATTATTATAATTATTATAATTATTATTTTTATCATTATTATTATTATTATTATTATTATTATTAAAAGTAGCACTTGTATTAAAATTATCATTTTGAGTACTATTAGGATTACTATTATTATTATTAACAATTGTATTATTTTTAGAGATATTATTATTATTTTTATCACTATTATTATTATTATTATTGTTACTATAAAAATTATTATTATCAATATCAATATTAGTATTATCATCATTATTTTAGTATTATCATAATTATTATATTAACAAATAAAAGATATTTGTATAAGAAAATATAGTTATTACATATATCATAAGTATATCTGATTTACTATTTTAATACAAAAACAACATATATATATATAGTTATATGTAGCATTTGAAATAACAAATACATGACTATTTTAAATAAGTAATATATTATATGATTAATAAATATAAACCGAGTTGAATACCATTATATGTTCATTATATGTGTTAATATATATACTTGATATAGGTTCGTGAATCCGAGGCCAACCCTACACTTGTTCAATATTGTCATATGTATTTTTACTACAAAATACATTAGGTGAGTTCATTTGCTCCCTTTTACTCTTTACATTTTTGGGACAGAGAATACATGCGCTGTTTTTACGACTGCTTTATTAAATGCTTTTGAAATATATTTTGAACTGCGAATACATGAAATACTTTTATAAATGTTTGACGAGATAGACACAAGCAAAACATTCCTCGAATGAATTATTATTCTGACAGAAGTTCTGTAGATTATTGTTGAATTATGTGGACATGATAATTGCCACCATTGAATTATGTGGAAATGATAATTGCCACCATTGAATTATGTGGATATGATAATTGGCACCATTGAATTATGTGGACATGATAATTGACACCAATTGATATGAATGTTATGTATCGAGAGAATGATTTTATACACAGGTTATGTGTATGTTATTTTTGTGCACAAAATATGTGTACGGTTACTAAGATTTATGAAAGATGATTTCATACACGGGAAAGGTGTACTGTATTTAAAAGATATCGCATGTACATTACAGGTGGGTATAGGATTCGGGCCCATTTGTACCATGCAGCATTTAAATCTTGTGGTCTATCAAAATGATGAATTTTATTGTCTTATGATAAATTTATGAACTCACCAACCTTTTGGTTGACACTTTAAAGCATGTTTATTCTCAGATATGAAAGAAATCTTCCGCTGTGCATTTGCTCATATTACATGGAGTCGTTTATGGCATATAGAGGTCAGAACCTCACAATGGGACCAACTGTTGAAGACTTCGTCCAGATGGATTAGGACGGGGCATTTCACTTGGGATAGTTTACATGGATTGGATTCGATTATGGAAGCAGTTGCGGAGCTGGAACTTTGATTTCTTCTTACTCCTTGCTGACTTCCCTCGAAGTACAAGTTCTTCCTTCGGGGTGATAGATTCCATCTGTTTTGCTTCTTCTATGTGGAAATTTTGGACTATGTTACTAGGAAATCTTCCTTGAGGTCGGGTTTTGAGGCATTAGGCTAACTGTTCGATCTGCCATTGTACTCTTTTGAGCAGAGCTAATTGGTTTCGAATAAATACGCCAATATGATATTTTCTAGCGGGACTTCTCTGATTTAGATGTTGTTGACCTTGAATCGACTGGTTTAGTTGTTTCTCAATTTCGAAAGGTGGGTTGGTCATTTTTGTAACTTGGTCGGCAGGTGGATTTTCTTATATTGTAGGGTAATTGAGATTGGTGTGATATGGTGAGTATCTGGTTTGATAGCAAGGTTAAAAGGGTTGATTGTTTCTTTAGGGAAACTGGGTTCCCTTGGATTACTAATTATATCGAGGGTTTTTGAAATGTCCCGTTCTTATTGATTAAAAACGTTCCATATTAATTGATTTCGTTGCGAGGTTTTGACCTCTATATGAGACGTTTTTCAAAGACTGCATTCATTTTTAAAACAAACCATAACCTTTATTTCATAAATAAAGGTTTAAAAAGCTTTACGTAGATTATCAAATAATGATAATCTAAAATATCCTGTTTACACACGACCATTACATAATGGTTTACAATACAAATATGTTACATCGAAATCAGTTTCTTGAATGCAGTTTTTACACAATATCATACAAACATGGACTCCAAACCTTGTCCTTATTTTAGTATGCAACAGTGGAAGCTCTTAATATTCACCTGAGAATAAACATGCTTTAAACGTCAACAAAAATGTTGGTGAGTTATAGGTTTAACCTATATATATCAAATCGTAACAATAGACCACAAGATTTCATATTTCAATACACATCCCATACATAGAGATAAAAATCATTCATATGGTGAACACCTGGTAACCGACATTAACAAGATGCATATATAAGAATATCCCCATCATTCCTGGACACCCTTCGGATATGATATAAATTTCGAAGTACTAAAGCATCCGGTACTTTGGATGGGGTTTGTTAGGCCCAATAGATCTATCTTTAGGATTCGCGTCAATTAGGGTGTCTGTTCCCTAATTCTTAGATTACCAGACTTAATAAAAAGGGGCATATTCGATTTCGATAATTCAACCATAGAATGTAGTTTCACGTACTTGTGTCTATTTTGTAAATCATTTATAAAACCTGCATGTATTCTCATCCCAAAAATAATAGATTTTAAAAGTGGGACTATAACTCACTTTCACAGATTTTTACTTCGTCGGGAAGTAAGACTTGGCCACTGGTTGATTCACGAACCTATAACAATATATACATATATATCAAAGTATGTTCAAAATATATTTACAACACTTTTAATATATTTTGATGTTTTAAGTTTATTAAGTCAGCTGTCCTCGTTAGTAACCTACAACTAGTTGTCCACAGTTAGATGTACAGAAATAAATCGATAAATATTATCTTGAATCAATCCACGACCCAGTGTATACGTATCTCAGTATTGATCACAACTCAAACTATATATATTTTGGAATCAACCTCAACCCTGTATAGCTAACTCCAACATTCACATATAGAGTGTCTATGGTTGTTCCGAAATATATATAGATGTGTCGACATGATAGGTCGAAATATTGTATACGTGTCTATGGTATCTCAAGATTACATAATATACAATACAAGTTGATTAAGTTATGGTTGGAATAGATTTGTTACCAATTTTCACGTAGCTAAAATGAGAAAAATTATCCAATCTTGTTTTACCCATAACTTCTTCATTTTAAATCCGTTTTGAGTGAATCAAATTGCTATGGTTTCATATTGAACTCTATTTTATGAATCTAAACAGAAAAGTATAGGTTTATAGTCGGAAAAATAAGTTACAAGTCGTTTTTGTAAAGGTAGTCATTTCAGTCGAAAGAACGACGTCTAGATGACCATTTTAGAAAACATACTTCCACTTTGAGTTTAATCATAATTTTTGGATATAGTTTCATGTTCATAATAAAAATCATTTTCTCAGAATAACAACTTTAAAATCAAAGTTTATCATAGTTTTTAATTAACTAACCCAAAACAGCCCGAGGTGTTACTACGACGGCGTAAATCCGGTTTTACGGTGTTTTTCGTGTTTCCAGGTTTTAAATCATTAAGTTAGCATATCATATAGATATAGAACATGTGTTTATTTGATTTTAAAAGTCAAGTTAGAAGGATTAACTTTTGTTTGCGAACAAGTTTAGAATTAACTAAACTATGTTCTAGTGATTACAAGTTTAAACCTTCGAATAAGATAGCTTTATATGTATGAATCGAATGATGTTATGAACATCATTACTACCTTAAGTTCCTTGGATAAACCTACTGGAAAAGAGAAAAATGGATCTAGCTTCAATGGATCCTTGGATGGCTCGAAGTTCTTGAAGCAGAATCATGACACGAAAACAAGTTCAAGTAAGATCATCACTTGAAATAAGATTGTTATAGTTATAGAAATTGAACCAAAGTTTGAATATGATTATTACCTTGTATTAGAATGATAACCTACTGTGAGAAACAAAGATTTCTTGAGGTTGGATGATCACCTTACAAGATTGGAAGTGAGCTAGCAAACTTGAAAGTATTCTTGATTTTATGAAACTAGAACTTTTGGAATTTATGAAGAACACTTAGAACTTGAAGATAGAACTTGAGAGAGATCAATTAGATGAAGAAAATTGAAGAATGAAAGTGTTTGTAGGTGTTTTTGGTCGTTGGTGTATGGATTAGATATAAAGGATATGTAATTTTGTTTTCATGTAAATAAGTCATGAATGATTACTCATATTTTTGTAATTTTATGAGATATTTCATGCTAGTTGCCAAATGATGGTTCCCACATGTGTTAGGTGACTCATATGGGCTGCTAAGAGCTGATCATTGGAGTGTATATACCAATAGTACATACATCTAAAAGCTGTGTATTGTACGAGTACGAATACGGGTGCATACGAGTAGAATTGTTGATGAAACTGAACGAGGATGTAATTGTAAGAATTTTTGTTAAGTAGAAGTATTTTGATAAGTGTATTGAAGTCTTTCAAAAGTGTATAAATACATATTAAAACACTACATGTATATACATTTTAACTGAGTCGTTAAGTCATCGTTAGTCGTTACATGTAAGTGTTGTTTTGAAACCTTTAGGTTAACGATCTTGTTAAATGTTGTTAACCCAATGTTTATAATATCAAATGAGATTTTAAATTATTATATTATCATGATATTATCATGTATGAATATCTCTTAATATGATATATATACATTAAATGTCTTTACAACGATAATCGTTACATATATGTCTCGTTTAAAAATCATTAAGTTAGTAGTCTTGTTTTTACATATGTAGTTCATTGTTAATATACTCAATGATATGTTTACTTATCATAGTATCATGTTAACTATATATATATCCATTATATGTCATCATATAGTTTTTACAAGTTTTAACGTTCGTGAATCACCGGTCAACTTGGGTGGTCAATTGTCTATATGAAACATATTTCAATTAATCAAGTCTTAATAAGTTTGATTGCTTAACATGTTGGAAACATTTAATCATGTAAATATCAATCTCAATTAATATATATAAACATGGAAAAGTTCGGGTCACTACAGTACCTACCCGTTAAATAAATTTCGTCCCGAAATTTTAAGCTGTTGAAGGTGTTGACGAATCTTCTGGAAATAGATGCGGGTATTTCTTCTTCATATGATCTTCACGCTCCCAGGTGAACTCGGGTCCTCTACGAGCATTCCATCGAACCTTAACAATTGGTATCTTGTTTTGCTTAAGTCTTTTAACCTCACGATCCATTATTTCGACGGGTTCTTCGATGAATTGAAGTTTTTCGTTGATTTGGATTTCATCTAACGGAATAGTGAGATCTTCTTTAGCAAAACATTTCTTTAAATTCGAGACGTGGAAAGTGTTATGTACAGCCGCGAGTTGTTGAGGTAACTCTAGTCGGTAAGCTACTGGTCCGATACGATCAATAATCTTGAATGGTCCAATATACCTTGGATTTAATTTCCCTCGTTTACCAAATCGAACAACGCCTTTCCAAGGTGCAACTTTAAGCATGACCATCTCTCCAATTTCAAATTCTATATCTTTTCTTTTAATGTCAGCGTAGCTTTTTTGTCGACTTTGGGCGGTTTTCAACCGTTGTTGAATTTGGATGATCTTCTCGGTAGTTTCTTGTATAATCTCCGGACCCGTAATCTGTCTATCCCCCACTTCACTCCAACAAATCGGAGACCTGCACTTTCTACCATAAAATGCTTCAAACAGCGCCATCTCAATGCTTGAATGGTAGCTGTTGTTGTAGGAAAATTCTGCTAACGGTAGATGTCGATCCCAACTGTTTCCGAAATCAATAACACATGCTCGTAGCATATCTTCAAGCGTTTGTATTGTCCTTTCGCTCTGCCCATCAGTTTGTTGATGATAGGCAGTACTCATGTCTAGACGAGTTCCTAATGCTTGCTGTAATGTCTGCCAGAATCTTGAAATAAATCTGCCATCCCTATCAGAGATAATAGAGATTGGTATTCCATGTCTGGAGATGACTTCCTTCAAATACAGTCGTGCTAACTTCTCCATCTTGTCATCTTCTCTTATTGGCAAGAAGTGTGCTGATTTGGTGAGACGGTCAACTATTACCTAAATAGTATCAAAACCACTTGCAGTCCTTGGCAATTTAGTGATGAAATCCATGGTAATGTTTTCCCATTTCCATTCTGGGATTTCGGGTTGTTGAAGTAGACCTGATGGTTTCTGATGCTCAGCTTTGACCTTAGAACACGTCAAACATTCTCCTACGTATTTAGCAACATCGGCTTTCATACCCGGCCACCAAAAATGTTTCTTGAGATCCTTGTACATCTTCCCAGTTCCAGGATGTATTGAGTATCTGGTTTTATGAGCTTCTCTAAGTACCATTTCTCTCATATCTCCAAATTTTGGTACCCAAATCCTTCCCGAATATTAAGATGCTTCTCCGATCCTTTGGGTATTTCATCCTTTAAATTTCCCTCTTTTAAAACTCCTTGTTGCGCCTCCTTTATTTGAGTAGTAAGGTTATTATGAATCATTATATTCATAGATTTTACTCGAATGGGTTCTCTGTCCTTCCTGCTCAAGGCATCGGCTACCACATTTGCCTTCCCCGGGTGGTAACGAATCTCAAAGTCGTAATCATTCAATAATTCAATCCACCTACGCTGCCTCATATTCAGTTGTTTCTGATTAAATATGTGTTGAAGACTTTTGTGGTCGGTATATATAATACTTTTGACCCCATATAAGTAGTGCCTCCAAGTCTTTAATGCAAAAACAACCGCGCCTAATTCCAAATCATGCGTCGTATAATTTTGTTCGTGAATCTTCAATTGTCTAGACGCATAAGCAATCACCTTCGTTCGTTGCATTAATACACAACCGAGACCTTGCTTTGATGCATCACAATAAATCACAAAATCATCATTCCCTTCAGGCAATGACAATATAGGTGCCGTAGTTAGCTTTTTCTTCAATAACTGAAACGCTTTCTCTTGTTCATCATTCCATTCAAATTTCTTCCCTTTATGCGTTAATGCAGTCAAGGGTTTTGCTATTCTGGAAAAGTCTTGGATGAACCTTCTGTAGTAACCAGCTAGTCCTAAAAACTGGCGTATGTGTTTCGGAGTTTTCGGGGTTTCCCACTTTTCAACAGTTTCTATCTTTGCCGGATCCACCTTAATACCTTCTTTGTTCACTATGTGACCGAGGAATTGAACTTCTTCCAACCAAAATGCACACTTTGAAAACTTAGCGTACAATTCTTCCTTCCTCAATACTTCTAACACCTTTCTCAAATGTTCACCGTGTTCTTGGTCATTCTTTGAGTAAATAAGTATGTCATCAATGAAAACAATGACAAACTTGTCAAGGTATGGTCCACACACTCGGTTCATAAGGTCCATGAACACAGCTGGTGCATTAGTTAAACCAAACGGCATGACCATAAACTCGTAATGACCGTAATGTGTTCTGAAAGCAGTCTTTGGAATATCATCTTCTTTCACCCGCATTTGATGATACCCGGAACGTAAGTCAATCTTTGAATAAACAGACGAGCCTTGTAGTTGATCAAATAAGTCATCGATTCTCGGTAGTGGGTAGCGGTTCTTGATGGTAAGTTTGTTCAACTCTCGGTAGTCGATACACAACCTGAATGTACCATCTTTCTTCTTGACAAACAAAACAGGAGCTCCCCACGGTGATGTGCTTGGTCGAATGAAACCACTGATGTTAAAGCTAAGGGGTATAAAATACTATTAAATTTTAGCAGAAAATACTATTAAATATGCTACAATTTTACACAAGTTTTAATTATTTATTTACAAATGGGATATACCTAAACCTTGCTACAACACTATAGGCAGTGTACCTAATCGTAGAGTAGTATAGTTTTTAGTAAGTCCGGTTCGTTCCACAGGGAGTGGGCTTATTGCACACTATATTTTTAAACAACTATATTTGTACAAAATATATATAATTATATATAATAATATATAAAAGGGGGTTTACCGTTTAATGACCGGTTTGTCGATTTATATTTTAAGCGAAGCGTATAATAAATGATGATATTTAAATAACAATATAAAATAAATAACAGTAATTGAAATGACAATAAATAAAAGTACGAGGAAAAATGAAATAAAATATATTATGCTTATTTAAACTTTCGTAACCATGATGTTTGACGTTTTGATTTTAATTTATTATCCTGGGCTAATTGTCCTTTGTCCTGGATGTATTTGAAACCTATCTGGTTTTTGTCCATAATAGTTCATCGGTCATAATTATAAACTGCTCGGCAAATTTAACCTTATACCCGAAGTCAAATATTCCAACTAACTGGGGATTTGAACTGTAACAAGGTCTTAATACTTTGCTTAATGAATACACCAGGTTATCGACTGTGTGTAAACCAAGGTTTAAATACTTTGTTAACAATTACACCAATTACCCTTGAATGTAATCCACCCCTGTTTTAATGAGTCCATTGACTATTAATCCATCCCCGTGTCCGGTCAAATGAACAATAATTCGTACTTATAAATATCCCGCCCATCGTGTCCGATCGAGTGTATATGGTTATTTATAGGTACATCCAATTGTAAATCTTTATATTAAAATTAACAAACTATCATTTAGTTAAACAAATATAAAGCCCATTAATAGCCCATAGTCTAATTTCCACAAGTGTCGTTCTTTTGTCCAAACCCCAATTATGGTACAAAGCCCAATTACCCAATTTTAGTAATTAGCCCAACATCATGATTACTTCGTCTTAAATAAGCATAATAATAACTTAAGTACGAGACATTAATTTAAAAAGGAGAACATAACTTACATTGAGTATTTATCGCGTAGTGTTACACGGACAGAATTTCGACTTTAAAAACCCGTAAAAATAACTTTTACATAACCCAAACTACTCTAATATAACACTAATCTATACTATATATATATATATATATATATATATATATATATATATATATATATATATATATATATATATATATATATATATATATGTATATATATATATATATATATATATATATATTTATATTATACGGAGTATTATTATTATTATTATTATTATTATTTTTTACATGCAGAACTCGAGAGCTTTTATAGCCAGAACTGAAATTCACTGCTCCACGAGTCGCGGCCATTTTGGCCTTCCAGCTCCGCAAGTCGCGGAGGTTCCAAAACCAGCCCACAAGTTCAAGATCCAAGGCTGCCGACAGTTTTTATTTAAATATATATAATATATAAATAATTTTTATAATTATTTATATATTATATTATATTTATATACATAGTAGACTCGTAATTTTTTTCCGTTGCGTCGAGCGTTGAGAGTTGGTTCATGTACCGGTTCCGGATTTTCGAACGTCCTTGCGTACGCTGAGATATTTTGTACTTTGCGTTTCGTAACTTGTACTCTTGTCATTTTTAGACGTTCCTTATCAATAAATTGAACCTTTTTAATTGTATCTTATACTTTTGAGCTTTTTGGACCTTTGCGTCTTCAATTCGTTGTTTTCGCCTTTTGTCTTCGCACTTATTTAATATAAACGAATATTACATGAAAATGGAACAATTGCAACTGAAATCTTTACATATCGGAGGGATATTGATACTAAATATATGTTCATTTGGAGCACTATCAAATATCCCCACACTTGAACGTTGCTTGTCCTCAAGCAATACAGTCTTGAAATAAAACACACTAGAATCACTTCTTTATTCTTCACACTTTGTACATCAGTGATTTTGATACGGCGGTATAAACAATGATAGTAGCATTTGTGGTTTACAGTCCCACATGACTATGAAAATTTAGATCCGTTAGGAAATTTGATCTTTATGAAAACATTTGATCTTTTGAAAATTCATGCTAGATTTTACCCTAGACAGGTTTTCCGGAATAACCCTTCACCGGTGTTTGCAAAATATTTTTGTGGGTTGGTGGGTTTCAGATTTGAAAATTTTAGCTCAAAACTTATGGTTTTGTGTCACCCACTTGCTAACGTTGTATTAGGAAAGCAACACGTCCAGTTTACTTGTCCCGTATATTACCTTTCGGTAAACTACCGTCCGGTTGTAAAGGAAAGCGATGAACAAGCAACTGTTAAGGCAATGTCCCGTGACATGCTTTTGATTATGGTCTTTAACGTGTCGGATGCAATACTATCCTTTGTAGGAGCAATAGTAAAGATCACCCTATAGTTTTTCGGTCTTGGCACAAGGTCCTGTCTTCGACCAATATGCAACCACCGTTCTTACGGTTGACACCCGATTTGGTTCAGGTGACCTAATGAATTCCAGGTGAATTCCTAGGATTTTACGTTCAATGAACGCATTGAAAATGGGTTTTCAGAAAACAAATCGGTTTTATTTTTGATCAAAATATTTTCTCGTTCAAGCTCGAGTTTAGATATCATCGAATTCCATGAGTTGTAATTCTCAATCTTTAAAGTCAATCTCAAGGATTGAGTAATATCAGGCTTAAAAGCTGATTTTTAATCTTTGAGGAGATTATCCTTTCTGGGGGTCTGATTCATTAGTCTTATCAAGCTAATTTGCACGACGCCCTCCCCATTTTACGAGACAGATCCTCTCATGGTTAGGATAAGTCCGATCACTTGGCGACCCTGTTTGATGCTGAGGTTCGTGGATTTCCTGCTGATTTTAGAGATGACTTTTCTAGATTTTTCGTCAACCTACAGCTGGTCTGGACGACAACTTCCTGACCTAAATCAAGAAGCGCGTGTCTTTTTCGGAAGACTTTACTTCCTTTTAATGATGGAATTGATTCATCGTGTAGATCCATCTTTCTTTCATCTTTATTACAATTTACCGGGTAAAATAGTTAATTTAGTCCAAAACAAAAGCACCTGCAATAACTTACAGAAACATGTGATAGACAGTTTTTAATTGAATAACTTGGTATATTCTCCCCACACTTAGTTTCTTTCTTTGCCTTTTTATTCTCTTCTATTCCATTTTAAATGAATTCAAGCGTTTTAAGTTGTTTCTCAATTTATGTCCTTTTCGAGGTAACGATAATTTCGGTATTAACACCTAGTTTTCACTGTTCATAAATATGTATAAACATGATTTTGAATTCATTTAGTTTAAAATTTTTCAAATTTTCATAAAATTTAGAAAATAAGCCAAGTATAAACCCGAGAGAATTTATAACCCTTCCCCACACTTGAGATCATGCAATGCCCTCATTAGCATGAAATCAGACTATAATTATAAATTCATGAGGGTGATTAGTGTAGAAAAGTGAAAAAAAAAAATACCCATTTTGTAATTACAAAGCTCATCGAATGATAGATGGCGCGCCTCATCGTTCATTCCTTCTTGTTTTATCACACATGCTTTTCTTCAAAAACGGTTGCTTTTCTGAACTGTTTGCTAATATTTGAAAATGCGTCTTTTACTCTAATTGTGCATTTTTATTAACGAGTTATGCACTAACCCGAACCCCTAATTTAACGTTAAGTGGGGTTAGGCTTCCCCATACTTAGCTGACGATATGTGAAGTCGTTAGAATAAGTTCCACGAATTAAAATAGTGAGCCAGTTATTTACATCTCGGGTGGTATATATTATATCAATGAGTTTAAAGTTTAGACCCACCCGATCGTCACTACCTAATTCTTTTTTAAGTGTAGCTTTTAGTAAATGGATATGTCTCTTTTCTGGTTCTTGGTCAAATGGATCGATATACACCGACCTACATATTATAGGGTGGACAATTCCTAACATTCCCTTCCGTTTATTCTCAGGATCAAAGTTTTCACCTCTATTACCCATTTGGGTGAAATCCGAGGTGTCATTATCTATTAAAGCTCGTAGTTCATCTTCGGTAGATGACTCGTCTATTGAGAATATTGGGTTGGAAGGTTGTTGAATAGTGAATTTCGGGATCGAAGTAAATTCTTCTTCATTAACGGTCCTTATCAGTCCCTCCATTTTGGTCTCGGGGGTAAAATTTTCAACGTTATCGTTTTCCCAAGAGTACCAATTTGTCACCCTTACTTCTTCTTCTTCATCCATTGATGGATCGTTGATTTCGTCGGTAGAGGCTAATGTGTCGATATGTTGTGAAATTGGTAAAGCTGAATAAAAAGTATCATCGGGATAGTTGGTGATTTCGGAGCTCTCGAATTCATCAAAATTCGATGATATGAGATTTTCTTGCACAATACTCCTCAGATTAACAGGTATGTAGTCTGATAGAGTTTCAGCTTGCCGGTTTACAAACTCTCTCATTTGTTCATTTTGAGCATTGAGTTCTTTGAGTTTGATTTTCATATTGTCTAATAAATTTTCAGACACGTAATTTTCTTCGTCTACTGGTTGTTGAGTTTGGAAATATTCTTGGGAATAATCCCAATTTGAATTGTATTCCTCATAATCATTCCATTCAGGTTCCATGGGTGCGTAATTTTCCATAGGAACATAATAATAACATTCCCATGTCGAGTGATAATCTCCACAGATTTCACAACCAGTTATTGTTTCGTCATTCGTGATCCAAGATTGACCGAACGAATTATCATCAACACTCGTTTGAGGGTATTGATTTAATTGATTTTGGAGTTCAAAAAGAGTTTCCAAGGCCCTGTTTTCAAAATTTTCCATTTTATTGCGATGGACAAATTTTTAGCTACAATGTGGTGCGTTCACTAATTATCCTATTAGTTATAAAAATAGAAAAACTTATATAAGTTGTCCAATTAATAGACTTTTCTGCTTTTGCCCACGTTTCGAATAGCCAAAAGATGTAGCAGGGAGCCAGACACCTTTAAATCGGAAAAGCCACAACTCAGCCACTAACAAATCCAACTATTACTACGAAGCAGAAAAATGTCAACGTCCATTAATTTAACCGCTTAAATAATTTTTCTTTCCTTTTGAGATATTAGATAAGAAATAGAGAAAATTCTAAGTCCTAAAAACTAGAGCGTCGAGAAATAAGAAAGAAATAGATTGCATGTCGAAAAACGTCGAAAAATAAAAAGGTAGAAAAATAGGCGTCGAAAAATAAAAATAAGAAAGTAGCACAAAAAACGGCGTCGCAAAATTCTAAAGCACCTAAATCTTAGTCTAAGGAATAAGCACTTAAGGGATTTTACGGCAAGACCTAAAAATCTAGAATTAAAAATAAACTACGGCAAATACTAAACTTAAAACTAATTACGAGCGAAAAATATACAAATTACGCTAAAACAAATAAAAAAAATACGACAATATAAAAAGATATAAAAAGTGATAAAATTACTTATTGTTATAAAAATATTATTATTATTTTTTTATATTATTTATTTTATAAAACTATTAAATTATATATTTATAAAAACTAGATTAAAATTTAAAAATAACAAAGTAAATAAATAAACTAAACTAAATAATTAATTAAGATAACCTACTTAGGGTTTAAATAAAAATAATAATAATTATTACACTGTAATTAATGTGTCGACAGAGGTTACCAGACGTGTCTGAGGGGCTCCGCGAGTTGCGAGGTTCCCAGTTCAAAACCTCCGCGAGTCGCGGGGGTTTAAAATTCAAACGTGACAGGTCAGTTTTACAGGTTCAACGTATTTATTTTATTTTTATTTTATTTATTTTTCTGTTTTGTATTTTTACAAAATATTTTTATATAGTAAATAAACACTTATATTTAAAAAAAAAAAAAACTAAAATAGAAATGAAAATATTTTATAAAAACAGATTTATATATATATATATATATTTTTTTTTCGGTTTTTAATTTTTTTTTTAGATTTTATATTGTTTTTCTAAAAATAAAATATAAATATACAAAAATAAATTAAAAATATAAAGTTTCGCCGACTCCCCGGCAGCGGCGCCAAAAACTTGATGTTAAAGCTAAGGGGTATAAAATACTATTAAATTTTAGCAGAAAATACTATTAAATATGCTACAATTTTACACAAGTTTTAATTATTTATTTACAAATGGGATATACCTAAACCTTGCTACAACACTATAGGCAGTGTACCTAATCGTAGAGTAGTATAGTTTTTAGTAAGTCCGGTTCGTTCCACAGGGAGCGGGCTTATTGCACACTATATTTTTAAACAACTATATTTGTACAAAATATATATAATTATATATAATAATATATAAAAGGGGGTTTACCGTTTAATGACCGGTTTGTCGATTTATATTTTAAGCGAAGCGTATAATAAATGACGATATTTAAATAACAATATAAAATAAATAACAGTAATTGAAATGACAATAAATAAAAGTACGAGGAAAAATGAAATAAAATATATTATGCTTATTTAAACTTTCGTAACCATGATGTTTGACGTTTTGATTTTAATTTATTATCCTGGGCTAATTGTCCTTTGTCCTGGATGTATTTGAAACCTATCTGGTTTTTGTCCATAATAGTTCATCGGTCATAATTATAAACTGCTCGGCAAATTTAACCTTATACCCGAAGTCAAATATTCCAACTAACTGGGGATTTGAACTGTAACAAGGTCTTAATACTTTGCTTAATGAATACACCAGGTTATCGACTGTGTGTAAACCAAGGTTTAAATACTTTGTTAACAATTACACCAATTACCCTTGAATGTAATCCACCCCTGTTTTAATGAGTCCATTGACTATTAATCCATCCCCGTGTCCGGTCAAATGAACAATAATTCGTACTTATAAATATCCCGCCCATCGTGTCCGATCGAGTGTATATGGTTATTTATAGGTACATCCAATTGTAAATCTTTATATTAAAATTAACAAACTATCATTTAGTTAAACAAATATAAAGCCCATTAATAGCCCATAGTCTAATTTCCACAAGTGTCGTTCTTTTGTCCAAACCCCAATTATGGTACAAAGCCCAATTAC
This sequence comes from Rutidosis leptorrhynchoides, assembly GCF_046630445.1. Taxonomy (NCBI): domain Eukaryota; kingdom Viridiplantae; phylum Streptophyta; class Magnoliopsida; order Asterales; family Asteraceae; genus Rutidosis; species Rutidosis leptorrhynchoides. The sequence goes on along the minus strand of NC_092333.1, from coordinate 425,296,620 downwards.
CCAATTTTAGTAATTAGCCCAACATCATGATTACTTCGTCTTAAATAAGCATAATAATAACTTAAGTACGAGACATTAATTTAAAAAGGAGAACATAACTTACATTGAGTATTTATCGCGTAGTGTTACACGGACAGAATTTCGACTTTAAAAACCCGTAAAAATAACTTTTACATAACCCAAACTACTCTAATATAACACTAATCTATACTATATATATATATATATATATATATATATATATATATATATATATATATATATATATATATATATATATATATATATATATATATATATATATATATATATATATATATATTATATTATACGGAGTATTATTATTATTATTATTATTATTATTATTTTTTACATGCAGAACTCGAGAGCTTTTATAGCCAGAACTGAAATTCACTGCTCCGCGAGTCGCGGCCATTTTGGCCTTCCAGCTCCGCAAGTCGCGGAGGTTCCAAAACCAGCCCACAAGTTCAAGATCCAAGGCTGCCGACAGTTTTTATTTAAATATATATAATATATAAATAATTTTTATAATTATTTATATATTATATTATATTTATATACATAGTAGACTTGTAATTTTTTTCCGTTGCGTCGAGCGTTGAGAGTTGGTTCATGTACCGGTTCCGGATTTTCGAACGTCCTTGCGTACGCTGAGATATTTTGTACTTTGCGTTTCGTAACTTGTACTCTTGTCATTTTTAGACGTTCCTTATCAATAAATTGAACCTTTTTAATTGTATCTTGTACTTTTGAGCTTTTTGGACCTTTGCGTCTTCAATTCGTTGTTTTCGCCTTTTGTCTTCGCACTTATTTAATATAAACGAATATTACATGAAAATGGAACAATTGCAACTAAAATCTTTACATATCGGAGGGATATTGATACTAAATATATGTTCATTTGGAGCACTATCAACCACGCTCTAAAAGTTCTTGTAATTGGCTTTGTAGTTCTTTCATCTCGCTGGGTGCGAGCCTGTAAGGAGCACGAGCTATTGGTGCAGCTCCTGGTACAAGATCTATTTGAAATTCAACGGATCAATGTGGGGGTAATCCCGGTAATTCTTTCGGAAATACATCAGGAAATTCTTTTGCGACGGGAACATCATTGATGCTCTTTTCTTCAGTTTGTACTTTCTCGACGTGTGCTAGAACAGCATAGCAACCTTTTCTTATTAGTTTTTGTGCCTTCAAATTACTAATAAGATGTAGCTTCGTGTTGCCCTTTTCTCCGTACACCATTAAGGGTTTTCCTTTTTCTCGTATAATGCGAATTGCATTTTTGTAACAAACGATCTCCGCTTTCACTTCTTTCAACCAGTCCATACCGATTATCACATCAAAACTCCCTAACTCTATTGGTATCAAATCAATCTTAAATGTTTCGCTAACCAGTTTAATTTCTCGATTCCGACATATATTATCTGCTGAAATTAATTTACCATTTGCTAATTCGAGTAAAACTTTACTATCCAAAGGCGTCAATGGACAACTTAATTTAGCACAAAAATCTCTACTCATATAGCTTCTATCCGCACCCGAATCAAATAAAACGTAAGCAGATTTATTGTCAATAAGAAACGTACCCGTAACAAGCTCCGGGTCTTCCTGTGCCTCTGCCGCATTAATATTGAAAACTCTTCCACGGCCTTGTCCATTCGTGTTCTCCTGGTTCGGGCAATTTCTAATAATGTGGCCCGGTTTTCCACATTTATAACAAACTACATTGGCATAACTTGCTCCGACACTACTTGCTCCGCCATTACTCGTTCCGACACCATTTGTTCCTTTCGTTCTATTAACCCCTGGTCCGTAGACCTCACACTGCGCCGCGCTATGACCATTTCTTTTACACTTGTTGCAAAATTTGGTGCAGAACCCCGAGTGATTCTTTTCACACCTTTGGCATAGCTGCTTCTGATTGTTGTTGTTGTTGCGGTTATTATTGTTGTTGGGATGATTGTTGTAGTTGCTGTTGTTGTTGTTGTTGTTGTTGTTGGGCCGTTTGTTGTAGTTGCGATTGATGTTGCAATTGTTGGGATAATTGTTGCGATTATTGTTGTAATTGCTGTTGTTGTTGTATTGGTGATTCTTATCACCGTTTTCCTCCCACTTTCTTTTGACTTGCTTCACATTGGCCTCTTCAGCAGTCTGTTCTTTAATTCTTTCTTCAATTTGGTTCACGAGTTTGTGAGCCATTCTACATGCCTGTTGTATGGAGGCGGGCTCATGTGAACTTATATCTTCTTGGATTCTTTCCGGTAATCCTTTCACAAACGCGTCGATCTTCTCTTCCTCATCTTCGAATGCTCCCGGACACAATAGGCACAATTCTGTGAATCGTCTTTCGTACGTGGTAATATCAAATCCTTGGGTTCGTAACCCTCTAAGTTCTGTCTTGAGCTTATTGACCTCAGTTCTAGGACGGTACTTCTCGTTCATCAAGTGCTTGAATGCTGACCACGGTAGTGCGTACGCATCGTCTTGTCCCACTTGCTCTAGATAGGTATTCCACCATGTTAACGCAGAACCTGTGAAGGTATACGTAGCATACTTTACTTTGTCCTCTTCAGTACACTTACTTATGGCAAACACCGATTCGACCTTCTCGGTCCACCGTTTCAATCCGATCGGTCCTTCGGTTCCATCAAATTCCAAAGGTTTGCAGGCAGTGAATTCTTTGTAGGTGCATCCTACACGATTTCCTGTACTGCTAGATCCAAGGTTATTGTTGGTATGTAGCGCAGCCTGTACTGCGGCTATGTTTGAAGCTAGAAAAGTACGGAATTCCTCTTCATTCATATTCACGGTGTGTCGAGTAGTCGGTGCCATTTCCTTCAAAATAGTTAAATGGAACAAGTTAATCATACAGAATATTAAAAGTAGTTAATAGTATTTTGTAGCATAATATGAACTCATTTATAAAAGCTTTTTCTTCATATTAGCGTTTTATAAGTTTAAATTCGGGTAGTACCTACCCGTTAAGTTCATACTTAGTAGCTAATATACAATTCAACTACTAAAATTCTATATGAAAAACTGATTATAATAATATTTCGCGTTCAAACTTTTATACAATATTTTACAAACTTACAATACCGCTTATTTTACATAAAGCATGAAATATAGCACACAATAACTTTGATACAAGATAGTTGTGAAGATAATTCTAGCTAGTACACAAGTCGTTCAGCAAAGGCAATAAAGACACGTAATTCATACGTCCAGAAACAAGTCATGCATTCTGGTTTTACTAGGACTACTTCCCATCCTTGGTCTTGTGCAACATAACCGTTATGGCCGTTGATAAGACAGCGTGTTGTAACGTCGTCAAAGGGACGAGGGTTACGTAATGTCCAACAGTCCCGTAATAATCTAAAAACCTCATTTCTTACCCCAATTACCGACTCCGTCACTTGTGGAAACGTTTTGTTTAATAGTTGTAGCCCGATGTTCTTGTTCTCACTTTGGTGAGAAGCGAACATTACTAATCCGTAAGCATAACATGCTTCTTTATGTTGCATGTTAGCCGCTTTTTCTAAATCACGAAGTCCAATATTCGGATATATTGAGTCAAAATAATTTCTTAACCCGTTGCGTAAAATAGCATTTGGGTTCCTCGCAATATATGCGTCAAAGTAAACACATCGTAACTTATGGGTTTCCCAATGTGATATCCCCCATCTTTCAAACGAAAGTCTCTTATAAACCAAGACATTCTTGGAACGTTCTTCGAATGTCTTACAAACTGATCTCGCCTTAAATAGTTGTGCCGAAGAATTCTGGCCGACTCTAGACAAGATTTCATCAATCATGTCTCCGGGTAGGTCTCTTAAAATATTGGGTAGTCTATCCATTTTGTGTTTTTAAACTGTAAAATAGACAAGAGTTAGATTCATAAAAAAAAATACTTATTAATACAAGCAATTTTTACATATATCATAAAGCATAAGAACACTATATTACATATATTACACCACACGAATACAACTATCTTATTCCGACTCACTCGTTTCTTCTTCTTCGGTTTTGGTTCGTTTTGCCAAGTTTCTAGGGATATATGATGTTCCCCTAATACGAGCCATCGTTGTCCACATTGGTTTAGAAAAACCTGGTGGTTTAGAGGTTCCCGGGTCATTGTTACAACTTAAGGACTTCGGGCGGAATTAGATTTCTCTATTTTTATGCCCTTTCCCTTATTATTTTCTTTTGCCTTTTTAAATTCAGTTGGGGTAATTTCTATAACATCATCGGAATTCTCGTCGGAATCCGATTCATCGGAGAATTGGTAATCCTCCCAATATTTTGCTTCCTTGGCGGAAACACCATTGACCATAATTAACCTTGGTCGGTTGGTTGAGGATTTTCTTTTACTTAACCATTTTATTATTTCCCCCACCGGTTCTATTTCTTCATCCGGTTCCGATTCTTCTTCCGGTTCCGATTCTTCTTCCGGTTCCGACTCTTCTTCCGGTTCCTCTTCGGGAACTTGTGAATCAGTCCACGAATCATTCCAATTTACATTTGACTCTTCATTATTATTAAGTGAGTCAATGGGACTTGTTCTAGAGGTAGACATCTATCACATAATATCAAATGCGTTAAGAGATTAATATATCACATAATATTCACATGTTAAAAATATATAGTTTCCAACAAAATTTGTTAAGCAATCATTTTTCAAGTAACACGGTCGAAGTCCAGACTCACTAATGCATCCTAACAAACTCGATAAGACACACTAATGCAAAATTCTGGTTCTCTAAGACCAACGCTCGGATACCAACTGAAATGTCCCGTTCTTATTGATTAAAAACGTTCCATATTAATTGATTTCATTGCGAGGTTTTGACCTCTATATGAGACGTTTTTCAAAGACTGCATTCATTTTTAAAACAAACCATAACCTTTATTTCATAAATAAAGGTTTAAAAAGCTTTACGTAGATTATCAAATAATGATAATCTAAAATATCCTGTTTACACACGACCATTGCATAATGGTTTACAATACAAATATGTTACATCGAAATCAGTTTCTTGAATGCAGTTTTTACACAATATCATACAAACATGGACTCCAAACCTTGTCCTTATTTTAGTATGCAACAGCGGAAGCTCTTAATATTCACCTGAGAATAAACATGCTTTAAACGTCAACAAAAATGTTGGTGAGTTATAGGTTTAACCTATATATATCAAATCGTAACAATAGACCACAAGATTTCATATTTCAATACACATCCCATACATAGAGATAAAAATCATTCATATGGTGAACACCTGGTAACCGACATTAACAAGATGCATATATAAGAATATCCCCATCATTCCGGGACACCCTTCGGATATGATATAAATTTCGAAGTACTAAAGCATCCGGTACTTTGGATGGGGTTTGTTAGGCCCAATAGATCTATCTTTAGGATTCGCGTCAATTAGGGTGTCTGTTCCCTAATTCTTAGATTACCAGACTTAATAAAAAGGGGCATATTCGATTTCGATAATTCAACCATAGAATGTAGTTTCACGTACTTGTGTCTATTTTGTAAATCATTTATAAAACCTGCATGTATTCTCATCCCAAAAATAATAGATTTTAAAAGTGGGACTATAACTCAATTTCACAGATTTTTACTTCGTCGGGAAGTAAGACTTGGCCACTGGTTGATTCACGAACCTATAACAATATATACATATATATCAAAGTATGTTCAAAATATATTTACAACACTTTTAATATATTTTGATGTTTTAAGTTTATTAAGTCAGCTGTCCTCGTTAGTAACCTACAACTAGTTGTCCACAGTTAGATGTACAGAAATAAATCGATAAATATTATCTTGAATCAATCCACGACCCAGTGTATACGTATCTCAGTATTGATCACAACTCAAACTATATATATTTTGGAATCAACCTCAACCCTGTATAGCTAACTCCAACATTCACATATAGAGTGTCTATGGTTGTTCCGAAATATATATAGATGTGTCGACATGATAGGTCGAAATATTGTATACGTGTCTATGGTATCTCAAGATTACATAATATACAATACAAGTTGATTAAGTTATGGTTGGAATAGATTTGTTACCAATTTTCACGTAGCTAAAATGAGAAAAATTATCCAATCTTGTTTTACCCATAACTTCTTCATTTTAAATCCGTTTTGAGTGAATCAAATTGCTATGGTTTCATATTGAACTCTATTTTATGAATATAAACAGAAAAGTATAGGTTTATAGTCGGAAAAATAAGTTACAAGTCGTTTTTGTAAAGGTAGTCATTTCAGTCGAAAGAACGACGTCTAGATGACCATTTTAGAAAACATACTTCCACTTTGAGTTTAATCATAATTTTTGGATATAGTTTCATGTTCATAATAAAAATCATTTTCTCAGAATAACAACTTTAAAATCAAAGTTTATCATAGTTTTTAATTAACTAACCCAAAACAGCCCGCGGTGTTACTACGACGGCGTAAATCCGGTTTTACGGTGTTTTTCGTGTTTCCAGGTTTTAAATCATTAAGTTAGCATATCATATAGATATAGAACATGTGTTTAGTTGATTTTAAAAGTCAAGTTAGAAGGATTAACTTTTGTTTGCGAACAAGTTTAGAATTAACTAAACTATGTTCTAGTGATTACAAGTTTAAACCTTCGAATAAGATAGCTTTATATGTATGAATCGAATGATGTTATGAACATCATTACTACCTTAAGTTCCTTGGATAAACCTACTGGAAAAGAGAAAAATGGATCTAGCTTCAATGGATCCTTGGATGGCTCGAAGTTCTTGAAGCAGAATCATGACACGAAAACAAGTTCAAGTAAGATCATCACTTGAAATAAGATTGTTATAGTTATAGAAATTGAACCAAAGTTTGAATATGATTATTACCTTGTATTAGAATGATAACCTACTGTGAGAAACAAATATTTCTTGAGGTTGGATGATCACCTTACAAGATTGGAAGTGAGCTAGCAAACTTGAAAGTATTCTTGATTTTATGAAACTAGAACTTTTGGAATTTATGAAGAACACTTAGAACTTGAAGATAGAACTTGAGAGAGATCAATTAGATGAAGAAAATTGAAGAATGAAAGTGTTTTTAGGTGTTTTTGGTCATTGGTGTATGGATTAGATATAAAGGATATGTAATTTTGTTTTCATGTAAATAAGTCATGAATGATTACTCATATTTTTGTAATTTTATGAGATATTTCATGCTAGTTGCCAAATGATGGTTCCCACATGTGTTAGGTGACTCACATGGGCTGCTAAGAGCTGATCATTGGAGTGTGTATACCAATAGTACATACATCTAAAAGCTGTGTATTGTACGAGTACGAATACGGGTGCATACGAGTAGAATTGTTGATGAAACTGAACGAGGATGTAATTGTAAGCATTTTTGTTAAGTAGAAGTATTTTGATAAGTGTATTGAATTCTTTCAAAAGTGTATAAATACATATTAAAACACTACATGTATATACATTTTAACTGAGTCGTTAAGTCATCGTTAGTCGTTACATGTAAGTGTTGTTTTGAAACCTTTAGGTTAACGATCTTGTTAAATGTTGTTAACCCAATGTTTATAATATCAAATGAGATTTTAAATTATTATATTATCATGATATTATCATGTATGAATATCTCTTAATATGATATATATACATTAAATGTCTTTACAACGATAATCGTTACATATATGTCTCGTTTAAAAATCATTAAGTTAGTAGTCTTGTTTTTACATATGTAGTTCATTGTTAATATACTCAATGATATGTTTACTTATCATAGTATCATGTTAACTATATATATATCCATTATATGTCATCATATAGTTTTTACAAGTTTTAACGTTCGTGAATCACCGGTCAACTTGGGTGGTCAATTGTCTATATGAAACATATTTCAATTAATCAAGTCTTAATAAGTTTGATTGCTTAACATGTTGGAAACATTTAATCATGTAAATATCAATCTCAATTAATATATATAAACATGGAAAAGTTCGGGTCACTACAGTTTTGCTGGCGCGATGGGTATTTAACACACTAGACTGTTCTGCCAAATGCTTCGTACTCAACTTGAAGATCTTTAGGTAGTTGTGGATTGGTACAGTTTGTGCAGGCATGAGGTTGGTTAACCTGCTATGGCAGCTTCTTCATGTCTTTGGGTTGTTTTTGTTGAGTCCCATACAGAATTAAGGATTCAATTATGTCAAAGCCACCAGCAGCACTTCGTTGTTAACAACCAGCATAGGTTAATTGTGTGTAACCAACAAAGATGTAAGCTCGTCCTGAGTGTCTGAAGTATGCTGCCTTAACCTTTAGCTCAAGATAAGTTTTAGTATAATGGTTCTTCGTAACCAACATGAGGGATGAATGCTGACCTAGTAAAAGACCAACAAAGAACCAGCAGAAGATGCAGAAGTAGCACAAAAATTTTAGTCAACTTATGTTGTTTAGAAGCATAAATGTTTCCAGTATTTTCTACATCACAAACGTGCTATTCAACTGACATCGAAGACTAAGTTGAAGAGAAAAGGACACAATTTTGCGGTCGAAAAGTGACCTTACAAGACAACGTGGAATGCAGATAACCCATGCGAGGTTCATGGTTTATACCTAATGTCAACGCCTTAAGAACTCAACATTTTATTTATTTATTCAAATAGTATGTTCGCCTAAATTAGTCAGTTCCAAATATTACTTATAAACAAAAGATAGCCACGTGCTTTCTTACAATGTTGTCTGACAAAGTATAAACATCCCTTTAACCAGCAGACAACAGCTCAGTTACACGGTTATCGAACTTTGTATAAATAGACAACTCCACTAACATTTTATTTTTTTAGTTGTGTGGGATTATAAATCGATAGAGTCTGTAACATGTATGCTTAAGAGTTTTGTAAGCTATCAAGGTGTTAATCTGTATTAACTGGTTACCACTTCCTCTGTAAGAGAACCGTAATTCTTTAGGAGTATATCAATAAAAGAATAATTTAAAAATTATCCTTGACTTTGATTTACATTACTTGCTTAATTATATGCTTAACTATTTAAACATTTTCAATAGCAAAAGAATTGTATTCACACCTCCTACAATACTTTTGGTGTTACTTTGGGACCAACAGTTTGGCTAGTAATTCCATCTTATCTGTGAGGGTTTTGATGGCCTCCATTTGATTCTGTAAGACCCAAGTTTCAAAACATACATATTGTATATATATATGGCAGCTACGGATTTCATTTTTCAGTATAGGTGCGGCGCGACCCTTTAGGGCGCGGCGCGACCCTTTAGGGCGCGGCGCGACCCTTTAGGGCGCGGCTAGCGTCAGGTGGTGATTCTTTTGTTTATTTAAATTAAAGAGGGGCATTTTGGTATTTTCACATGGTAGACGACTTTAAGGCTCCAAGATCAGTTGGTGGGTGTCATTACTCCCTTTTCATCTACTTTTTCCTTTCCACTTCAAGTTTAGAGAGAGAGAGAGATTTCTAGTGTGAGAAAGCTCAAATCAAGAAGGAAGAAGCTCGATTCGGGTTTAAGCACGAGTATTAAAGTTTTTCATCTAGTCACTAGCTACGTTTTGATTGTGGTGGTAAGTCCTAATCTTGATTTCCCTACTTTAAATTAGTTTAAGGGTTAGGGTTAGGGTTTGGGTTAATGATGAACTTAAAACCCATTTGTTAGTGATTTGAGGGTTTTTGGGTAAGATTGGGTCATGAGTACTCAAAGATGATTAACCTAGGGTTTTGGAATGATAAATGAGTTTATGAGTCTTAATTTGGTTAGTTAATTACTAGCACACCTAGATATTAAGTAAGTGGGTGTTATTTGGGTATATTGGTGACCCAAATGGGTGTGTTAAACTTGAAATGGGTCGAATGAGTCTTGGGTGACCTAAGTTGTTAAATGTGTATGAAAACACACTAACCTTGCGTTAATAAGTGTGTTAAGACCATGTTTGGCTAGTGTTAGGGTTTTGACGAAAGTTGACCTAATATTAGGGTTAAGAGTGCAAATGGATCGGAATTGCACTATGGGCCAAAATGACACTAGGATGATGAGGGAGTTGGTTGACCAACTTGATTGTATGATTGATTATATGCATGATGTAATAGGTACGTTGCATTGAAGGTTACCAAAAGCGTTAAGGTGAGTGGAATAATTATATGTGTAGGTATATAATGTATTTATTTGTATGCTATGGTATGAACCAAAGAGCCGGCAGTGCCATAGTATGTGCGAGTGTTCTACGATGTAAACTAAAGAGCCAGTAGCATCGTAGTACGCGTGTTGTAGTGTGAACCAAAGAGCCGGTAGCACTTTAGCGCGAGTATGACTCGATTTGTGATGTGAACCAAAGAGCCGGTAGCATCATGACCAATGCGTATGGTGTGAACCAACGAGCCGGTAGCACCATGACGCAAGTATGGTTAACCATATGGTTTGTGTATGCGTTGTAGTGTAGCATATTGTATTGTTTCGATTATATGCTATTGATTATGCTAGTTGCGGTATTGGAGGTTATTAGCTTTGTACTTGAGATGGTATGCTAATTATATTGCTAGCATGTATGCGGTATGTGAGTAAGTGTTTGCAAGTAGGTATATTATATATGTATGTGTGTAATTATTGTACTCACTAAGCGTTTTGGTTACCCTCTCGTTGTTTACCTTTTTAGGCTCCGACGTGGACAAGGGCAAGGGTATATGTTTGGACTAGCGATCTCCCTACATGATTATACTAGAGTTTAGCTTTTGGAGTTCGACCTATGTTTGGTTAGTTTAACCCCAAACACCATGCTCGGCTTTTGTTTGGTAATTAAACTTGTCGATCGAAAGTCATATTTTGAATTGTAAATGAGCAAATGATGCTCGGTGGTCAAATACTTGGATTTGGGGTCTAAAACATGTAAACTTTATTCAGTTATGCGACAGAGGGCTCTTTTGTATTGATGTTGTCGAAATCGCGAAATTGGGGGACTTGTGTACTTAGCCGAAGTTAGAATCAGCAACTGGGACGAGCCGCGCCGCGGCCCTGAATGGGTACGCCGCGCGGAATAGTGTAACTTGTTAACAGTTTATTTGGCTCAGGCTGACCTTCAGTATTACTGGTGAGCTGCGCCGCAGCCAAGTAGGGGCGTGCCGCACCCGCGTGCAGCCAGCCATATTTGTTCTTTAAAAAAAATGTTTTGCGATGTTTAACTGGTTGGGTCGTTACAGATTCTTAAGAACGGAGAGTGGGGCAGATGATGAAGGTTGTTCACCATTGTTCCAATCATGATGATGCATAGTCATATTTTCTAGCAAATTCCATGCTTCGTCGGCAGTTTGATTTATCGAATTTCCTTGAGCTACTGCACCGATCATCGTCCTATAGTATACTGTAAGACCATTGTAGAAGGTGCAGATTTGGGCTGATCGTTCTAATTGGTGATTTGGGAGTTTCTTCAATAAAGCTTTAAAGCGCTCCCATGTGGTGTAAAGAGATTTTATCATACTGTTGTTTGAAATTATTGATGTCATTCTTGAGCTTGGTTTGTTTGGACAGAGGAAAGTACTTAACTAGGAACTTCATATCCATTTACGTCCATAAAGTAATGGAATCATTTTTCAGTCCTTCGAACCGTGCATGCGCATGATGAGTGAGAGAGTAGGGGAACAAGTATAGACGAACTATATCTTGGCCTAGTTCTTGCTGTTTGTAGGAGTTGGATAAAAATTTACTTATCAAGGTGGAAATTTGGATCGTCATTCGGTAATCTATGGAATTGGCAGCCATTTTGGACGAGCTGCAAAATGTGATGTTTTTACTCGAATGATGTGTCTCGTAACACCGAGAATCAGATTGGTCCTCCTTAACCTTCAATCGAGGGTTTGGGGTTTTCGGCAAGAGTAACTCGCAATCCATTATGTCAGTGATAGCTCTAAGTATGTCCTCATTTCGTGCTTTGCACACTATCGATTCAGGATTAGGCACGAATATCAATAGTCATGGTCCGGATCGAGTTTTGGTCATACACTAGGTAAGCCTAAATAGTTATATAAGGAATCCTAAGGTATTATATTTATATATGGATAGGTCTATGATAATGCTAAAAAACATATATTTCATAGCATTATTCCTCAACAAAGACAAGCTTTTAGTTGCAATTGTTCAATTTACAAGTGATATTCATTTAAATAATAAAAGGTGAAGACAAAAGACAGATTCGACGAATTGAAGACGCAAACGACCAAAAAGCTCAAAAGTACAAAATACAATCAAAGAGGTTCCAATTATTGATAAGAAACGTCTCGAAATTACAAGAGTACAAGATTCAAAACGCAAAGTACAAGATATTAAATTGTACACAAGGACGTTCGAAAATCTGGAACCGGGACCAGAGTCAACTCTCAACGCTCGACGCAACGGACTAAAAATTACGAGTCAACTATGCACATGAATATAATATAATATATAATTAATTCTTAAAATTAATATATATATTATATTATATTTAAAAAACGTCGGCAAATTAAAAGACAAACCTTTGTGAGCTGGAATTACGAACTCCGCGAGTTGCGGAGTATGGAGGCCAAAAATGCCGCGAGTCGCGGAGCTCACCTGGACTCAAATTCCTATAAAAGCAAACGCAGTTTGATCGCAAAAATATCAATATATCCATCCTCTCTATATCTATACGTAATATTTATATTTATAATTTATATTTTAATTTTAATTTTAATTTTAATTCTAATAATAAGGGTGTGTTAGCGAATGTTGTAAGGGTGTAAGTCGAAATTCTGTCCGTGTAACGCTACGCTATTTTTAATCATTGTAAGTTATGTTCAACCTTTTTACATTAATGTCTCGTAGCTAAGTTATTATTATGCTTATTTAATCCGAAGTAATCATGATGTTGGGCTAAAAATATTAAAATTGGGTAAGTGGGCTTTGTACCATAATTGGGGTTTGGACAAAAGAACGACACTTGTGGAAATTAGACTATGAGCTATTAATGGGCTTTATATTTGTTTAACTAAATGATAGTTTGTTAATTTTAATATAAAGATTTACAATTGGACGTCCCTATAAATAACCATATACACTCAATCGGACACGATGGGCGGGGTATTTATATGTACGAATAATCGTTCATTTAACCGGACACGGGAATGGATTAATAGCCACTAGAATTATTAAAACAAGGGTGAAATTATGTACAAGGACACTTGGTATAATTGATAATAAAGTATTAAAACCTTGGGTTACACTCAGTCGACATCCTGGTGTAATTATTAAACAAAGTATTAAAATCTTGTTACAGTTTAAGTCCCCAATTAGTTGGAATATTTGACTTCGGGTATAAGGATAATTTGACGAGGACACTCGCACTTTATATTTATGACTGATGGACTGTTATGGACAAAAACCAGACGGGCATATTAACTAATCCAGGACAAAGGACAATTAACCCATGGGCATAAAACTAAAATCAACACGTCAAACATCATAATTACGGAAGTTTAAATAAGCATAATTCTTTTATTTCATATTTAATTTCCTTTATTTTATATTTAATTGCACTTCTAATTATCGCACTTTTATTTATTGTTATTGTATTTAATTGCAATTTTAATTATCGTACTTTTTAATTATTGCAAGTTTATTTTATCGCACTTTTATTTATTCGCAATTTCATTATCGTTATTTACTTTACGCTTTAAATTAAGTCTTTTATTTATTTAATATTTTACATTTGGTTTTAACTGCGACTAAAGTTTTAAAATCGACAAACCGGTCATTAAACGGTAAAAAACCCCCCTTTATAATAATAATATTACTTATATATATATATATATATATATTTGTATTTTTATAAATTTAAACTAATATAGCGTTAAGCTTTGTTTAAAGAGTTTCCCTGTGGAACAAACCGGACTTACTAAAAACTACACTACTGTACGATTAGGTACACTGCCTATAAGTGTTGTAGCAAGGTTTAAGTATATCCATTCTCTAAATAAATAAATATCTTGTGTAAAATTGTATCGTATTTAATAGTATTTCCTTGTAAAATTTAAGCTATTTTATATACACCTCGCATAACATCAAGTATTTTTGGCACCGCTGCCGGGGAACTTAAACGCCGAAAGCGCAACGCTAAATATTAAAAAAAAAAAGATTTTCATTTTTAGTTTACTTTTATAAAAAATACGCTTTTGTAAAAATACGTGTTAATTAATAGAAAAAAAAAGAAAACAAAAATATAATAATATTTTTAAGAGTTTATTAAATATTTAAGTTTTATAAAGTTTCTTTATTTTTATTTTATAAAAATATAAGTTTTATTTAAATATTTTGTGTTTATTTAGAACATAAAATTAAAAACCGAAAAGAAAAAAATAAATAAATAAATATATAAATCTAGTTTTAAGATTTTTATTATAAAGTATTTCTATTTTTATTTTAGTTTTTAAAACATAAGTTTTTATTTAGTTTTTATAAATATTTTATTTAAATATTTAAACAGAAAAAAAAAGTAAAACGTCGAATTTAAATCAGGCTGTCAACTGAAATTCCAAACCCCGCGACTTGCGGCGTTTGTAGCCACGAGGCACCGCGACTCGTGGAGCCGTCTGACACGGGTTACACAGAACCCTAATTTCGCATTAATTACGTAATTATTATTATTATTATTAATTAAAAACCCTAATTAGGTTTTAATTTTTAATTAATTAATTAAGTTTAGTTTATTTATTTAATTTGTATATTTAGTTTAATTAATTTAAATAAATTATAAAATTAACATTTTTATAAAATAAATAATATAAAAATAATATTTTTATAAAAATTGTACTTTTTACAACTTTTAGTATATTTTTATATTATGTCCCTTTTTAATTGTTTTAGCGTAATTTTTGTATTTTTCGCTCATTTTTAGTTTTAAGTTATAGTTTTTGCCATAGTTATTTTTATTACTAGATTTTTAGACTTTGCCGTAAAATCCCTTAAGTGTTTTTTTTCTTTAGACTAAGATTAAAGTGCTTTAGAATTTTGCGACGTCTTTTTAAGTTTTAGTACTTTTTTAAGTTATTTCCATTTGGGATATAGTTTTACTTGTAAGCTTTAATATTTTTAGACACCTTTTACCTATGTATCAATTATCATTCCAATTAGTAATCTCAATTTGCGATTATAATTTTAAGTTAGTGATAGTAATAAGGTTGGGTTAGTCGAGTTTTTTTTTTAAGTTTTATAGTCATTTTTTTTTCTTCTTTCTTATTTTTCGACGCCTTTTATTTTTCAATTTTTTTTTTATTTTTCGACCTTTTTCGACGCGCTCTTTTTCTTTCTTATTTCTCGCTATTCTAGTTTTAGGACATAGATTTTTTTTTTCTACTTCTTATCTAAATTTCTTAAAATTACGAAAATTTACTTTAAGTAGTTAAATTGATAGACATCAAAATTTTCTGGTTCGTAGTAATAGTTGGATTTGTACGTGGACCGGGTTATTGGAGCCAAACAGTCCTCAATTATATTGAGACCAAACGAATCCTGCCCCTCTGCTGCATCTTTTGGCTATTCGAAACGTGGGCAAAATCATAAAAGTCTATTGATTTGATAACTTATATAATTTTTCTTTCCTTTTTAAAAACTAATAGGATATTCAGTGAATGCACCGAGCAAGACGTTCACCACCTTTTGTACGTTCACCACCTGTAACTAGATCAAGACATTTAGCAAATATTACCGCCGTTGATTTTTCTTTAGAATCGTCATCCAATCGACCAAGTACTCCAATTCAAATTTCCGATAATCCATTTTTTGAACCCGACCTCACAATTGAGAATCCGGAGAATATTCAGGGACGATTCATAGATCCTGAACCATTAAATTTTCCTCCGGAACCACCAATCATTCAAACAGAGATTGTTGAGGAACGAACCATTAAATCAGAATCCTCTAGTGATTCCGATTCAACAAATTCAATTATGGAGAATCTGGATCCTTTAAGTATGGAAGACCGAATGAGAGCTAAACGTACTGGCCAAGGTCACGCAATTACTCATCCAGACATTAATGCGCCAGATTATGAAATCAAAGGACAAATTCTACATATGGTGACTAATCAATGCCAATTTAGTGGTGCGCCGAAGGAAGATCCAAATGAACATCTTCGTACCTTTAATAGGATCTGTACACTATTTAAAATCCGAGAAGTGGAAGATGAACAAATATATCTCATGTTATTTCCCTGGACTTTAAAGGGAGAAGCCAAAGATTGGTTGGAATCGTTACCTGAAGGGGCGATTGATACATGGGACGTTTTAGTTGAAAAATTTCTTAGACAATTCTTTCCAGCATCTAAAGCCGTAAGACTTCAAGCATAAATTGTTACGTTTACACAGAAACCAAATGAAACTCTATATGAGGCGTGGACAAGATTTGGAAAGTTATTAAGAGGATGTCCGCAACATGGTTTAGACACCTGTCAAATTGTACAAATATTCTACCAAGGATGCGACATCACTACAAGGAAAGACATCGATATAGCAGCTGGTGGTTCTATTATGAAGAAAACCGAAACTGATGCTTACAAAATTATTGATAACACTGCTTCCCACTCACATGAGTGGCACCAAGAAAAAGATATCGTTAGATCATCTAAAGCAGCTAGAGCCGATTCTAGCCATGACTTAGATTCCATTTCTGCAAAGATAGATGGTGTCGAGAGACGAATGGAAAAGATAACTAAAGATATCCACTCAATACGAATTAGTTGTGGGCAGTGTGGAGGACCACATTTGACAAAAGATTGTCTCAGTATTGAACTAACAATGGAACAAAGAGAGAATGTTTCATACATAAACTAAAGGCCTGGAAATAATTATGAGAATAATTATCAACCGCCAAGACCGATCTACAATCAAAACCAGAATTATAATCGAAATATTCCATACAACAACCAACAAGGTCCTAGCAATCAACAAGTATCCAATAATACTTACAATCAGCAAAGACCTAATTTTCAAAACAAACCACCACAACCCGATGATAAAAAGCTGAATTTAGAAGATATGATGACGAAGCTAGTTGAAACTCAAACGCAGTTTTTCACATCTCAAAAACAAACTAATGAACAAAATGCTCAAGCATTTTGAAATCAACAAGCTTCTATTCAAAACTTGGAACAAGAAGTAAGTAACCTAGCAAGGTTAATAGGTGAAAGAAAACCGGGAAGTTTACCTAGTGATACAAATGCAAACTCCCGAAATGAAACAGCTAAAGCTATTACCACAAGAAGTGGTACAACACTTAAACTACCTGAAATACCTGTAACTTCTGATGAAGCTATTCCTACTCCATAAGAACCACAACCTGATCAAGATAAGGAAAAAGAACCGGTAGTTGAAAAGGTTAATGAAGATAACACAGTTAAGGCTAAACCTTATGTTAAACCATACCAACCACCACTTCCTTACCCGAGTAAAATGAAGAAAGAGAAACTTGAAGCCGAGCAATCCAAATTCTTGGATATGTTTAAACAAATAAATGTAAATCTTCCTTTCATTGATGTGATTTCAGGAATGCCTAGATATGCTAAATTCTTGAAAGATCTGATCACGAATAGAAAGAAAATGGAAGAACTCTCGGCTGTTACTATGAACGCTAATTGTTCAGCAGTGCTGTTGAATAAGATACCAGAAAAATTATCTGATCCAGGAAGTTTCACAATTCCATGTTTTCTGGGTAGTCTTAGTTCAATAGAAGCATTGGCAGACTTAGGTGCTAGTATAAATTTAATGCCGTATTTACTATACGCTAAACTAGACCTTGGAGAATTGAAACCAACACGAATAAGCATACAACTAGCCGATCGATCAGTAAAATATCCTAGAGGGATAATGGAGAACATGCT
The DNA here is from genome assembly GCF_046630445.1 of Rutidosis leptorrhynchoides. Classification (NCBI taxonomy): domain Eukaryota; kingdom Viridiplantae; phylum Streptophyta; class Magnoliopsida; order Asterales; family Asteraceae; genus Rutidosis; species Rutidosis leptorrhynchoides. The sequence continues at coordinate 425,278,676 of NC_092333.1, read as the reverse complement.
AGTTAAAGTTGGTACTTTAGTATTTCCAGTAGATTTTGTTGTTCTGGACATGGAAGAAGATTCTCAAGTTCCTCTCATATTAGGAAGACCATTCTTAAACACGGCTAAAGCAATGATAGACGTGTTTGGTAAGAAATTGACACTAAGTATAGAGGACGAGAGTGTTACCTTTTCAGTTGATAGAGCAATGCAACAACCGCAATCTGCAGATGATACATGTTATTATATTCAAACTATAGATTCACATGCAGAATTGTTAGAAGAATTTCCAGAATTACAATGAACAGGAGAATGTTCTTTAGGAGAAGGAACTGAACAAATTGATGAAGCTGAAATGTTAGCTACACTAATAGCTAATGGATATGAACCAACAACAGAAGAAATTCAAATGCTAAAAGAAGAAGACAGATATCGATATAAATCATCGATAGAAGAACCACCGACATTAGAATTAAAGCCACTTCCAAACCATTTGGAATACGCTTATTTACATGGTGAATCTGAATTACCTGTAATAATATCGTCTTCTCTTACTAAAAATGAGAAATCACAACTCATTTCTGTATTGAAAGCTCATAAACCAGCCATTGCATGGAAGATTCATGATATTAAAGGAATAAGTCCTTTGTATTGCACACATAAAATCCTTATGGAAGAAGGTCATAAAACGTATGTGCAACGCCAACGAAGACTAAATCCGAATATGCAAGATGTTGTTAAAAAAGAAATAATTAAACTGCTAGATGTAGATTTAATTTATCCAATCTCTTATAGTCCATGGGTAAGCCCAGTTCAATGCGTGCTTAAGAAGGGTGGCATGACTGTCATTACAAATGAAAAAAATGAGCTTATTCCTACTAGGACTGTAACAGGATGGCGTGTATGTATTGATTATAGAAAATTAAATGACGCCACCAGAAAAGATCACTTTCCCTTACCTTTCATTGATCAAATGTTGGAAAGGCTAGCCGAAAATAGTTACTATTGTTTTCTTGATGGATTTTCCGGATATTTTCAAATTCCAATAGCACCCGAAGATCAAGAGAAAACCACATTCATGTGCCCTTATGGTACTTTTTCTTACAAACGCATGCCATTTGGACTTTGCAACGCCCCTACAACCTTTCAAAGGTATATGATGGCGATTTTTCACGACATGATAGAAGAATGCATGGAAGTTTTCATGGATGACTTTTCAGTCTTCGGTGATACATTTGAATCATGTCTAGCTAATCTTGAACGAATACTGATTAGATGCGAACAATCAAATCTAGTACTTAATTGGGAGAAATGCCATTTCATGGTTAAAGAAGGCATCGTTCTTGGACATAAAATTTCAAAAGAAGGAATTGAAGTGGATAGAGCTAAAGTAGATGTAATTGCTAAACTTCCACATCCCACCAATGTTAGAGGAGTTAGGAGTTTTCTAGGGCATGCCGGTTTTTACCGACGTTTCATAAAAGATTTTTCTAAAATTGCCACTCCTATGAATAAACTCCTAGAAAAGGATGCTCCATTCATCTTTTCAGATGAATGTATCAAATCTTTTAATATTCTTAAAGAGAAAATTACTAATGCGCCGATCATGATAACACCAAATTGGAATCTACCGTTTGAACTAATGTGCGATGCAAGTGATTTTGCAATGGGAGCCGTTTTAGGACAAAGGATTGAAAAACGATTTCAACCTATATATTATGCTAGTAAGACGTTACAAGGAGCACAAACGAACTATACAACTACTGAAAAAGAACTCCTGGCTGTTGTCTTTGCTTTTGACAAATTTCGTTCATATCTCGTTCTAGCAAAAACGGTAGTCTATACCGACCATTCTGCTCTTAGATACCTATTTTCGAAACAAGATGCCAAACCAAGATTAATCCGTTGGATCTTACTCTTACAAGAGTTTGATATTGAAATCCGAGATAAAAGAGGAGCAGAAAATCTCGCCGCTGATCATCTTTCTCGTCTTGAAAATTCCGAATTAGAAGTTCTAAATGAATCGGCCATACAAGACAACTTTCCTGATGAATATCTATTGAAGATAGATTATAATGAAATTCCATGGTTTGCAGACTATGCAAACTATTTAGTATGTGGATTCCTTGAAAAAGGATTATCGTACCAAAAACGAAAGAAATTCTTCAGTGATATAAAACACTATTTCTGGGAAGATCCACATCTATTTAAAAGTTGTCCAGATGGAATAATACGCCGATGTGTATTAGGAGATGAAGCTAGTAAAATTTTAAACCATTGTCACACAGGACCAACAGGAGGGCATTATGGGCCTCAACTAATAGCAAGAAAAGTTTATGATGCTGGATTCTATTGGCCTACAATTTACAAAGACGCACACCTTCTTTGCAAATCCTGTGATGCTTGTCAAAGGGCCAGAAAAATAAGTCAACGTGATGAAATGCCACAAAATGTCATTCAAGTATGCGAAGTATTTGACATTTGGGGTATTGACTTTATGGGTCCATTTCCAAAATCTCATAATAATCTCTATATTCTCGTCGGGATTGATTATGTATCTAAATGGGCGGAAGCACAAGCTCTCCCAACTAACGATGCACGAGTTGTAGTCAACTTTTTAAAACGTCTTTTTGCAAGGTTTGGAACACTGAAAGCTTTAATGAGTGATCGGGGTACTCATTTCTGTAATAATCAACTTGAGAAAGTTCTCAAAAGATATGGAGTAACTCATAAAATCTCCACCGCATATCATCCACAAACAAGTGGACAAGTTGAAAATACCAACTGAGCTTTAAAACGTATTCTAGAGAAAACCGTAGGATCAAATCCGAAGGAATGGTCCATTAAATTGGAGGATGCACTCTGGGCTTTTAGAACAGCCTACAAAACTCCAATTGGAACCACACCTTTTAGACTTGTTTATGGAAAAGCATGTCATCTTCCAGTAGAAATTGAACACAAAGCATTTTGGGCTTTGAAGACATGTAATCTTGATTTACATGAAACTGGACGTCTACGGTTAAGTCAATTAAACGAATTAAAAGAATTAAGACAAGAAGCATACGAAAATTCGTTGATATATAAGGAAAGAACGAAGAAATGGCATGATAAAAGAATCAGAAGTTCAAAAGAATTCAAAGAAGGAGACAGAGTTCTTCTTTTCAATACACGATTCAAGCTATTTCCTGGAAAATTGAAATCAAGATGGTCTGGACCATTCATAGTCAAAAGAGTTTTCCCATACGGAACGATAGAATTAATAAATTCAAATGGGATTGAATTTAAGGTTAATGGTCACAGAGTTAAACAGTACATAGATAGTCCAATGGAAGTTGACAATGAAGTTAATCACAATTTCGATACCACAGCTAACTAAGTGTGGGGAGAATCAAGTCTTTAAAGGATAATATGTATTTCTGTTAGAGTTAGATTGTCTGTTTTCGTGTAGTTCTCGAAAATGAAACCCGAATGGTCTTTCCCTAGCAGACCCTAAAGAACTAGTCTTCTCCCCCCATTCTGAATTTTTAATTTTTTTTAGGAAATGAAGACTGCCTGTGAACTAAACCATGGTCTAATGCTACACGCTTTGATCACTAAACGTAATAATGACACACTTCTGAGTGAAATAGTATCAGTAATCAGAGAAAGATTGGACGGAGTAAGAAAAGAATCCAGATGCGAAGATAATAAGTTACAATTTGGTAAAGGAAAATAAAAATCCGCAGCGAAAAGAAGAGCACGACACCTTGAAAGATGTCACAAATGCGGAAAATGGTCACATGGAGGTAAATGTTCAAATAATCAAACCTATTCAAACACCGAATTTGTTACTTTATGTAGAGACGGACCGTTCATATGTTTAGAAGAAAAAACACTGAATGCTCGAGGTTACGCCTATGTAGCTATGGAAAACCAATTAAACCGACTATCTTATGAATGGGATAGATCATATAACTAAGAATACTATCTCACAGGTAAGTCTGTACAGTTTTTATTTTTTTATTTTTATTTTTAACCTTTTAATAATAAACGCTAATTTGTTCGCTATAAAGTATTAAATTGGTATTGAATAAAATTAGGTTTGGCGACCGAAATTATTGATATCATTCAAAAATTTATTACATCACTGCGAAATTTAACGTTTATTCTTAAGGTATAAATATCTTTAATTAATCAACCCAAAATATTTCAAAAATTCGTCATGAGTTAAATTAGGTCATGGAACTGAAATTACTTTACTGAAAAGAGGGGCGTATATTTTTGATAATATTTGATTGATTAAAGTGGGATAAAAGCCAAAAAGATTTTTAATTTTACCATGTTTTAAAAAATTAATATATAAAAATTAAAATAATATTGTAAACTTTTTAAAATTAATATATTTAAAATTGTAAATATTTGAAAAATTAATCTTTTTAATATAAGTTTGTATGTTTAAAAACAAAAATATAATATAAGTTTGGTGTGAATTTTTAATTTTTATTATATGAATTCTTAATTTTATGCATTTTAAATTTAAGTTTGGTGTGAATTTAAAAACAAAAATTTACTTTATTTCGCTAAGTTAAAAATATGATTTTTAAAATTCGTCGTGAGTTGAAGACTAGGTCTTTGAACCGAAATTGCTTTACCCGAGGGAGGTACGAGAACTTTTATTATCATTATTTTTAAACTTTTTGAATTAAAGTATGCCAAAAACATTAAAAAAAACCCAAAAATCTAAGCTTTTAAAACAATCGCTTGAAAAAGACAAATTTTAAAATTTTGTCGAGGGACGGACTAGGACATCGTTCCGAAATGACCTCGTCCTAAATAACAAGGGAAACAAAATTTTAAAATTAATTACTTAATTATTTTAATTAGTATAAGATGTTTAAAAAAAATAATAAAATAAAAAAAAAATACAAACTCCGCGACTCGCGGAGTTTGAAGGGTAAATATGCCACGACTCGCGGAGGGACTAGAATCCAGAAAAAAATATAACGCCAGAAACAGATCAGTCCACACACTACACCCACAAACATACTGCGAAAAATCCCGAAAAATCACATAAAAATCGAATTTTTTCACCAAAAATCATCACATTTTTTACTAAAATCATGTTGAGAAGGATGCTATCAAGGAATTACTCAAGAAAAACGGTAAATTTCTACATCTAAACACCATTTAATCCGAAAATTGGTGTTCTTGAGCAATTTTTTTCCCAATTCGATTTTGATACTTTTTAGTGTAATTATGCTTAAATTGCTTATGTATTATGCTTGTATAACCTAGATTGATGCTATTTAACATGATTAGAAGCCTTAAACTTCAAATTTTGAGTAATCTAGGGTTTGTGTTCTTGAGCAAATTTGGGGCTTTTTGATATAAACAGGTTATGGCCAATTTTTGTCATGAATTGTTGCTAAATTAAGTAGTGTAACATGTTTAGGTAGTTAAATGATCCAAACTTTGAGCCTAAGCATGTTTTGAGAATTAAAGTGGACTTTTTCAAGTCTAAAATTCATGAACTTGATTTTTGAGAGATAATGCCATTTGAAACTTGTTTAATTGCTAGTAATGATTATTTTGACATGTTATTTGAGTTGAATGCTTATGAACTTGGTGAACATTTTCGTATATGCTTATTTGAAAAAGTGTAGATTTGATAAAAATATGAAAATGAGCTTATGTTTGATATAAATTGAATATGTCATTGTAATTATTTTGATTGATGATTTTGCTGACACTAATGCATATTTGGATGCACAAAAATTGTGTTTGATGTGTTTTGCAGACTGAAAGGGGTGAATCTTCATCCCAAGCTCGCAATGCTCCTGCTGAGAATACGGAACAACATGAGGTGGATAACTACTACAAACAAGATATACCTCATCCAGTCATGACATTTTCAGATATGCACTTGGAAGATTTGCACCCGAACTTGAGATTTGACAGACGTTGGATAGATTATCCAAAATACCAAAGGGGTTTGCATACTCTTCATTCTAAAGCTGTTGAAGTACCTAGGGTAATAGAATGGGCACCGTTAGAAGCTGTAGAATTAGCCGGGCCAATTAGGGAATTACTTACACAGAGGTATGGTAATTCTACTTTTAACGATTGGGTACGTTTATTCAACATGCGTAGACCTGTATATAAAGTATGGTGTGAAGAATTATTGTGTAGTATAGAAATAAATGATCAGGTAGTTAGTTTAACCGATCGATCTTTTATTAGATTTTTGTTAGGAGGTTCGATGCGCCACATGTCTTTACTAGACATGGCTCAGGCTTTACGTATATATACGCCTGAGGAGTTAGCATCTGCCGATTGTTGAGGGTTGATACTAAATGGTAGAAAGATAGACAAAAATTTTGATACGCATGGTGTATGGAGTCAAATGACTAGCCATCACCGATTTAAAGGGGGAAATTACTCTTATTTGGATATAGATAGAGCAGAGTTAAGAGTAATTCATAGGTTTTTAGCCAATTCGATTACACAACGAGGTAAGAACAAGGAAAAGGTAAATGAACAGGATTTGTTTTACCACATGTGTATTCGAGACCCACAAAGCGCTGTAAGTATACCTTATTGTGTGGGTTATTATTTATCAGCTATGGTTAGGGGGATGAGACCGCATAGCATAATAGGAGGTGGTATATTTATTACTTTGATTGCTGAATATCTCGGTGTGGATATAAGTCGGGGGGGATTATTAGTCGAAGAACCAGAACCCCGCGATACAATAGGTTTAAATGTATACCATGGTGCGAAGGTTTTGAAGAGGCGAAATAACGCCGCAGTACAATACCATGGTAGACATTCACAGGTTGAGAGAAACCAACAGCCAGGTAATGTGGGAGGAGGAAATGAAATGACAGAAATGCAAAGGTTTATAGCTTCACAAGAGTATGAAAATGCTAGACATCGAGCATTTGAAGATTGGCAAGTTCATCAAAACCAAATCATAGCTCATTGCCAACATGTAGGTAGAAACTATATTCCTACTCCATCGCCCGTATTTCCTCCCTGGTCTATAGAGATCCAACCACCGTATCCTACGTATAACCCAGCCGAAGCATTTTATAACACATATGGTTATGCATGGAACCCCTACTGGTATCAGTATCATCCCTAGTCTACTTAGTTTTATTTATTTTATAATTTGTAATGTTGATACATTTAATACTTATGTTGGAATTGTATTAGTTTTTATAATTTACAAATTTTTATTTTTAGATTTTAATAATGTTTGAATGTGGGGTAATATACCAAACTTCAAAAATATGTATATATGTTTGCAGTTTATCTTATGTACACAACAGGGTAAAACAACGCATTTTCAAAGACTGGCATTAAGTTCAGCAAAAGCAACTAATTTTGACGACAATATGCAAAATAAATGTGATATAACAACAAGACGGAATGAACAAATGATATGCACCATTTATCATTCAGCAAACAAACGCCAATATGTTTGGAAACTTTGGTAAAATTTAATCATTTTCACACAAATCACCCTCAATAATTTAAATTGTTACTGATTTCTTGCAAATGAGGGCATTGCAAGATCTTAAGTATGGGAAGGGGTAAAATTCTTTCGGATTTTAAAATTTTTACTTTATACACTTGGTTACCATTAGAAATACTAGTAAAGTAGTAGTTGTATTAGAATCTAGTGCTCTCTGATAATAAAGAACATCCCTAGTCTTATATACTGACTACCCAATTCTAGTAAAATTTTTCAAAATTTTCAATTAAATGAACTCAAAATCATGTTTATACATATTTATGAACGATAAAACTAGGTGTTAACACCGAAATTATTGTTACCTTGGAAAGGACATAAATTGAGAAACAAATCAAAATGTTAGAATTCATTTAAGAATGGAATAGAGGAGAACAAAAAGAAAAAAATAAAAGCCAAGTGTGAGAAATTTTCACCAAGTTATTCAAAATATATATCACATATTTTTGTACAAATAATTGAAAATACTTTTGTTTTGGACGATAATTAACTGTTTTACCTGATGAAAGAAAAGAAAAGATGGATCTACACGATGAATCAATTCCATCATTAAAAGGAAGTAAAGTCTTCCGAAAAAGAAACGCGCTTCTTGATTTAGGTCAGGAAGTTGTCGTCCAGGCCAGCTGTAGGTTGACGAAAAACCTAGAAAAGTCATCACTAAAATCAGCAGGAAATCCACGGACCTCAGCATAAAACAGGGTCGCCAAGTGGTCAGATTTATCCTAACCATGAGAAGGATTTATCTCGTAAAATGGGGGGCACCGTGCAAATTAGCTGGATAAGACTAATGAATCAGATCCCCAGAAAGGATAATCTCCTTAAAGATCAAAAATCAGTTTTTAAGACTGATATTACTCAATCCTTGAGATTGACCTTAAAGATTGAGAATTCAAACTCATGGAATTCAATGATATCTAAACTCGAGCTTGAACGAGAAAATATTTTGATCAAATTATAAACCGATTTTTTTCTGAAAACCCATTTTCAATGCGTTCATTACCTTTGAACGTAAAATCCTAGGAATTCACCTGGAATTCATTAGGTCAGCTGAACCAAATCGGGTGTCAACCGTAAGAACGGTGGTTGCATAGCATGGTCAAAGACAGGACCTTGTGCCAGACCGAAAAATTATAAGGGTGAGCTTTACTATTGCTCCTACCAAGGATAGTAATTGCGTCCGACACGTTATAGACCATAATTAAAAGCATGTCAGGGTACATTGCCTTAACAGTTGCTTGTTCAACGCTTTCCTTTACAACCGGACGGTAGTTTACCGAAAGGTAATATACGGAGCAAGTATACTGGACGTGTTGCTTTTCTAATACAAGGTTAGCAAGTGGGTGACACAAAACCGCAAGTTTTGAGCTAAAATTTTCAAATCTGAAACCCACCAAACCCACAAAAATATTTTGCAAACACCGGTGAAGGGTTATTCCGGAAAACTAATCTAGGGTAAAAGCTAGATTAAAATTTTCAAAAGATCAAATGTTTTCATAAAGATCCAATTTCCTTAATGGATCTAAATTTTATAGTCATGTGGGACTGTAAACCATATCGTTACTACCATTGTTTATACCGCCGTATAGAAATCACTGATGTACAAAGTGTGAAGAATAAAGAAGTGATTCTAGTATTTCAAGACTATATTGCTTGAGGACAAGCAACGCTCAAGTGTGGGAATATTTGATAATGCCAAAAACGAACATATATTTCATAGCATTATTCCTCAAGAAAGACAAGCTTTTAGTTGCAATTGTTCAATTTACAAGTGATATTCGTTTAAATAATAAAAGGTGAAGACAAAAGACAGATTCGACGAATTGAAGACGCAAACGACCAAAAAGCTCAAAAGTACAAAATACAATCAAAGAGGTTCCAATTATTGATAAGAAACATCTCGAAATTACAAGAGTACAAGATTCAAAATGCAAAGTACAAGATATTAAATTGTACGCAAGGACGTTCGAAAATCTGGAACCGGGACCAGAGTCAACTCTCAACGCTCGACGCAACGGACTAAAAATTACGAGTCAACTATGCACATGAATATAATATAATATATAATTAATTCTTAAAATTAATATATATATTATATTATATTTAAAAAACGTCGGCAAATTAAAAGACAAACCTTTGTGAGCTGGAATTACGAACTCCGCGAGTTGCGGAGTATGGAGGCCAAAAATGCCGCGAGTCGCGGAGCTCACCTGGACTCAAATCCCTATAAAAGCAAACGCAGTTTGATCGCAAAAATATCAATATATCCATCCTCTCTATATCTATACGTAATATTTATATTTATAATTTATATTTTAATTTTAATTTTAATTTTAATTCTAATAATAAGGGTGTGTTAGCAAATGTTGTAAGGGTGTAAGTCGAAATTCTGTCCGTGTAACGCTACGCTATTTTTAATCATTGTAAGTAATGTTCAACCTTTTTACATTAATGTCTCGTAGCTAAGTTATTATTATGATTATTTAATCCGAAGTAATCATGATGTTGGGCTAAAAATATTAAAATTGGGTAAGTGGGCTTTGTACCATAATTGGGGTTTGGACAAAAGAACGACACTTGTGGAAATTAGACTATGGGCTATTAATGGACTTTATATTTGTTTAACTAAATGATAGTTTGTTAATTTTAATATAAAGATTTACAATTGGACGTCCCTATAAATAACCATATACACTCAATCGGACACGATGGGCGGGGTATTTATATGTACGAATAATCGTTCATTTAACCGGACACGGGAATGGATTAATAGCCACTAGAATTATTAAAACATGGGTGAAATTATGTACAAGGACACTTGGCATAATTGATAATAAAGTATTAAAACCTTGGGTTACACTCAGTCGACATCCTGGTGTAATTATTAAACAAAGTATTAAAATCTTGTTACAGTTTAAGTCCCCAATTAGTTGGAATATTTGACTTCGGGTATAAGGATAATTTGACGAGGACACTCGCACTTTATATTTATGACTGATGGACTGTTATGGACAAAAACCAGACGGACATATTAAATAATCCAGGACAAAGGACAATTAACTCATGGGCATAAAACTAAAATCAACACGTCAAACATCATAATTACGGAAGTTTAAATAAGCATAATTCTTTTATTTCATATTTAATTTCCTTTATTTTATATTTAATTGCACTTCTAATTATCGCACTTTTATTTATTGTTATTGTATTTAATTGCAATTTTAATTATCGTACTTTTTAATTATCGCAAGTTTATTTTATCGCACTTTTATTTATTCGCAATTTCATTATCGTTATTTACTTTACGCTTTAAATTAAGTCTTTTATTTATTTAATATTTTACATTTGGTTTTAACTGCGACTAAAGTTTTAAAATCGACAAACCGGTCATTAAACGGTAAAAAAACCCCCCTTTATAATAATAATATTACTTATATATATATTTGTATTTTTATAAATTTAAACTAATATAACGTTAAGCTTTGTTTAAAGATTTTCCCTGTGGAACGAACCGGACTTACTAAAAACTACACTACTGTACGATTAGGTACACTGCCTATAAGTGTTGTAGCAAGGTTTAAGTATATCCATTCTCTAAATAAATAAATATCTTGTGTAAAATTGTATCGTATTTAATAGTATTTCCTTGTAAAATTTAAGCTATTTTATATACACCTCGCATAACATCAGTCTACTAAGGTAAGGTTTTATAACACCCCGTCAGAACACACTAACGGATTGTTAACTCTGGTCTCATTGCTTGGCTTGACTTCTACGTAACAGCAATGTTCTACAGCGGAAGCAATTAATACCTGAGATAAAACATGCAAAACAGGTCAACATAAAGTTGAGTGAATCTACAGGTTTAAGCAATAGTTCATCATATGTTTCATAAAATAGTTTCCATAAATCATTTACAGTAGCCAGTATCCAAAAATTAGTAAACATTTTTCAGTATAAACCACCAAGGTTTAATGTCCAAACGTTTGCATACAGCAAATGCTAAGTATTAAACTGTTTGTAATAAGAGATGTCAGGTTTCAACTCCGTGTGACATCAAGAAGGTTTTGTTTCAAATATTTGTAGACATTACCATGTCTAGTTTCTAGTTCGTAAACCACAGGTTTAAGTAGAATAAAGCACAGTCTGAAAAACAGTATTCGGTGTAATAACTCTTTGTTAACATTTATCGTAAGTTAGGCCATGAGATTTCTTTGAAAGCTTCGTAAAAGTATACATCTGTCATGAGCACTTGATTATAAGACTTTAACCTGAGGATAGCTCATTCGCTACACATCTTCCTTTTAACCTTTCTAAGCATACACTGATCAAGTGTACAAATTACAACAGAATAAGCACCCCCGTGTGTTGGGGCGAGGTTTGTCAAACCTAACGGTACCGTCCCTATAAATCGAGCTTACGTAAAGTAATTAATATAATCAAGCTAAAGGATTTATGATCTGAACTCATATGTATATTCGTTTAAGTTACTCGTGCCTAATATGTAAAGCAATTTGAAATAAAGTGTTATCTCATCCCAAAAATGTTAAAGAAAATGGGACTGTAGACTCACCTTGAAAAGCACATTAAAAGCTTAGTAAAACAGTATGGTAGCCAGACGATCACAACTGTATAATGGAACCTAATCAATTAGATTACCTTAAGTAAATACATAAGTCACACTATGTCAACCCATAGTGTACGCGTAGTCCTAGTGCTCAGACTGACTCAACATGTAAGCAAAAGTCAACTAGTTCAAGCAAGTCAACCAAAGTCAAACCAAAAGTCAAACTTGGTCAAAGTGGTCAAATAAAATCAACCATATCAGTAGGTCATGAAATATTGGTCAACATGTCAATCCTAAGTCAACTAACATGTTTTAGCTCACAGTTTGACAAATACACGTTCACAGTTTATCGCATAGCATTGAATTTACGCACACCTTGCAAACAACGAGCATAATTCACGACACATAAGTCATGGTAATATGGAAAACTCTAGATCATAACTAGACTCATAAAGTTTCCAAAAAGTCTAGCCAGGGCCTCCTACGATGTCTACAAGTCGATTTTCAGATAAGGTGCAGTTAAGGTTTACCAAATCAGTTTTAGCACGCGCAGCAGTTTTAGAAAAATTCTCATTTAATTTAGGAAATAGCTATTAATGAACGGCCAATTGAAGATGACTCTAGAAACTCCAAATTTTCAGATATAAAATAACCAAATACTTTCATGTAGCCATTTGGTACAGTTTATTCATTAAAGTCAGACATTCTATTTTGGACAGCATTCTAGACATGTCATTTGGTGATGCATATAACACATAGCAAACAATGTTTTTATAAGCTATCATACAAATGAATTATGTTTATGAACATCTAAATAAAAACATTCCAGAATATCAAAGTCTCAACAAATTTGTAGTTCATGTGAGGTCATTTCGTGTGCATATGAAAACAGTTTTCGAGCAATACAAGTCATCAATATTCATTTAATCATACCGAGAGCAATACATAACCTTTTTGCATGATTCTTAAGTCTAACTTGAGTGAATTTTAACAAGGAATGCAATGGTTAGTAAATAAATCACTCATTCATAAAGTACAAACACCAAAAAATTCGTATTACATGCAAAACCCTAACAAAACTTCAATTGATCATAACTAGTTCATTCGGTAACGAAATCATGCAAATCCAAAGTCCAAATTTATTAATTTTTTGAGATCTATCCATCTAGATACATTATATTAACAATAAATAAACTCATTCAATCATATTCATAACAAAAAAAATCGTGATTACACCAAAACACATCAATCGCGCAAAATAACGAGTAACAACTTATGGAATCACAATTAATTGAGCAGTAGACCCTTGTACACTATGTAATTGAATAAAATCAGATTTTATAAGTTTAGGGTTAGTGATTGATACCTCAAAACACAATTAATTGGTACTAGCGCGTGTAGAACGATCAAAAGAACAACCTTTATGCACAAAGTTTCTTCAAATTTTGATTGATGATGGTGGTTGTGGTGTGTTGATGGGCGAAGGCCAAAAGAGGGAGGGAGAGGGATAGATGTCGATTAGTTTTTGAGTGTGGGGAGTATCTGGAGCTTTTATTTAGTAGTTAATTAGTTTAGGGCCTCATATAACAAGCATTAGTGACCCATTTAACAAGTTTAAGTCCAAATAAGGGAGATGTGAGGGGGTTCGGTAGATGGGCCCACTTAGGGGGGTCTCGGGTTCGTTTTGCTTAATTACTCGTATGCGCGTGGTCCGTTTCGAGTGCCGTTAACTGTACCGAGTCCCCAGAACGTTAACCGGTCGTTGAAACGCAATCCACCGGGTTTAATTCATTAAATAAATAATAAATTAAATAAGTTTTTCATAAAGTTAATAATTATTAAAAATAATTATTTTATCAATTTTCTGAGTTCCGTAAACTGAAAGGCTTTCTATGCGATTATCGAAATCATGTCGTTTTCTAAGTATTTCGTTATCCGGAACAAGTTCATCAATTAATATAAACATATTAATTCAAGTAATTCACTAAGATCATGTATGCATTTAAATCAGTTAAACACATAAAGTTCTACGTAATCACCGTTAAGTAATCAACAGACAAGTAACGATAGTAACGGAAAAAGTAGGGTTGTTACAGGTTTTAACTGTGGAAATTTGGTTCTTACCACCATTTCCCTAGTAAGTCAATAACAGAGTTTCACACGAGCTATTTATCAAACTAAGTGGCCATGCCGACTACGAAGAGGCTTGGTCCTTTTGGTACCAATATAATTGGAGACTGTTCGGAAAATCCAACAAGTAAGTCCATGTATACTTGTCTTTCTTGGTTACCACTAAAAGCTTGTAAATACGTTTGATTGAAACAATATTATCTAATACCAGTCTCTGGCTATGACACTAAAAAAACTCTTGCTACCCTAATGATATGACTAAACGGACGGTTTATTTTAGTACGATGTCGTTAGGTTGATAAACGTTGATTAAGGATATCAAAAGGGACTGATGGTTTTAAATTTATAATAGCGGGGCATAAATCTACTACTCCTTCCTATAGGTGAGTAAGGGAAGTATGACCTATGGTTGTTCGTTTAAGAAGTCGACATAATCAAACTAATTACTATAGCAAACTAATCCATTCTTAGTATGCTTTTTGAATAATGAGTAACTCGGTTTTGGGGGTTTCCAGTTTTGTAAATAAATAGATAAATAAATAAAGCGGTAAAGATTAAATTTGTATTTCAGATAAGGTTAAAGCAAGCGCTTGTTATGATTTCATTAGCTACGTAGTAGGGTTATGAAATGCCGGCTCATGAATAGGTGATGACCCCAGAATCATTATGCTAAACCTAGATGTCCCTATCAGATACTAGTATGTCACTGAGTAATTACGTTAGATTTGTTGATTCTAAATAGACAACAATGCCCCTAAACCCCGACATCCACCATCATAGCTACATGATAATGTAAACGGCTCTTCAGTATGAGCTATCGAAACAGGCAAAATATTAACATTCCACCGCGTCCAAACTTTCTTATGCAAAATGAAGGTACATGAGATTATCCAAAATTCGAGAGACATGATGTGTCATAATGATTTCGTTGACGATTTGCAAGTTAGGTTCTATTTAAACAAAAGTACCTTTAACCACCATGGCCAAGTTAAACTTTCATGAATATGTCTGGTTATCCTAACGTCCATTCCTATACGACTCTTAAAAAACAGTTCCTTGTTACTAAAGAATCCCTGAGCTTAGTGCAATGCTCAGACCATGTTTTGGCATAATGTACATTGTAGGTCTTATAGACTGTTTCCAGAGTTGTACATAACGGTGTTGTAGCTTACAAAAGTTGTTGCGTTATCAACATACTCTTATTATGTTTGCTATGCTGGTGACTACACCACATAGCTCAGAAGGGCCAACTTTGTATTGCAAACTCCTAGACAGAGGTTCCATTAAAAAAGTTTCATCTTTAGAAATCCATAGTGTAGGTTGACGTATTACAACCGTTGTGATTTCGCCAAATGCACTATGTATCTGGCAGAGTTTTCTTATCAAAAAAGGGTGACACATATAGTGTACTCAGAAGCGGGTTCATGATGTCCCAATAAAGAGCCGATAACCACATTTGATTAGTGGGAAAAGAGATTGAAGTTAAATTATAATCGGAAAGCGTTTCAACAGCATCACATTTCATAGTTTCATATCAGCATCGTAACTAATTACATCGTAACATACACTTAAAGATAGCTACTCGCTAATTATGGCATTAATACCATCTAACATAACAATAATGGAAGACATCATGAAAAGATAGATTGAAAGATAAAAATACCAGTAGATTAATCGAGTTTCGATATTACAAAAGTGACAACTTCTTACGCATTTCTATAGACTTCGTTCAACGCCTACTCTAGGCAATCATCGCTAATCGATAATTATATCATAATCCCAGATAGAGAAACTAGTGAGAGAGCGAGATTGTGAGTGAAGCAAGTGTGTCGAAAAATGGATGACAAATAGGCTTTAAATAGGAAAAAACAGCCACTGGCAGGCCGTGTGGACACCCGTGTGGAATGGGCAGGACGGGCACACGACCCATGTGAGACACCTGTGTAGGAGGCAGGCCGTTTGAGCTAGACCTGTGGGCTAAAATGATGGCAGCCTGTGTGGCATGCCCGTTCTGAATGGGCTGCCCTTGTATCTCATTTCCTGGTATTCTGACATGATTTCCGAGATCGCAACTTGGTTTCCGAGGTCACAACTTGGTTTTCACTGTTTTCGCCTTAGATTCCTCGTTTCAAGTTTGTTTCCTTTGTTTCTTCTTGCATAGCCTTCGTAATCACTTGATCTACAAAATAAAGCGAATAAATGCTTAATTCTTCAATAAAATTTGTAAATTTATTGATTTTGAGCTTTATATCGGGTGTAAAAACATGAACTTTTAGCCGATATCAGTGGCTTCCCTTCCACGTCCTCTGTCCGTACCAACTTTGGTGTCGTCAATCATTCACCTCCTTGTTGGTGGTAACCACCAATGTTTGACTGTTCGCGATGATGTTGAATTTTGCCTGTGTCGTCCGTTGGGTGGTCCACCATCCTATAGGCGGTGGCTGTCCGTAACTGATGGTAGCGGGGAAGGTGGTGGTCGGTGTGCTCTTTCGCATGATGTTTTGTGTTTTTGTCGTGGGTGTATATTAGGTCCTTTCTTTTTCGGTGGCGCCTTAGGGCTTAGACTAGTCGATGATCTCCCTATTGAAGATCTGGTTTCAGATCTGGCAGTGATACTGGTTTTTTGCGGTTTGTGTTTTTTGTTATTGTTTGTGAAGACTACTACCTGCTAGTTTTGATCTGTTGCGATGATGGTCGGCGTTCCCCAATCGTTGTCGCTGTTCATTCTTTATGTTTATTTCTGCTTTTTAGTGTAGCTGATACTTAGGACAGTCGTCGTTAGTTTTTTAGGCTTGATTGTAGTTTATGTCAGCTAGAATAATGATTTAAGTTAGTGATTTTTGCATGGGCGAAACTACATAAGGGCAGGTCCGCCCTCATGGGATTTGAAATTTCTAAGGTTAAAATTTTGGACTTGTTGATTTTTTTTTCTCTCAGTAGATTTTAAATTTTCAGCCTTAAAATTTGATTTTGCCTTCAAAAGTTTCTAGATTTTGCCCCAATCCAAAAGTCCATGACCCAAAAGATGGAAACTTTTCACCCCCGGTTAAAATATCTCTAGATTAAGATAATATTCGCCCCGGGAGAAAAAATTTCGGGTTCCACCACTGTTGGTTTTAGTTAGGTTTAGTTCTTGTTATTATCAGTTGTATTTATTGAACCGTTATATATTACGTTTTCTGGAAAAAAAATATTAAATTGAAGTGATAGGTGTGATAGAAGTTTTTGCAGTGGCGAATTCAGGATCAAAACTCAATGGTATCCTTAAATTTTTTATCCAGAACTAACTATATTTGACAGTTACTTTAGCGATAGTTTACCTAAAAAAAAAATTATAAACCCTCAAAACATATGGATCCTGCGATAAAATTTAGTAATGTGCTGTATAACTTAAAAAGTATTTCATAAAAATAACTCAGTTTTTGATGATCCCAAAATTCCTATACCTATCTGACTCATACCAAAATTCCATTTAACCAAATCAAGCCAAGGGTGTGTTTGACGCGTAGCTTATTGAAGTTTATGGAAGCTTATGAGAGCTTGAGCTTATGATTTTAATAAGCTTCAAGTCATAAGCTTTGTTTGGTAAACAAAAAAAGTAGAGCTTATGAAAATCATAAGCTCTGAAAAAATAAGCTACTTGTAGTAGCTTATGAAAAAAAAAGTAGAGCTTATGAACTAAAAAATAAGCTCCACCTAGTTTACCAAACATTTATAAAAAATAATAAGCTCCAGCTACCAGCTTCAAAAATAAGCTCCAGCTCCAGCTCCTCCTCATAAGCTCCAGCTTCAGCTACTTTCGTCCAAACACAACCCAAGTCAAAAGACACCCCAAGTCAAAAGGATTAAGGGAAGGGTAAAGTCGGTACTACCTAAATACTGTGCTGTGGAAAAGTTTACCTAACTCCGTCACCGTCAACGCTGAAAACAAGTTTAAGACTCCAAGTTTAATAAGTCCAAGGTTTATCGAACCATAAATAAAACAAACTATTTTCTTTTTTTCTAAGAAATTAAAAAGTAAAAGTTTTTAAATTTTTACACAAAGATGAAGCAGACGATGATGCCCAATCAAATGATGATGTCAGCTTCATATCCTCCGACAAATATCACCACTGACCAGATCCAAAAGGTCTTTCTTTTTCCCCATTTTTGTTTACTTAATTTATTTCATGATATTTATATGAACTTTATTAATTATGTGGGTTTAAACTAAAACATGTTGAAAATTAGATTTTTTGATCTGGGTAGTTAGGGTTTTTTTGTTATTTGTTGGTGGAACTGTATGTGAAAATCAATAATTACTTTATCAATAATTACTTTAATAACTATAACTAAATTGGATTTTCCAACGACAACAACGCCCCGCATAAAGGTGTTGTATGATTTAGTATATAACCGTTATGTATAACGCCTTTATGCACGTTAATGAGGGCTGTCATTAGCAATCTTCAAAAAATATGTGTGTTGTTTTAATTTGTGTTTTGGTAAGAAAGTTGTGTACTTCATGATTTTTTAAATTTTTTTTCTACAAGTAATACTAGGGTTTATGATAACTTGGTCAGGTTTTGCTCTGTATTTTGAAATATGTTGTGATGACTTATGGTGCTCAAAAGTTTTTTAATTTATATGATTTGGTACTAAATTATTTGAACAAATAAGATGTTTGATGAGAGTTGGGAGAGTGTGTTAGTGTGTTACTTCAAGTAAGTCTTGATTTTTAAGGATAGAAGAGACATAAAGTATAGTAATTATCATGTTGTTTAGATTATAAATAATGGGATTAAGTTTTAAGATCCCATGAAAAGCGTGTTTTGGTGGATAATTCAATGCTTGTAATATGGAGATGTTGCGATTCAAAGCTTTTATACCATTACATTAGCAGTGCACGATGGAATAAAAGTTGATGAATTTAATGTGTTCACTTAAATTAAACATACATGCTGATTTCGAGTGTGAAGTAGTCAAGTAGTACCCTTTGGGTTCATCTCATTTGTTAGATTACCTGAAGCATGTGAAGTTAATTACTTTTTGTATTCATTAGAAATAAAGTTTAACTGGTTAAGTTTAGATATATGAGTTTTGTCAAGGTAGTATATACACCAATCACACAATCACATTTAAATTCTCATTAGGATGATTGTATACAGTATTTTTGAAGGTTGTCAGCATATTAAGGTTCCCGTATGCTGTATTAATCTTATTTTCTTCAATTTCAAATTTTAAGGAAGGTCATCTTCCGTTAATTATATGTACATTTGGCAAGCCCGTCTAATTTTAATGGTTCAATTTGGGTTATGTATATTGTATAATGGGTCAAACTTATAATTATACTAACAAGGAAAATGGTTAAAGGGGTGAAAATTCGTCTAAAGTGTCTTTTCATTTCATACAACCTTCTAGACATCTTTACTAGAAATCATCCTTATTGCTCTGTCTTTTGTTACTTGTCGGGTTCTCAAATGGATATTTCTGCTATCAAGTTTAATTACGTCTATTGTACATGTAATATCTTAGGACATGTTGCGGCGGGATATTTAATTGTAGGTTGAATTGAATATCACCAAGTAAGTGGCTTAAGTTATCTTTAATTGTAAAAGTTAACATATAAAATAACTAAAGAATCTAAAGATCATCTTATCTCCATCAGGTAAAAACATTTCAAAAGCTTTTTCCTCCAATGTTAAATAATCACAATGATCATTTATTTACTTTGAATCGTATATATACTTGGATTTATTTACTTTGAATCGTATATATACTTGGATAGGTAATAGGTTAAGGGCCGTTGTAAAAAGGTTAAGATTTATAAATAAAACTAGTTATTTTCATCTTTAGATCATTTGTCTACAGTCTACTTTGGGTTGCACGTTGTAGAATTGCCTCAAAGAAAAATAATCGGGAAATATAAATATAAATAAAACTAAATACTTATCATCAATATATCTTTTATCTTTTTTTTTTTTTTTTTTTTTGAACAGCATGTTTTATCTTCTTTATATTGTAGATATATGTGGGATAGGTCTTTTTTTTTTTTGGTAAAGGGTTTTACCCGGTAAATATTATTAAAAATAATAATAATAAGATACAATCAAAGACAACGACCGCAAGCGCGCCTTGGGGCCTCACAAAAAAACCACACACCAAGCTAGAACCAACAACAATTAGGACTAGCAACACCAAGAACATTAAACGACATATCTAAACAAGAAAAAAGAAAAACTACTACAACCAACCCAATTTCATTCCAAACGAGTTCATTGCCTTAGTAACCTTTTTTTCCGCCATAAACTCCGCTGTTTCATCTTTATCGGATTCAACATCGTTCGGTTCATCAATTAGATTAAAAGCATCTTTATTTAGAGCTTCGAACGAATTTTGAACCTTTATTTGAGACACTTTACTTGTCCCAACTTCCGAATTCCTTTTTTCATGTTGGATAGGTCTTAGGATTAGGATTGCCTAAATAGAACAAAAATCAGGATATATAAATAGTATCACTTACCAACGAACGTTTGCTTCAACTCTATCAAGCCTCAGTGTGAAAGGACCCGCGATTAGTTGCCAAGCAACCCGGGTAGGAGTTTCCTTCTAGCGTGTGTGGGTGCAAATGATGAGGGTCGTTGAAATAAATGATCCGCTGATGCAAATTCGCCGTTAAAAAAAAAAAAAAAAAAATAGTATCACTTATCATCTTTATGTCATTAATTAATCTAGATTGTATGTTGTATATATGTGCAAAAGGTTGTACAAATTGCAAAAGAAAGCTAGAAGACAAAACACCACATGGCGCAATATCGTTAACGTGGTTACGGTTCACGGATATTTATATTGTGTATATAATGTCGTGTCTAAGCTTTTGAGAGCGTTTCTAACTTTCTTACTATTCATTGGATATATATCTATGCTAATTCTTATTTGTTGATCTTGAACTTGTTCTTAATAGTTTCTCGACGAGAACAAGCAATTAATTTTAGCAATAATGAACAACCAAAACCTTGGAAAGCTTGCCGAATGTGCCCAGTGAGTGTTCAACCCTTCAATCACGCTCAACCATTTCAATATCAATCTTTATTTTGAAATTTCTTTAATTGAAATTGGTGGGGTATGTTATAGGTACCAAGCTCTCCTTCAAAAGAATTTGATGTATTTAGCAGCCATTGCTGATGCTCAACCACCAACGCCTACACCAACAACGACCATCTCATCTCAGGTATATCTATAATCTATTGATACATTTATATAAATGGTTGTTAGGGTTTGTCTGCTGTTGTAAAAGTCGGCCGAGGCCGTTGCGTTGGTGGTGTCACTTAGTTTGGGGACTAGCATGTCCGGACTAACCGAAAACGCCTTAAAAGTCGGTCAACGCTAAAAATTTGGGTCAGAGTCGGGCCGAGCCGTTCCCATCGGGCTGAGTCGGTCAAAGTCAAAGTTAGATAAAAAATTGTTTATTTTTTAAAATTAGATTTTGTGCCATCTCTATGTTTGAAATATTTATGTTTTATGTTTGAAATATATATGTTTTATGTTTAATTTATTTATTTATTACTACAAGTAAACGTTAGTCAACGGCTGACTCGTCCTCGACTTGTCCGACTTGTCCTCGACTTGTCCGACTCATCCCTCCAAGGTCCCAACCGACTCGTCTCCGCTCGCGACTTTTACTACCTTGGGTTTGTGTTCGGGATTTGATTGTTGTTTCTCATTATTTATGGGTTTTGGATAAACAGTTTCGTACTTGGCGGCTGCTATCCAATTTTGTTTGTATGTCTTTATTCCCATTTACTAAATTGTGTTGATGTATTTTTCTACTTAAAATGCCAATATTTTTTTTCTCCATTTGCCATTTTACCTATTAAATTATTGAATTTTGGTTTTTGTCCAGTCCTCAAAACATATGAATTTTCTTGATTATTATTTGATTATTACGACTTCAGATGGTAGAAACAAATCAAAAAGCCATCCTCTACAGAGCGTTTAATAACAACCAATATATCAATTCTAATTATTCCACAATCACTTTCCAAATGCACTTCCGTACAATTCTATAACCATGTTCCTAGAAATGATTGCTGACGCGTTGGTTTGGGGACTATCCCGTCCCGACTCACCCAAAAAATCCTTAAAAGTTGGTCAATGCTAAAAAGTCGGGTTAAATTTGGGCCGAGTCGGGTCTGAGTCGGGTATGAGTCGATCAAAGTCAAATTTAAAGTTAGGTAAAAAAATTTATATTTTTTAAAATTAGATTTTGTGCCGTATATCAATATTTGAAATATTTATGTTTTATGTTATGGTATCTTTATGTCTAATATTATGCTTAATTATGTGGAAGCCCCATGAATAGTAATCTTGATGATGCCATAGTGTCATACAACACTTAGTTTTATTTTTAATAATTTATATTAGTTTTATTAAAACTTGGAATACGAGCATAAAAAAGGAAGTGGTCAGTTGCGTGTTGAGGCTGGCACCACTCTGACACGCACATAAAGCTTTTTGTGGTATACAACTATATGTTTTCAATAAAAAATTTAACGTTAAAGGGCCTAATATAATCCGAGAGACAATAATTCGTTTTAACATACCAAACATCTCTTACGACGTAGACAAAACGTACAGTGGTTTTGGTTTTCTTCTTTTAATTATATACTAACTTATTGTATATAATGTAGTTAAAGAAATAAAAACAATGTTAAAAAATAAGGCAAATTGACCAAAAAAGGTAACATAAAAGTCACAATTTCTCAATAAAGGGTGTCTGATTTGAATTTAGTGCCTAAAAAGGATTTTGATTTGAAAAAATACCAATAAAGGTAATATCCATCCACACGTGCATCTACATAGACGTCATGTCATCGAATATGATGAGGTGATGCCACGTCATCGAATTTTCGGCCAAAAATATTTCCGGCAACCACCTCATCGGAGAAGATGATGACGTGCCACCTCATCACATTCGATGAGGTGGTGTCTATGTGGAAGCACATGAGGACGAATACTACCTTTATTGGTATTTTTTTTCATATCGGAATCCTTTTTACGCACTAAATTTATTTCTTTATTAATAAAAGTCAATGTTGGTCAACAGCCGACTCGTGACTTTTACAACCTTGTGAATATCTCTATTCATGTGTATTTTCTCATAATATGCAGATGGGTTCGCTCCCACATCCGAGCATCCCACAACAAGGAGGATATTATATGCCGCAGGGTGCTATCATGGGCCAACCACCATCTGGGTTTCCCCAACAGATGTCAGCCATGCAGTTTCATAGCCCGCAACCTCAGATGGGTGTTAGGCCCGGTGGGCCAAGCGGGGGCCCGCCAACCTCAGGCGCTAAAGATGGCCATGGAGGTGCAGCTGGCGGATCAGAAGAAGTAAAGTAAGAAAAATAAATGAATTATTAGTCTGGTTGATGTGGATATTAGTTTAATTCTTACGGCAGAACTAGAAGCATCTTAATGTATGACTTTTAGCCAAGTTCATGAGCATTGAACTTTTTTAGTGTTTGTGTGTGTAATGTGTGTGCTTTAGGAAAGTCGTTAGTTTTAACTGTTATGTTTGTTATAGAGAATCTATGAACTTTAATTCAACTGGTCCGTTGGCTTTTTGATCTGTTATGCATGTATCTGCTTGTTGGTTCAGTTATTTTGGTTTAGTTTTAATTCGTTCGAAGCAACTAAAGCTTAATTCAAATATAGGAACCCTTGATTTAACTATAGCAGCTAAAACCACATTAACTAGTCGTTGTATCTGCTTTTTGACGAAATAGTTCAAGGTAAACAACTCAACAGTAGGCCTAACTGGTCCGTTGGTTGTCATTTAAAGTTATTGTATTATATTGTATGTATTGTACAGAGTATTTGTTATTGTACAACAACTGTTATTGTACAACAATTAGGAAAAGGAAAAAGAAAACATCATTAAGGAAAGTTTTGTAGATGAAAGACTTCATCTTTCTTATCTATAATAAGAAAACTATTATGGTGTCATTAATTATTTAAAAATCTCACATGGCCAAATCCCAGCCATTAGATGAGTTTTCAAATTTTGATCTCAACCATCTAAATTGCTGATGGCGTCATTAAGGTTTCTAAATGGCAGTTACGATTTCTAATTACGCTGGTGCCCTTTTTATTATACGTAATAAACAAAAACTGTTGCGCAAAAATAGGGGAAACACATTATCTAGGGTTAGTTACGGAGTACAATTAACAGTTACTGAGTACAATTAACAAACGAATATGGAGTATATCGGCAAATTTCCCTTCCCTAATTTCACACACAAATAGGTTTTAACTTTTAACCAATTGCTCTTCAAAATTGAGCGGACAAAATTGATACGATTGATCTGATTTAATCCCCAATCTGGTGTTAAACGATTTATCCAAAATCGATGAAGTTAACGATGATGTGAGCGGAATACGCAAGGTTTGAAGAACATTCTTCTTTGTTAATCTATTTTTCATTAAGTAAGTAACATGAATTCTTCTCTAATAACATCTGATTATGTGTTAATACATGATCTCGAATTTCCAAGTCGTTGGGCAATTTAGTGATGTCCAAGTCGTTGGCAATTTAGTGCCTTTTGATTGGACAAGATACGAAAATTGTATTATTCATCTAAATATTTAAGTTTTTTTTTTTTTGTTGGGACTTGTTATTATGGTTGGATTTTAATCAATAACTTTTGTCCGTGTGTTGTTGAGTAGTTTTAACATTCATCATTCAATACTTACTGATGATAAGAAGTCTACTTGGAAGCTTGATTCTTCATCCAATATTGAGTTCACAATTTTTTCACTTTTGACTTTTTTTAAGCTGTTGAAAAAGGATCCATTTCAAAAAGTGATCATCTTTATTTAAAGTTTAGATTTCTTAATGTATTAGTTTTTGAGATTTTTTTTAATTGTGATAATGGTTTTGTTGATAAATGTGTTATAACCAGGCTGAATTCACACCAGAGGAGCTTGATTCTTGTAAGCGTTCCTTAGCTCTTGAAGTATGTTTTCTTCATTGTTTGGGCTGTTTTTAGTTTCAACTATATTGTTTTTTATTATAAGCATATTAAATATTACATACAAGGACAACATAAATATATGTAATGTTTAATTTGTTTTGAACACCATACTTGGCGTAATCTTTTATGGAGTAGTAAATAATGTTCAAATGACTAAGTAAATAATATTGGTCAAGTTTATAACAGTTAACTACCTTATAGTTTTTGTACGTGTTCCAACATATGAATGAACAAGATATAATCTTGCCTATATTTTTTAAATATATCAATTGTTTTTTTCAGAGTGATGCAAATGAAGGTGTATGGTCACTACCTGTCGGAAAACTGCCAAAGGGTGAAACCATGCTTTTAGAACTCAACAAAAATGCTCAAGTTATCAATGAATCATCATTAAACAAGCTTGATGGGTTTGTCTAATTTTAATGTTTTTGATATTTGTCGATTTATTATTCACATATATTGTACTACTATTACTTATATCATTAACATAAATAGCGTATTAAGAATGTATTTTTAGAATCTCGTATGATAAAATACCCGCGAATGCGCGGGTTATAAACTAGTTTATATTGAATAAAACCCACAGGTTTCAACTCATTTCAATTCCGAATACAAATCAACAAGAAACAAAATGATCAATAACAAATACAAAATAAAACAAAACAAAACAGTTAAGTAATGAAAATCTAAGACAAATTTGAACATCATAACGTCTCACACACGTATATGCTTTTTGAAAACAGATAAAAGAAAACAACACACGCATTAAATTGCATCGAATTCGTTTGCCCAACCAAATTCTCAATATCACTAGGTACGGCGAATTATCCCACCAATGGCACTCAGTGTCATTTGTTGCATTCGCATCTTATTCTGAAAATTCAACATTTGAAGCTGAAACGCCAAAGCGTCATCCATAGGTGATTTCTCGACTACGTCTTCAGCAACGCATTTAACGTGCATTATGTAGTGACCCGAACTTTTCCATGTTTATATATATTAATTGAGATTGATATTTACATGATTAAATGTTTCCAACATGTTAAGCAATCAAACTTGTTAAGACTTGATTAATTGAAATATGTTTCATATAGACAATTGACCACCCAAGTTGACCGGTGATTCACGAACGTTAAAACTTGTAAAAACTATATGATGACATATATATGGATATATATATATATATATATATATATATATATATATATATATAGTTAACATGATACTATGATAAGTAAACATATCATTAAGTATATTAACAATGAACTACATATGTAAAAACAAGACTACTAACTTAATGATTTTTAAACGAGACATATATGTAACGATTATCGTTGTAAAGACATTTAATGTATATATATCATATTAAGAGATATTCATACATGATAATATCATGATAATATAATAATTTAAAATCTCATTTGATATTATAAACATTGGTTTAATAACATTTAACAAGATCGTTAACCTAAAGGTTTCAAAACAACACTTACATGTAACGACTAACGATGACTTAACGACTCAGTTAAAATGTATATACATGTAGTGTTTTAATATGTATTTATATACTTTTGAAAGACTTCAATACACTTATCAAAATACTTCTACTTAACAAAAATGCTTACAATTACATCCTCGTTCAGTTTCATCAACAATTCTACTCGTATGCACCCGTATTCGTACTCGTACAATACACAGCTTTTAGATGTATGTACTATTGGTATATACACTCCAATGATCAGCTCTTAGCAGCCCATGTGAGTCACCTAACACATGTGGGAACCATCATTTTGATGGAATTCATCACATAAACAAGTTTTATAAACATGCATGTTATTGGATATAAAGCGGAAGCATTTGTTTGCTTGAAAACATTTATATGTGTTTAACCTTTTAAACATGAATTCCATTTTATAGATCTAGTCTTGAAAAATATACTAAAATGTAAATAGAAGCTAGTTAGGGTTTATACCTTCTCCAAAAGGAGGTTGAAGCAAGAAGATGAAGATGATGAAGATGAGAATGAATGGAGCTTCAAAAGGATGAAACCTCAAGGAGAAATACCCCAAGCCTTTTAACACCAACACCACCTTTTTTTAGTTAGGATTTTAGACACTTTAATCACCAAATTACCAAGCATAACACCCTCTTCTTTTCCTCTTTTTGGTTCGGCCAGCAGCACCACAAAAGGGAGGAGTTTTTCAAGTATTTTTTGAATGTAGAGTGTGTATTTGGTTCAAGGATTCAAGCATGCAACTTAGGGTGTTGTGTTAATAAAGCAACCAATAAATATACATGGGAAAATCCCATTTTTCCCTCCCCAAAAAAACGCCACCCTTGGCCTTTCAAAAGGGAATAATTAATTTTTATATAAAACTAGTTATATAAAACATGTATATTTAAAGTTACTTGCATTTTATAAAACCAATTTTATAAAATATAACTCAACATAATTATTTAACCCATAAATAATTAAATCCTTTATCATATAAATTATCCAAATAATTTATCTCTAGTGATAGTATTTTAGAAAACCAATTTTCTAAAATTCAAGTGTCACTTATCTATTTAATGAATCAATCGTTAAAATTAAATACGTATAAGGTGTCGGTAAGCTTGTTATTGGGTATGACCCGACTTGGATCATAACATGTTAGCCACATTAGTTTAATATGTCTCTCGGGCATATGAAATACCTTCAATCTCCCACTTGCACGAGAAACATAAGAAATTAATGCAAGTGATGGATACCACCTAACGACCGTCCATCACCCCTAATATGTTATGACTTAGTGCCATTCAATAACATCATCCCTTTCGAGTTCCCATCTCGAATATGATTAGGTGAATCTTTCAATATATCCTTTCGTCCTAGATGTCATGTTAAATCCAAGAGACATAGAATGATCACTCTCTTATAGATTTAACTTTGTCAGGCCTTAGACATCTGACTCTCAACGAATAAGAGGGACAAATTTCATCTTGACTACATACGTCCTAGACACTACACTTTGTACCATACCTGAAGCCTCCCTTATGTACTACCATATTTCAGAATAGCGAAGGAAAGAATCAAGGCACAATATTCGGTGGATATCCGAACCCAATATGTGTCTCAGGTCAGAGGATATAATGATATTCTCCTTTACTCAAGATTACATGTGATCAACCACAAAGGCTCCATATAGTAAATCTTGAGAGCGGGTCTTCCAATATTTGTGTCCCACAAATATCTATGAACCTTGGTTGCAACCTTGCCCCACATTCACCATTTGAATGTTAACCAATCCAAGTTCATAATAGTCTAAACCTCACACTTGTTCCCACAAATGTGATCAACTACGGAATTTAGAATAATAGTTTATTTATGGATAAAATATGCAAAATTGGAACATGACTCATAATTAAATTAATACCATAATTATATTAATGAGTTTGAACTAATTCGTTCCGTTACAATACATAAAATAGATCAATTCCAATCACTAGAATATCGAAGCCCTAATGCACAAACATGTCCCTCATGTTTTGGCCCATGTAAAAGCTTCGTGAGTGGATCCGCAACATTTTGATCTGTGTGAACTTTGTGAATACATATCTTTCCCTTTTCAACCTCATCCCTGATGTAGTTGAATCTCCGCTCAATGTGACGAGTCTTTTGATGAGCACGAGGTTCCTTGATTTGAGCAATCACACCCTCGTTGTCACAAAAGATCTCAAGAGGGTCCTGAATGGTAGGGACCACTCCTAAGTCGTCGATGAATTTCTTCATCCATGCAGCTTCCTGAGCTGCCAGTGAGGCGGCAATGTACTCCGACTCTGTAGTGGATAACGCAACAACTTCCTGTTTTGAGCTCTTCCAAGAGACTGCACCACCATTTAACATGAAGACATAACCGGATTGTGATCGAGAGTCATCTCGATCAGTTTGGAAACTCGCGTCCACGTAACCTTTTACAGCGAGTTCCTCCTCACCAGACCCATATATCAGAAACATATCCTTAGTTCTCCTAAGGTATTTCAATATACTTTTAACAGCAATCCAATGACTGTTTCCTGGGTTGTTCTGGTATCTACTCGTCAAGCTTAGAGCGCATGACACATCCGGTCTAGTACATATCATTGCATACATGATAGACCCAATAGCAGATGCGTATGGGACTTTCTTCATTCTCTCTTGTTCATCTTTTGTGGTAGGACACTGAGATGAACTGAGAATGGTTCCTCTTTGAATAGGTACCAAACCTTTCTTAGAGTTTTCCATCTTGAACCTTTTCAAGATTTTATCAATGTATGCACTTTGACTTAAACCTATCAATCTCTTGGATCTATTCCTATAGATCCCAATCCCCAATATGTATTGTGCTTCTCCAAGATCCTTAATAGAGAAGCAACTCTTTAGCCAAGTTTTGACTTCTTGCATTGTGGTAATATCATTCCCAAACAATAATATATCATCCACATATAGCACAAGGAACATTATAGAGCTCCCACTAGCCTTCTTGTACACACAAGCTTCATCACCATTTTTAATGAAGCCAAATTTCTTTGCCTCTTCATTAAAGCGATGATTCCACATTCTAGATGCTTGTTTCAATCCGTAGATTGACTTCTTTAACTTACATACCCTTTTAGGATTTTTCGGATCAACAAAACCTTCGGGCTGTACCATATAGACATTTTCCTCAAGATATCCATTTAGGAAAGCGGTTTTGACATCCATTTGCCATATTTCATAGTCATAGTGAGCAGCAATGGCAAATAATATCCTAATAGACTTTAGCATTGCCACTGGCGAGAAAGTTTCATCATAATCAACCCCTTGAGTTTGAGTGAAACCTTTTGCTACAAGTCTAGCTTTGTATGTATCCAAGTTTCCATGTATGTCGGTTTTCTTCTTGAAAAGCCATTTGCAATCAACTAGCTTGGAGCTAGGAGGTTGCACAACAAGTTCCCAAACTTGGTTTTCATACATGGATTGCATCTCGGCGTTCATGGCTTCCTGCCATTTATCTTTATCAATCCTTGATAAAGCATCTTTGTAGTTTGTCGGTTCATCCAAATCAACCGTATAGCAACCATCCACGAGAAACCCATATCTCTCGGGAGGATTACTAATCCTACTAGATCTTCGAACGTCTTGTGTACTTTGATCATCCACTTGATCATTTTCAACATCCTCATGTTGAGTACTAGTGCCAACCAATTGTGTATCATCGGCTTGATCTTGTACCTCTACAAGATCTATCTTCCTTTCACCATCACCTTCCATAAGGAACTTGGTTTCAAGGAATTCCGCTTTCCGAGCAACAAATACCATTTGCTCGGATGGATCATAGAAGTAATACCCCATGTCATCTTTGGGATATCCTATGAAGATACACTTTGTGGATCGAGCATGTAGCTTATTAGCTACATAACGCTTAGGATAAGCTTCACATCCCCATACTTTCAAGTATAAAAGAGAAGGAGGTTTTCCAAACCACATCTCATGAGGAGTTTGTTCCACTTTCTTGGTCGGTGCCATATTTAAAATACGAACCGCGGAGCTTAGACAATAACCCCAAAATGATAGAGGCAACGAGCTTCTTGCCATCATAGATCGAACCATATCCATTAGGGTTCAGTTCCTCCTTTCGGAAACTCCATTAAGTTGGGGTGTTCCGGGTGGAGTAAGTTGTGAGATGATCCCACAACTCCTAAGATGATCTTGGAAGGTATCGCTTAGGTATTCACCTCCTCTATCGGTACGAAGTACCTTAATTGTCCTATTGAGTTGATTTTGTACTTCGTTTTGATATTCTTTGAATGCTTCAAACGTTTCATCCTTGTGTCTTAATAAATAGACATATCCGAAACGACTAAAGTCATCAATGAAAGTAACAAAGTATCTTTCACCATTCCTAGTCATGGGATTAAAGGGTCCACACACATCCGAATGTATTAATCCCAATAAATCTTTAGCCCTCTCATAAGTCCCTTTGAAAGGTGCTTTAGTCATCTTGCCTTGTAAACAAGATTCACATACATCAAACGAATCCATTTCATTTGATTTCAAAAGTCCATTCTTTTAAAGTGTATGCATTTGGTTCTTGTTTATATGGCCAAGGCGACAATGCCATAAATAGGAATCACTCAAATCCCTTTTGAGTTTCTTGGTGCTTGTATGGTATATAGAGCTCGATGATGCGTCATCATGAACCAATTCATAAATTCCATTTGAAGGCGAAGCCTTGAAATAGAATACATTGTCTTTAGAAACATGAATATCATCATCAATAAAATTAACAACGTAACCACATTGTTTTAAGCGAGAAATAGAAATAATGTTTCTACACAAATCCGGAGCATACAAAACATTTTCTAAAATAAGTTCCAATCCGCTTGGAAGCTTCAAAATAAAATCTCCTTGAGCTTTAACATGCACCTTTACACCATTGCCCATATAGAGACTTGATGTTCCCGCCTTATGATCACTTCTTTTGAACCCCTGCAAAGAATTGCAAATATGAGTTCCACATCCCGTGTCTAATACCCATGTATTAGAAGAAGTAATACTAAGCTCTATATATACCATATATATATTACCTGAGGTTTGCCCTGCATCCCTCTTGTCCTTCAACTCCTTAAGATAGACCGGACAGTTTCGTTTCCAATGACCCATCTCACCGCAACCGAAACATGGGTCTTCCTTGGGGTTTGCCTTCTCGGCTACCTTTTGCTTCTTAGCCTTGTTGATGGTTGGGGTAACCATCTTCCCCTTCCCTTTGCCTTGATAGGCGGGTCCTTTTCTCTTAGCCACCTTTGGCTTAGAGATGTTACCTTTGGATCCACCTTGATCGATTGCTAACACGGGTAAAGCCCTTTTACCCATGCTAGTTTCCGCCGTTCTAAGCATACCGTGAAGCTCACCTATGCTCTTATCCATCCCATTCATATTGTAATTAATTACAAATTGATCAAACCTTTTTGATAGGGAGTTAAGGATAAGATCGGTGGCTAACTCATTAGATATGTTTAGGTTAAGGCGGTTAGCACCATCGATAAGGCTTTTCATCTTAAGTACATAAGATGAAACCGATTGGGTATCGTCCATACGACAAGCATGTACCGCCCGAACCGTTTCGAAACGCTCGACACGCGCTTGTTGGAGGAACATCTCCTTCAATTGCGTTATCATGTCGTATGCACTATGATGCTCGAAATCCTTTTGGAGTTCGGGTATCATAGTCCCAAGCATTAGGCATGAGACTTGAAGGGAGTCGTGGCAATACTTATCGTAAGAGGCCATTGCCTCCACATCATTCTCATCCGGTTGATCGGGAATGGGGTCCTCAAGTACATACGCTTTATCCTCTTGTTTGAGGACAATCCGAAGATTGCGGAACCAATCCATAAAGTTGGTATGGTTGAGTTTGTCTTTCTCTAAGAGAGACCTTAATGATAGGTTGTTTAGGTTAAGTGGTGCGTTTTGCAAGTTGTTGTTGTTATTAGCGGCCATCTACAAAATTCAACAAAGTCCTTTTAAGTATCGATTTTAAATTTAATAAACAATACCATTTTAATTTGTTATATTAAATATTAGAATCCAGCGGTAAATCAAATTTCGGTTAGGTGACCTTTATCCCGTCATTTGATTTAGCTAGGTAGTCATAATGACAATTGCAATCCTTTTGCAACTTCTAATTTATGGGATCATGCAATCCTTTTGCATGGCATATTTATCCCATCAACGCCAATTTGTTCCTCATGCCTCGGTGACCCTAAGTTCATGATTCCCAAATCAAGTCGCCCTACTTGTGTAGACATGTAAATTTAACAAACAAGTGGTTAGGTGACCTTTATCCCACTAGTGTGCAAAATTTACCTTATTCATATTAGTCCGCTCATGACGGTTAGGTGACCTTTATCCCATCAAGAGTTTCCTAATACGTCTAAGTGTTTTCACAAAAGGATGGCGTTTAACTTGTTTACCTTGTTATAGTTTAAAGGGATTTTAAGTTTTCTACATTCTAGTTTTAGAAAACAAAAGGCTATACACCAACATGCATTTGGTGTGTAGTGTTTTATGAAAAACCTATTTTCATGTCCTTTTAGTAAACCAATTACTAGTTATAAACCATTTCATTACCTTTTAAATAAACCATTTTATTTAGATCTAATAACCAATTATTAGTGTCATTTTGTTATGTTTTATTATAACCTTTTATAATGTATTTTGCAAGTTGTAAACATGTGAAATTGTTGTAGCAACCAAACACATACACAAAACCATACAAGCATGCAAAATAAAATATGTTCACAATCGGGAGCCATTTTGGTGGACATTTGTTTAGCCAAAAAACAAATGTCACCGGTAAGGGTTAACAAAAGAAAGTAAGAGATATTAAACAAAATCTCCCACTTAATCTTGTAATCTTCAAAAGCTCCAACTTGTAATCTTCATCTTGAATCTTCATTTTCTCTTTACAAAATTATATCCTAATACAATTTTTCTAGAAAATGAAATAACAACCTATTCTATTTTTACAAACAAATAGAATAAATTACATGAAAAATTACAAGATTTACTTACAACTTATTACAAACCAAAATTACAAAATTATTACAAATTAATACAAACCATATGAATGAATGTTACATTCATGAATAACAACCAAATCATCCAAACATTCAACCACACGGTCTAGGCTCGATTGTGAACAATAACATAACAACAAATCTTGACCAAACTTGAAGTCCCAAAACCCATTTTTGGGGTCCAAAAATTCGGCCAAAACCAAACCCCACCAAGAACTCATGATTTTTACATTCTACTTTCATGCATGTTGGTAGATTGTAAAATAAATGAGTTTACTAGCCAAAAACAAGAAGCATATTAACAAGACTTTGGCTCTAGATACCATTGATGGAATTCATCACATAAACAAGCTTTATAAACATGCATGTTATTGGATATAAAGCGGAAGCATTTGTTTGCTTGAAAACATTTATATGTGTTTAACCTTTTAAACATGAATTCCATTTTATAGATCTAGTCTTGAAAAATATACTAAAATGTAAATAGAAGCTAGTTAGGGTTTATACCTTCTCCAAAAGGAGGTTGAAGCAAGAAGATGAAGATGATGAAGATGAGAATGAATGGAGCTTCAAAAGGATGAAACCTCAAGGAGAAATACCCCAAGCCTTTTAACACCAACACCACCTTTTTTTAGTTAGGATTTTAGACACTTTAATCACCAAATTACCAAGCAAAACACCCTCTTCTTGGTTCGGCCAGCAGCACCACAAAAGGGAGGAGTTTTTCAAGTATTTTTTGAATGTGGAGTGTGTATTTGGTTCAAGGATTCAAGCATGCAACTTAGGGTGTTGTGTTAATAAAGCAACCAATAAATATACATGGGAAAACCCCATTTTTCCCTCCCCAAAAAAACGCCACCCTTGGCCTTTCAAAAGGGAATAATTAATTTTTATATAAAACTAGTTATATAAAACATGTATATTTAAAGTTACTTGCATTTTATAAAACCAATTTTATAAAATATAACTCAACATAATTATTTAACCCATAAATAATTAAATCCTTTATCATATAAATTATCTAAATAATTTATCTCTAGTGATAGTATTTTAGAAAACCAATTTTCTAAAATTCAAGTGTCACGTATCTATTTAATGAACCAATCGTTAAAATTAAATACGTATAAGGTGTCGGTAAGCTTGTTATTGGGTATGACCCGACTTGGATCATAACATGTTAGCCACATTAGTTTAATATGTCTCTCGGGCATATGAAATACCTTCACATTTGGCAACTAGCATGAAATATCTCATAAAATTACAAAAATATGAGTAATCATTCATGACTTATTTACATGAAAATAAAATTACATATCCTTTATATCTAATCCATACACCAACGACCAAAAACACCTACAAACACTTTCATTCTTCAATTTTCTTCATCTAATTGATCTCTCTCAAGTTCTATCTTCAAGTTCTAAGTGTTCTTCATATATTCTACAAGTTCTAGTTACATAAAATCAAGAATACTTTCAAGTTTGCTAGCTCACTTCCAATCTTGTAAGGTGATCATCCAACCTCAAGAAATCTTTGTTTCTTACAGTAGGTTATCATTCTAATACAAGGTAATAATCATATTCAAACTTTGGTTCAATTTCTATAACTATAACAATCTTATTTCAAGTGATGATCTTACTTGAACTTTTTTTCGTGTCATGATTCTGCTTCAAGAACTTCGAGCCATCCAAGGATCCGTTGAAGCTAGATCCATTTTTCTCTTTTCCAGTAGGTTTATCCAAGGAACTTAAGGTAGTAATTATGTTCATAACATCATTCGATTCATACATATAAAGCTATCTTATTCGAAGGTTTAAACTTGTAATCACTAGAACATAGTTTAGTTAATTCTAAACTTGTTCGCAAACAAAAGTTAATCCTTCTAACTTGACTTTTAAAATCAAATAAACACATGTTATATATCTATATGATATGCTAACTTAATGATTTAAAACCTGGAAACACGAAAAACATCGTAAAACCGGATTTACGCCGTCGTAGTAACACCGCGGGCTGTTTTGGATTAGTTAATTAAAAACTATGATAAACTTTGATTTAAAAGTTGTTATTCTGAGAAAATGATTTTTATTATGAACATGAAACTATATCCAAAAATTATGGTTAAACTCAAAGTGGAAGTATGTTTTCTAAAATGGTCATCTAGACGTCGTTCTTTCGACTGAAATGACTACCTTTACAAAAACGACCTGTAACTTATTTTTCCGACTATAAACCTATACTTTTTCTGTTTAGATTCATAAAATAGAGTTCAATATGAAACCATAGCAATTTGATTCACTCAAAACGGATTTAAAATGAAGAAGTTATGGGTAAAGCAAGATTGGATAATTTTTCTCATTTTAGCTACGTGAAAATTGGTAACAAATCTATTCCAACCATAACTTAATCTACTTATATTGTATATTATGTAATCTTGAGATACCATAGACACGTATACAATGTTTCGACCTATCATGTCGACACATCTATATATATTTCGGAACAACCATAGACACTCTATATGTGAATGTTGGAGTTAGCTATACAGGGTTGAGGTTGATTCCAAAATATATATAGTTTGAGTTGTGATCAATACTGAGATACGTATACACTGGGTCGTGGATTGATTCAAGATAATATTTATCGATTTATTTCTGTACATCTAACTGTGGACAACTAGTTGTAGGTTACTAACGAGGACAGCTGACTTAATAAACTTAAAACATCAAAATATATTAAAAGTGTTGTAAATATATTTTGAACATACTTTGATATATATATATATATATATATATATATATATATATATATGTATATATTGTTATAGGTTCGTGAATCAACCAGTGGCCAAGTCTTACTTCCCGACGAAGTAAAAAATCTGTGAAAGTGAGTTATAGTCTCACTTTTAAAATCTAATATTTTTGGGATGAGAATACATGCAGGTTTTATAAATGATTTACAAAATAGACACAAGTACGTGAAACTACATTCTATGGTTGAATTATCGAAATCGAATATGCCCCTTTTTATTAAGTCTGGTAATCTAAGAATTAGGGAACAGACACCCTAATTGACGCGAATCCTAAAGATAGATCTATTGGGCCTAACAAACCCCATCCAAAGTACCGGATGCTTTAGTACTTCGAAATTTATATCATATCCGAAGGGTGTCCCGGAATGATGGGGATATTCTTATATATATGCAACTTGTTAATGTCGGTTACCAGGTGTTCACCATATGAATGATTTTTATCTCTATGTATGGGATGTGTATTGAAATATGAAATCTTGTGGTCTATTGTTACGATTTGATATATATAGGTTAAACCTATAACTCACCAACATTTTTGTTGACGTTTAAAGCATGTTTATTCTCAGGTGAATACTAAGAGCTTCCGCTGTTGCATACTAAAATAAGGACAAGATTTGGAGTCCATGTTTGTATGATATTGTGTAAAAACTGCATTCAAGAAACTGATTTCGATGTAACATATTTGTATTGTAAACCATTATGTAATGGTCGTGTGTAAACAGGATATTTTAGATTATCATTATTTGATAATCTACGTAAAGCTTTTTAAACCTTTATTTATGAAATAAAGGTTATGATTTGTTTTAAAAATGAATGCAGACTTTGAAAAATGTCTCATATAGAGGTCAAAACCTCGCAACGAAATCAATTAATATGGAACGTTTTTAATCAATAAGAACGGGACATTTCAGTTGGTATCCGAGCGTTGGTCTTAGAGAACCAGAATTTTGCATTAGTGTGTCTTATCTAGTTTGTGTAACAACCCAAACCAACACCCGACAAAGCCTTGTGAAAATACGAAATAAAAAAAAAATTCTGTTGCAAACCATCGGCGCGCCGCGCCATATTTCCCGCGCGCCGCGCCATATCTGGCTGTCCTCGGGACTTTTAACCGCGAAAAGATTGACTAGTTCCCGGCACTTTTAGACAAAACGCTTTTTACCATACAACCAAATATGTAAAACTAACATGTTTCAAACATAAAATTAAAGTTTTACAAGCGGGGCCCACACGACCCAAATTACAAGTTTAGTACAATTTAGGAGTTTCGACCACCAAAAAGTTTAAGTTCCAAACTACACAATGAGCATGGCGTTTGGGATTAAACTACCCAACTATCGGTCAAACTCCGAGAGCTACTAAAACCAAAAGCGTCCCTTAGCAACAAGCGGGATCCCTAGTCCAAAACGATGCCCTTACCCTTGTCCAACACCGAACCTATAAAAGTGGTAAACAACGAGAGGGTAAGCAAAGCTTAGTGAATGCAATAATTACACATACATATATATCGCCCATCTATTTGCAATCACAACACAAGATACCTCGTACGAAACGTGTAACACAAAAGCATGTCATCAACCTCAAACACTTAACAAGTCATACAATAACATAACCGAGTTAGCATATACTCAACACAACCATAAATAATTTAGCATGCTAAATATCAACAAATCTTAATATTGTTAACCATGACGCTATGGTGCTACCGACTCGTGGTTCACACCATACGCATTGAGTCTCACTCGTTTATAGTGCTACCGGCTCGTGGTTCACACTTTGTTTATAGTGCTACCGGCTCGTGGTTCACACTCGATGCTACCGGCTCGTGGTTCACATCAATTTACACACATGCTATGGTACTACCGGCTCGATGGTTCATACCATAACACCCACAAATAAACACGCCATATACACGAATGCATAATTATTCCACTCACCTCCAAATCTCTTGGTGAAAGATAACCGAGCTTGAACACTTCAATGTAACGCACCTATTACATTTATCACAATATCAAAATCACAACTCGAGTTGGTCAACACTCTAAAGCTCACTCCTAGTGTTAATTTGACCCATGGTGCAAATCCGACCCATTTGCACCCTTAACCCTAAAATCGGGTTAACTCATCACAAAAACCTATCATTAACCAAAGTAGGTTCATTACACATTTTAACACTAGTTTTAGGCTTCAACCACACATATTAATTAGCTTAGGTTCATTTTGACCCATTTGACACTTTCAAAGTCAACCTACCCATTTTGGGTCAACCACTAACCCATTTACACCCATTTACATAAATCATGGTGTTCTAGCAATTTTACTAGCTAATTAGGGTTCTCTAACAACAATTAACTCTTCCAAACCCTAGTTAACCCAATATTGAGTCTACATGACTCAAATTACCCTAGAACACCCAAAACACTAACAAAATGGGTTTTATGTTCATCTTCACCCCAAACCCTAGCCCTAAATCAAATTAAACAAAGAAATTAAGATTAGAGCATACCACAACTATCACAACGAAGCTAGAGGGAAGGCGAACAACTTTAATGCTTGGACTTAAGCAAGAAACCTTCTTCTTCTTCTTCTCCAAAATGGGGTTTCCCTCACTAAAAGCCACTCTCTCTCTAGAATTGATTTGGATAAGTGTTGGTAGTTGTGGAAGGAGTAAATGAACTCCCCAAAACTGATCTAAGGCATTAAATCCGGCCTCCAAGTGATTTTATCAAAATACCCTCAAAATATCTAATTTAAAAGAAAGAGAGAATCTGTCACAGACAGATGGCGCGGCGCGCCACCAGGCCGCGCGGCGCGCAACTCTCCCAGTCCAGCTCCTTTTGCCTTTTTAAATATATACAACCAAACCCCGATTCGAGTACCGCACAATACACTTATATACACATGTGTACACTTCAATTATTCAGGTCTTACAACTCTCCCCCACTTATTCGGATTGCGCCCTCGCAATCCAAGCCGCATGACAAGAGGGAAGATACACTAACACGAACTCTTCGGGTTCCCAAGTGAACTCGGAACCCTTGCTACGCCGCCATTGGACTTTAAAAGTCCTCACTTCTTTATGTCTCAACCTCTTAACTTTCTCATCGAGTATGGCGACCGGTTCTTCGACATATTCCAACTTGTTGTTTAGCTCGATCTCGTCTAAAGGCATCCATAAGGAATCATCCGCAAGACACTTACGGAGGTGGGAAACATGGAATGTATTATGGATCCCCGCAAGCTCTTCGGGTAATTCCAATCGATATGCAACTTCGCCAACACGAGCTAAAACCTTGAATGGCCCAATAAACCGAGGAGCTAACTTTCCCCGTTTTCGAAATTGAATAATACCCTTCCATGGCGAAACTTTAAGCATCACCATGTCGCCTTCTTGAAATTCGATCGTTCGCCTACGTTTTTCGGCATACGACTTTTGCCTATCTTGAGCCTTCTTCAAATGTTCCCGAATAATATCAATCTTGTTGTTCGTCTCCAAAACCAAATCGGTACTCCCGATCTCTCGTTGACCCACTTCTCCCCAACAAATGGGAGTTCGACATCTACGCCCATAGAGCATCTCATACGGTGGCATCCCGATACTAGTATGATAACTATTATTGTACGAGAATTCCACCAAAGGCACATGCTCGTCCCAACTACCACCAAAATCAATAATGCACGCCCGTAACATATCTTCTAGAGTTTGGTTCGTACGTTCGGTTTGACCGTCCGTTTGAGGATGATACGCCGTGCTCAACTTCAATTGCGTACCCATATCTTCATGAAACTTTTCCCAAAATCGAGATGTAAAACGGGTATCTCGATCCGAGATAATAGATATAGGAACCCCATGACGAGCGACCACTTCCTTGATAAACAACTTAGCCAAGGTCTCCAACGATATTGCTTCTTTAATGGGAAGAAACAAAGCGCTTTTCGTCAACCGATCAACTATAACCCAAATCGAATCATATTGAGTCCTCGCCGTCTTAGGTAACTTAGTGATGAAATCCATGGTAATGTGCTCCCATTTCCACTTCGGGATCTCTAACGGTTGCAAATTACCATACAGCTTTTGGTGCTCGGCTTTAACTTGCAAGCAAGTAACACATCGTTCAACATATTTCACAACATCGCGTTTCATGCCCGGCCACCAATAGTCTTTCTTCAAGTCGTGATACATTTTTGTCGCGCCCGGATGAATAGAATATTTTGACTTATGTGCCTCGTCAAGTAGCACCCGTCGGTAATCACCCATCTTAGGCACCCACACCCTTCCTTGAAACGACAATAAACCCCGCGGGCCCATAGTAATGAATTCCGATTGGCCCACAATTCGCTCTGCATGCTTATTGTGAACATAAGCCTCTATTTGATCTTCACCCATCTTTTCAAGAAAGTCGTTAGTGATAACCAAACGTAACGATGCTACACGTATCGCCGGATGTTGAGTCTTTCGACTTAACGCATCCGCGACCACATTCGCCTTACCCGGATTATAAAGTATCTCACAATCATAGTCCTTCACCAGATCCATCCACCTACGTTGACGATAATTCAAATCTCTTTGAGTGAAAAGATGTTTCAAATTTTTATGATCCGAATATATCGTACACTTGACACCATACAAGTAATGGCGCCAAATTTTCAACGCATGCACAACCGCCACCATCTCTAAATCGTGAGTCGGGTACCTCGTCTCGTGCTCCTTTAATTGTCGAGAGGCATAAGCAATGACTTTACCCCTTTGCATAAGAACACACCCGAGCCCATTTAAGGAAGCATCACAATAAACTACCATATCTTCGACACCTTCCGACAACACTAACACCGGAGCCTGACATAACTTCTCTTTTAACAATTGAAAAGCAATTTCTTGCTCGTTCTCCCAAACAAACTTCGCATTCTTCCTTGTCAATTTCGTCAACGAAGAAGCGATCTTAGAAAAATCTTGGATAAACCGACGATAATAACCGGCCAACCCAAGAAAACTCCGGATTTCCGTAGGCGTAGTCGGTCGTCCCCAACTCTTCACTGTCTCAATCTTCCCCGGATCCACTTGGATACCGCCTTCGTTCACAATATGGCCAAGAAATTGGACCTCTCTTAGCCAAAATTCACATTTAGAGAATTTTGCATACAACTTCTCCTTTCTTAATGTCTTCAAAACTTCACGCAAGTGACGTTCATGTTCGTGCATACTTTTCGAGTAGACTAGTATGTCGTCAATGAACACAATGACTGACTTGTCCAACATAGGTTGGCACACCCGGTTCATAAGATCCATGAATGCCGCCGGTGCATTCGTAAGACCAAAAGGCATAACCACAAACTCATAATGCCCATAACGCGTTCGGAAAGCCGTTTTCTCAATGTCTTCCTCACGGACCCGCATTTGATGATAGCCGGACCGTAGGTCGATCTTAGAGAAATACGTCGCGCCTTGAAGTTGATCAAACAAATCGTCAATCCTAGGTAACGGATAACGATTCTTGATCGTCACTTTATTTAACTCACGGTAATCGATGCACATACGCATACTACCATCTTTCTTCTTCACGAATAAGACCGGAGCGCCCCACGGCGAAGCACTCGGTCGAATAAAACCTTTCTCAAGCAACTCTTGAATTTGATTCAACAACTCTTGCATTTCCGTTGGTGCTAAACGATAAGGAGTTTTAGCGATGGGGGTAGCCCCCGGAACCAACTCAATGCGAAACTCGACTTGTCTTTCCGCCGGAACACCCGGTAACTCATCCGGAAAAACGTCTTCAAACTCATTAACTACCAGAATTTCACGAATAGGTGGTGGCTCATTACGAGTATCAACCACATGAGCAAGGAAAGCCATGCCACCGGTAACAACGGAACGACGCGCCCGTGCAAAAGTGCATATCGGCACCGTTCTTCTTCTCTTATCACCATGAATAATCATTTCTCCCCCACTTGGGGCCTTAACACGAATAAACTTGTCATGGCATGCAATATCGGCTCTGTAATGATCGAGCCAATCCATACCAACGACAATATCAAAATCGCCCAAGGTCATTGGAATGAGATTAATTTTAAAAGTTTCGGCACCAAAAACAACATCACAATTCCTACACACATCAACCACTAGCACCGTCTTGCCGTCCGCTATTTCGACTTCTACCGGACGACTTAACTTAGCTAACGGTCTATCAAGTTTAGGCACAAATTTAGGAGAAACAAACGACAAATTTGCACCGCTATCAAAAAGAATTCTCGCCGGATTAGAATTAACCATAAAAGTACCTGAGACAACTTCGTTCGATTGTTTGGCTTCATCATTAGTCATCAAATAGTTGCGACCCCTAGTCGTACCCGCCGCCCTCTCCAACCTTTTCACATTATCATTTCGCAAGTCGGGACACTCCGGCTTCTTATGCCCCTCTTTGCCGCAATTAAAGCAAGTAACCTTGGTCGACGCCTTAGGACATTCACGAGCCATGTGCCCTCTTTGATTATAATTAAAGCAAGTGGGTCCAAAACTCCCGGAACCACCCTTCTTCGCACTATTAACGCTCTCGGCGCCTCTTTTGGACTTCTTGTTTGAAAAATTCGAATGGCTCGATCCTTCAAACTTCCTTTTCGAAAAAGTAAAATCACTCTTCCTAGGCACCTCCGGATCAAAACCCCGAGCCAACTCAAACAATTCATCAAAAGTCTTAGCCATACCCCAGCTAATCTTGCTCTTATAGTCGGCATTCAAGGTACGATAAAAATCTTTCATAAGCTTATGATCATCACCCACATACTCCGGGCAAAAACGAGTCTTTGCCAAGAATGTAGACTTGAGGGTAACTAAATCCATGGAACCTTGTTGCAAATGATGCAACTCGTTCCGGATTCGATCAAGATCGGATGAAGTTCGGTATTCCTTGAAAAACTCTTTCTTGAACTCCTCCCATGTCAAGTCCATGCATTGCTCTTCGCCATACAAATTGATTTTATCATCCCACCACAACTTGCCCTCTTCACGTAACATGCTAGACCCAAACCTCGTCTTCTTCTCGGGAGGACACTCCGCGGTACGGAAGGCCCCCTCGATGTCCGAAATCCAACAAGTACTTTTCAACGGATCCCTCACCCCATTAAACGTCGGAGGTTGAGTATCCTTAAAATTTTTGTAGTGGAAGCCTCTCTTTCCATCACCCCCTTCACCT
Organism: Rutidosis leptorrhynchoides; assembly: GCF_046630445.1. NCBI lineage: Eukaryota > Viridiplantae > Streptophyta > Magnoliopsida > Asterales > Asteraceae > Rutidosis > Rutidosis leptorrhynchoides. The sequence goes on along the minus strand of NC_092333.1, from coordinate 425,234,893 downwards.
CGAGGATAAACGTTTCTAGCATCAAGGGCCTCTTCAATAGTGGCCTTCATTCGTTCGTTTATCATTTCGGTCACTTGCCCATCGACCGACTCTTGGAAGACCTTTCGAACGTCCGCAAGAAAATCCGATTTCAACTTCTTAAAGACGGCCTCGACCTTGGTCGAGAACTCGGCGTCTTCACTTGTACTTCCGTTATCGTGATCGGGACCGTTTCTCGTCTTCATTCTATAAAACGAATTAGGTTAAACCACGAAACGAAAGGGCAAATATACACAATTACATACATATACGCCTCACTACCCCATCTCGCTCAACAATCGTCGTACATTGCTTGTTTGACCCGATTTGCACCCGTAGTAATGATAGCTAGTCATTACTACGCGAGCACGTCGCGCTAACTCGCTAGTACAACGTCCATCTCGCTTGATGATTGCTGAACACAACACAAACAAATAGCGCATGATTAGTTCACATAAACCTATGCACTAATCATTCCGATCCGACCCAAAGTCCTACAAGTCCCGCATAATCACGCACACAAAAGTCTAAGTCTAGGCGCCTATCTCAAGTCACCTAAATCACTTAGACCATGCTCTGATACCACTTGTAACAACCCAAACCAACACCCGACAAAGCCTTGTGAAAATACGAAATAAAAAAAAAATTTCTGTTGCAGACCATCGGCGCGCCGCGCCATATTTCCCGCGCGCCGCGCCATATCTGGCTGTCCTCGGGACTTTTAACCGCGAAAAGATTGACTAGTTCCCGGCACTTTTAGACAAAACGCTTTTTACCATACAACCAAATATGTAAAACTAACATGTTTCAAACATAAAATTAAAGTTTTACAAGCGGGGCCCACACGACCCAAATTACAAGTTTAGTACAATTTAGGAGTTTCGACCACCAAAAAGTTTAAGTTCCAAACTACACAATGAGCATGGCGTTTGGGATTAAACTACCCAAATATCGGTCAAACTCCGAGAGCTACTAAAACCAAAAGCGTCCCTTAGCAACAAGCGGGATCCCTAGTCCAAAACGATGCCCTTACCCTTGTCCAACACCGAACCTATAAAAGTGGTAAACAACGAGAGGGTAAGCAAAGCTTAGTGAATGCAATAATTACACATACATATATATCGCCCATCTATTTGCAATCACAACACAAGATACCTCGTACGAAACGTGTAACACAAAAGCATGTCATCAACCTCAAACACATAACAAGTCATACAATAACATAACCGAGTTAGCATATACTCAACACAACCATAAATAATTTAGCATGCTAAATATCAACAAATCTTAATATGGTTAACCATGACGCTATGGTGCTACCGGCTCGTGGTTCACACCATACGCATTGAGTCTCACTCATTTATAGTGCTACCGGCTCGTGGTTCACACTTTGTTTATAGTGCTACCGGCTCGTGGTTCACACTCGATGCTACCGGCTCGTGGTTCACATCAATTATTTTATAGTGCTACCGGCTCGTGGTTCACACTCGATGCTACCGGCTCGTGGTTCACATCAATTTACACACATGCTATGGTACTACCGGCTCGATGGTTCATACCATAACACCCACAAATAAACACGCCATATACACGAATGCATAATTATTCCACTCACCTCCAAATCTCTTGGTGAAAGATAACCGAGCTTGAGCACTTCAATGTAACGCACCTATTACATTTATCACAATATCAAAATCATAACTCGAGTTGGTCAACACTCTAAAGCTCACTCCTAGTGTTAATTTGACCCATGGTGCAAATCCGACCCATTTGCACCCTTAACCCTAAAATCGGGTTAACTCATCACAAAACCCTATCATTAACCAAAGTAGGTTCATTACACATTTTAACACTAGTTTTAGGCTTCAACCACACATATTAATTAGCTTAGGTTCATTTTGACCCATTTGACACTTTCAAAGTCAACCTACCCATTTTGGGTCAACCACTAACCCATTTACACCCATTTACATAAATCATGGTGTTCTAGCAATTTTACTAGCTAATTAGGGTTCTCTAACAACAATTAACTCTTCCAAACCCTAGTTAACCCAATATTGAGTCTACATGACTCAAATTACCCTAGAACACCCAAAACACTAACAAAATGGGTTTTATGTTCATCTTCACCCCAAACCCTAGCCCTAAATCAAATTAAACAAAGAAATTAAGATTAGAGCATACCACAACTATCACAACGAAGTTAGAGGGAAGGCGAACAACTTTAATGCTTGGACTTAAGCAAGAAACCTTCTTCTTCTTCTCCAAAATGGGGTTTCCCTCACTAAAAGCCACTCTCTCTCTAGAATTGATTTGGATAAGTGTTGGTAGTTGTGGAAGGAGTAAATGAACTCCCCAAAACTGATCTAAGGCATTAAATCCGGCCTCCAAGTGATTTTACCAAAATACCCTCAAAATATCTAATTTAAAAGAAAGAGAGAATCTGTCACAGACAGATGGCGCGGCGCGCCACCAGGCCGCGCGGCGCGCAACTCTCCCAGTCCAGCTCCTTTTGCCTTTTTAAATATATACAACCAAACCCCGATTCGAGTACCGCACAATACACTTATATACACATGTGTACACTTCAATTATTCGGGTCATACAGTTTGTTAGGATGCATTAGTGAGTCTGGACTTCGACCGTGTTTACTTGAAAAATGATTGCTTAACAAATTTTGTTGATGACGTTACAACACGCTGTCTTATCAACGGCCATAACGGTTATGTTCCACAAGACCAAGGATGGGAAGTAATCCTAGTAAAACCAGAATGCATGACTTGTTTCTGGACGTATGAATTACGTGTCTTTATTGCCTTTGCTGAACGACTTGTGTACTAGCTAGAATTATCTTCACAACCATCTTGTATCAAATTTATTGTGTGCTATATTTCATGCTATATGTAAAATAAGCGGTATTGTAAGTTTGTAAAATATTGTGTAAAAGTTTGAACGCGAAATATTATTATAATCAGTTTTTCATATAGAATTGTAGTAGTTGAATTGTATATTAGCTACTAAGTATGAAATTAACGGGTAGGTACTACCCGAATTTAAACTTATAAAACGCTAATATGAAGAAAAAGCTTTTATAAATGGGTTCATATTATGCTACGAAATACTATTAACTACTCTTAATATTCTGTATGATTAACTTGTTCCATTTGATTATTTTGAAGGAAATGGCACCGACTACTCGACATACCGTGAATATGAATGAAGGGGAATTTCGTACTTTTCTAGCTTCAAACATAGCCGCAGTACAGGCTGCGCTACATACCAACAATAACCTTGGATCTAGCAGTACAGGAAATCGTGTAGGATGCACCTACAAAGAATTCACTGCCTGCAAACCTTTGGAATTTGATGGAACCGAAGGACCGATCGGATTGAAACGGTGGACCGAGAAGGTCGAATCGGTGCTTGCCATAAGTAAGTGTACTGAAGAGGACAAAGTGAAGTATGCTACGCATACCTTCACAGGTTCTGCGTTAACATGGTGGAATACCTATCTAGAGCAAGTGGGACAAGACGATGCGTACGCACTACCGTGGTCAGCATTCAAGCACTTGATGAACGAGAAGTACCGTCCCTGAACCGAGGTCAATAAGCTCAAGACAGAACTTAGAGGGTTACGAACCCAAGGATTTGATATTACCACGTACGAAAGACAATTCACAGAATTGTGCCTATTGTGTCCGGGAGCATTCGAAGATGAGGAAGAGAAGATCGACGCGTTTGTGAAAGGATTACCGGAAAGAATCCAAGAAGATATAAGTTCACACGAGCCCGCCTCCATACAACAGGCATGTAGAATGGCTCATAAACTAGTGAACCAGATTGAAGAAAGAATTAAAGAACAGACTGCTGAAGAGGCCAATGTGAAGAAAGTCAAAAGAAAGTGGGAGGAAAATGGTGATAAGAATCACCAATACAACAACAACAGCAATTACAACAATAATCGCAACAATTATCCCAACAATCGTAACATCAATCACAACTACAACAAACGGCCCAACAACAACAACAACAACAACAACAACAACAGCAACTATAACAATCATCCCAACAACAATAATAACCACAACAACAACAACAATCAGAAGCAGCTATGCCAAAGGTGTGAAAAGTATCACTCGGGGTTCTGCACCAAATTTTGCAACAAGTGTAAAAGAAATGGTCATAGCGCGGCGAAGTGTGAGGTCTACGGACCAGGGGTTAATAGAACGAAAAGAACAAATGGTGTCGGAACGAGTAATGGCGGAGCAAGTAGTGTCGGAGCAAGTTATGCCAATGTAGTTTGTTATAAATGTGGAAAACCGGGCCACATTATTAGAAATTGCCCGAACCAGGAGAACACGAATGGACAAGGCCGCGGAAGAGTTTTCAATATTAATGCGGCAGAGGCACAGGAAGACCCGGAGCTTGTTACGGGTACGTTTCTTATTGACAATAAATCTGCTTACGTTTTATTTGATTCGGGTGCGGATAGAAGCTATAAGAGTAGAGATTTTTGTGCTAAATTAAGTTGTCCATTGACACCTTTGGATAGTAAATTTTTACTCGAATTAGCAAATGGTAAATTAATTTCAGCAGATAATATATGTCGGAATCGAGAAATTAAACTGGTTAGCGAAACATTTAAGATTGATTTGATACCAGTAGAGTTAGGGAGTTTTGATGTGATAATCGGTATGGACTGGTTGAAAGAAGTGAACGCAGAGATCGTTTGTTACAAAAATGCAATTCGCATTATACGAGAAAAAGAAAAACCCTTAATGGTGTACGGAGAAAAGGGCAACACGAAGCTACATCTTATTAGTAATTTGAAGGCACAAAAACTAATAAGAAAAGGTTGCTATGCTGTTCTAGCACACGTCGAGAAAGTACAAACTAAAGAAAAGAGCATCAATGATGTTCCCATTGTAAAAGAATTTCTCGATGTATTTCTGAAAGAATTACCGGGATTACCCCCACATCGATCCGTTGAATTTCAAATAGATCTTGTACCAGGAGCTGCACCAATAGCTCGTGCTCCTTACAGACTCGCACCCAGCGAGATGAAAGAACTGCAAAGCCAATTACAAGAACTTTTAGAGCGTGGTTTCATTCGACCAAGCACATCACCGTGGGGAGCTCCTGTTTTGTTTGTCAAGAAGAAAGATGATACATTCAGGTTGTGTATCGACTACCGAGAGTTGAACAAACTTACCATCAAGAACCGCTACCCACTACCGAGAATCGACGACTTATTTGATCAACTACAAGGCTCGTCTGTTTATTCAAAGATTGACTTACGTTCCGGGTATCATCAAATGCGGGTGAAAGAAGATGATATTCCAAAGACTGCTTTCAGAACACGTTACGGTCATTACGAGTTTATGGTCATGCCGTTTGGTTTAACTAATGCACCAGCTGTGTTCATGGACCTTATGAACCGAGTGTGTGGACCATACCTTGACAAGTTTGTCATTGTTTTCATTGATGACATACTTATTTACTCAAAGAATGACCAAGAACACGGTGAATATTTGAGAAAGGTGTTAGAAGTATTGAGGAAGGAAGAATTGTACGCTAAGTTTTCAAAGTGTGCATTTTGGTTGGAAGAAGTTCAATTCCTCGGTCACATAGTGAACAAAGAAGGTATTAAGGTGGATCCGGCAAAGATAGAAACTGTTGAAAAGTGGGAAACCCCAAAAACTCTGAAACACATACGCCAGTTTTTAGGACTAGCTGGTTACTACAGAAGGTTCATCCAAGACTTTTCCAGAATAGCAAAACCCTTGACTGCATTAACGCATAAAGGGAAGAAATTTGAATGGAATGATGAACAAGAGAAAGCGTTTCAGTTATTGAAGAAAAAGCTAACTACGGCACCTATATTTTCATTGCCTGAAGGGAATGATGATTTTGTGATTTATTGTGACGCATCAAAGCAAGGTCTCGGTTGTGTATTAATGCAACGAACGAAGGTGATTGCTTATGCGTCTAGACAATTGAAGATTCACGAACAAAATTATACGACGCATGATTTGGAATTAGGCGCGGTTGTTTTTGCAATAAAGACTTGGAGGCACTACTTATATGGGGTCAAAAGTATTATATATACCGACCACAAAAGTCTTCAACACATATTTAATCAAAAACAACTGAATATGAGGCAGCGTAGGTGGATTTAATTATTGAATGATTACGACTTTGAGATTCGTTACCACCCGGGGAAGGCAAATGTGGTAGCCGATGCCTTGAGCAGGAAGGACAGAGAACCCATTCGAGTAAAATCTATGAATATAATGATTCATAATAACCTTACTACTCAAATAAAGGAGGCGCAACAAGGAGTTTTAAAAAAGGGAAATTTAAAGGATGAAATACCCAAAGGATCGGAGAAGCATCTTAATATTCGGGAAGACGGAACCCGGTATAGGGCTGAAAGGATTTGGGTACCAAAATTTGGAGATATGAGAGAAATGGTACTTAGAGAAGCTCATAAAACCAGATACTCAATACATCCTGGAACGGGGAAGATGTACAAGGATCTCAAGAAACATTTTTGGTGGCCGGGTATGAAAGCCGATGTTGCTAAATACGTAGGAGAATGTTTGACGTGTTCTAAGGTCAAAGCTGAGCATCAGAAACCATCAGGTCTACTTCAACAACCCGAAATCCCGGAATGGAAATGGGAAAACATTACCATGGATTTCATCACTAAATTGCCAAGGACTGCAAGTGGTTTTGATACTATTTGGGTAATAGTTGATCGTCTCACCAAATCAGCACACTTCCTGCCAATAAGAGAAGATGACAAGATGGAGAAGTTAGCACGACTGTATTTGAAGGAAGTCGTCTCCAGACATGGAATACCAATCTCTATTATCTCTGATAGGGATGGCAGATTTATTTCCAGATTCTGGCAGACATTACAGCAAGCATTAGGAACTCGTCTAGACATGAGTACTGCCTATCATCCACAAACTGATGGGTAGAGCGAAAGGACGATACAAACGCTTGAAGACATGCTACGAGCATGTGTTATTGATTTCGGAAACAGTTGGGATCGACATCTACCGTTAGCAGAATTTTCCTACAACAACAGCTACCATTCAAGCATTGAGATGGCGCCGTTTGAAGCACTTTATGGTAGAAAGTGCAGGTCTCCGATTTGTTGGAGTGAAGTGGGGGATAGACAGATTACGGGTCCGGAGATTATACAAGAAACTACCGAGAAGATCATCCAAATTCAACAACGGTTGAAAACCGCCCAAAGTCGACAAAAGAGCTACGCTGACATTAAAAGAAAAGATATAGAATTTGAAATTAGAGAGATGGTCATGCTTAAAGTTGCACCTTGGAAAGGCGTTGTTCGATTTGGTAAACGAGGGAAATTAAATCCAAGGTATATTGGACCATTCAAGATTATTAATCGTGTCGGACCAGTAGCTTACCGACTTGAGTTACCACAACAACTCGCGGCTGTACATAACACTTTCCACGTCTCGAATTTGAAGAAATGTTTTGCTAAAGAAGATCTCACTATTCCGTTAGATGAAATCCAAATCAACGAAAAACTTCAATTCATCGAAGAACCCGTCGAAATAATGGATCGTGAGGTTAAAAGACTTAAGCAAAACAAGATACCAATTGTTAAGGTTCGATGGAATGCTCGTAGAGGACCCGAGTTCACCTGGGAGCGTGAAGATCAGATGAAGAAGAAATACCCGCATCTATTTCCAGAAGATTCGTCAACACCTTCAACAGCTTAAAATTTCGGGACGAAATTTATTTAACGGGTAGGTACTGTAGTGACCCGAACTTTTCCATGTTTATATATATTAATTGAGATTGATATTTACATGATTAAATGTTTCCAACATGTTAAGCAATCAAACTTGTTAAGACTTGATTAATTGAAATATGTTTCATATAGACAATTGACCACCCAAGTTGACCGGTGATTCACGAACGTTAAAACTTGTAAAAACTATATGATGACATATATATGGATATATATATATAGTTAACATGATACTATGATAAGTAAACATATCATTAAGTATATTAACAATGAACTACATATGTAAAAACAAGACTACTAACTTAATGATTTTTAAACGAGACATATATATAACGATTATCGTTGTAAAGACATTTAATGTATATATATATCATATTAAGAGATATTCATACATGATAATATCATGATAATATAATAATTTAAAATCTCATTTGATATTATAAACATTGGTTTAATAACATTTAACAAGATCGTTAACCTAAAGGTTTCAAAACAACACTTACATGTAACGACTAACGATGACTTAACGACTCAGTTAAAATGTATATACATGTAGTGTTTTAATATGTATTTATATACTTTTGAAATACTTCAATACACTTATCAAAATACTTCTACTTAACAAAAATGCTTACAATTACATTCTCGTTCAGTTTCATCAACAATTCTACTCGTATGCACCCGTATTCGTACTCGTACAATACACAGCTTTTAGATGTATGTACTATTGGTATATACACTCCAATGATCAGCTCTTAGCAGCCCATTTGAGTCACCTAACATATGTGGGAACCATCATTTGGCAACTAGCATGAAATATCTCATAAAATTACAAAAATATGAGTAATCATTCATGACTTATTTACATGAAAACAAAATTACATATCCTTTATATCTAATCCATACACCAACGACCAAAAACACCTACAAACACTTTCATTCTTCAATTTTCTTCATCTAATTGATCTCTCTCAAGTTCTATCTTCAAGTTCTAAGTGTTCTTCATATATTCTACAAGTTCTAGTTACATAAAATCAAGAATACTTTCAAGTTTGCTAGCTCACTTCCAATCTTGTAAGGTGATCATCCAACCTCAAGAAATCTTTGTTTCTTACAGTAGGTTATCATTCTAATACAAGGTAATAATCATATTCAAACTTTGGTTCAATTTCTATAACTATAACAATCTTATTTCAAGTGATGATCTTACTTGAACTTGTTTTCGTGTCATGATTCTGCTTCAAGAACTTCGAGCCATCCAAGGATCCATTGAAGCTAGATCCATTTTTCTCTTTTCCAGTAGGTTTATCCAAGGAACTTAAGGTAGTAATGATGTTCATAACATCATTCGATTCATACATATAAAGCTATCTTATTCGAAGGTTTAAACTTGTAATCACTAGAACATAGTTTAGTTAATTCTAAACTTGTTCGCAAACAAAAGTTAATCCTTCTAACTTGACTTTTAAAATCAACTAAACACATGTTCTATATCTATATGATATGCTAACTTAATGATTTAAAACCTGAAAACACGAAAAACACCGTAAAACCGGATTTACGCCGTCGTAGTAACACCGCGGGCTGTTTTGGATTAGTTAATTAAAAACTATGATAAACTTTGATTTAAAAGTTGTTATTCTGAGAAAATTATTTTTATTATGAACATGAAACTATATCCAAAAATTATGGTTAAACTCAAAGTGGAAGTATGTTTTCTAAAATGGTCATCTAGACGTCGTTCTTTCGACTGAAATGACTACCTTTACAAAAACGACCTGTAACTTATTTTTACGACTATAAACCTACACTTTTTCTGTTTAGATTCATAAAATAGAATTCAATATGAAACCATAGCAATTTGATTCACTCAAAACGGATTTAAAATGAAGAAGTTATGGGTAAAGCAAGATTGGATAATTTTTCTCATTTTAGCTACGTGAAAATTGGTAACAAATCTATTCCAACCATAACTTAATCAAATTATATTGTATATTATGTAATCTTGAGATACCATAGACATGTATACAATGTTTCGACCTATCATGTCGACACATCTATATATATTTTGGAACAACCATAGACACTCTATATGTGAATGTTGGAGTTAGCTATACAGGGTTGAGGTTGATTCCAAAATATATATAGTTTGAGTTGTGATCAATACTGAGATACGTATACACTGGGTCGTGGATTGATTCAAGATAATATTTATCGATTTATTTCTGTACATCTAACTGTGGACAACTAGTTGTAGGTTACTAACGAGGACAGCTGACTTAATAAACTTAAAACATCAAAATATATTAAAAGTGTTGTAAATATATTTTGAACATACTTTGATATATATGTATATATTGTTATAGGTTCGTGAATCAACCAGTGGCCAAGTCTTACTTCCCGACGAAGTAAAAAATCTGTGAAAGTGAGTTATAGTCCCACTTTTAAAATCTAATATTTTTGGGATGAGAATACATGCAGGTTTTATAAATGAGTTACAAAATAGACACAAGTACGTGAAACTACATTCTATGGTTGAATTATCGAAATCGAATATGCCCCTTTTTATTAAGTCTGGTAATCTAAGAATTAGGGAACAGACACCCTAATTGACGCGAATCCTAAAGATAGATCTATTGGGCCTAACAAACCCCATCCAAAGTACCGGATGCTTTAGTACTTCGAAATTTATATCATATCCGAAGGGTGTCCCGGAATGATGGGGATATTCTTATATATATGCATCTTGTTAATGTCGGTTACCAGGTGTTCACCATATGAATGATTTTTATCTCTATGTATGGGATGTGTATTGAAATATGAAATCTTGTGGTCTATTGATACGATTTGATATATATAGGTTAAACCTATAACTCACCAACATTTTTGTTGACGTTTAAAGCATGTTTATTCTCAGGTGAATACTAAGAGCTTCCGCTGTTGCATACTAAAATAAGGACAAGATTTGGAGTCCATGTTTGTATGATATTGTGTAAAAACTGCATTCAAGAAACTGATTTCGATGTAACATATTTGTATTGTAAACCATTATGTAATGGTCGTGTGTAAACAGGATATTTTAGATTATCATTATTTGATAATCTACGTAAAGCTTTTTAAACCTTTATTTATGAAATAAAGGTTATGGTTTGTTTTAAAAATGAATGCAGACTTTGAAAAACGTCTCAAATAGAGGTCAAAACCTCGCAACGAAATCAATTAATATGGAACGTTTTTAATCAATAAGAACGGGACATTTCACATTCCATAGTTACAACCCGACTCACAAGAGTACATACAGTTGGTTTGAGATATAGCACCATTACAAATATCACATTCAAACTCCTCATTTGGATTTACATGAAGCAACGAAAGCTCGTGTTCATGATCTTCCCTTCGTTCAGTTTGTGGCAAATTAGTACAATCCACATGTACGTCATAGCTGTAGTGACCCGAACTTTTCCATGTTTATATATATTAATTGAGATTGATGTTTACATGATTAAATGTTTCCAACATGTTAAGCAATCAAACTTGTTAAGACTTGATTAATTGAAATAGGTTTCATATAGACAATTGACCACCCAAGTTGACCGGTGATTCACGAACGTTAAAACTTGTAAAAAAACTATATGATGACATATATATGGTTATATATATAGTTAACATGATATTATGATAAGTAAACATATCATTAATTATATTAACAATGAACTACATATGTAAAAACAAGACTACTAACTTAATGATTTTGAAACGAGACATATATGTAACGTTTATCGTTGTAACGACATTTAATGTATATATATCATATTAAGAGATATTCGTACATCATAATATCATGATAATATAATAATTTAAAATCTCTTTTGATATTATAAACATTGGGTTAACAACATTTAACAAGATCGTTAACCTAAAGGTTTCAAAACAACACTTACATGTAACGACTAACGATGACTTAACGACTCAGTTAAAATGTATATACATGTAGTGTTTTAATATGTATTTATACACTTTTGAAAGACTTCAATACACTTATCAAAATATTTCTACTTAACAAAAATGCTTACAATTACATTCTCGTTCAGTTTCATCAACAATTCTACTCGTATGCACCCGTATTCGTACTCGTACAATAAACAGCTTTTAGATGTATGTACTATTGGTATATACACTCCAATGATCAGCTCTTAGCAGCCCATGTGAGTCACCTAACACATGTGGGAACCATCATTTGGCAACTAGCATGAAATATCTCATAAGATTACAAAAATATGAGTAATCATTCATGACTTATTTACATGAAAACAAAATTACATATCCTTTATATCTAATCCATACACCAACGACCAAAAACACCTACAAACACTTTCATTCTTCAATTTTCTTCATCTAATTGAACTCTCTCAAGTTCTATCTTCAAGTTCTAAGTGTTCTTCATAAATTCCAAAAGTTCTAGTTTCATAAAATCAAGAATACTTTCAAGTTTGCTAGCTCACTTCCAATCTTGTAAGGTGATCATCCAACCTCAAGAAATCTTTGTTTCTTACAGTAGGTTATCATTCTAATACAAGGTAATAATCATATTCAAACTTTGGTTCAATTTCTATAACTATAACAATCTTATTTCAAGTGATGATCTTACTTGAACTTGTTTTCGTGTCATGATTTTGCTTCAAGAACTTTGAGCCATCCAAGGATCCATTGAAGCTAGATCCATTTTTATCTTTTCCAGTAGGTTCATCCAAGGAACTTAAGGTAGTAATGATGTTCATAACATCATTCGATTCATACATATAAAGCTATCTTATTCGAAGGTTTAAACTTGTAATCACTAGAACATAGTTTAGTTAATTCTAAACTTGTTCGCAAACAAAAGTTAATCCTTCTAACTTGACTTTTAAAATCAACTAAACACATGTTATATATCTATATGATATGCTAACTTAATGATTTAAAACCTGGAAACACGAAAAACACCGTAAAACCGGATTTACGCCGTCGTAGTAACACCGCGGGCTGTTTTGGGTTAGTTAATTAAAAACTATGATAAACTTTGATTTAAAAGTTTTTATTCTGAGAAAATGATTTTTATTATGAACATGAAACTATATCCAAAAATTATGGTTAAACTCAAAGTGGAAGTATGTTTTCTAAAATGGTCATCTAGACGTCGTTCTTTCGACTGAAATGACTACCTTTACAAAAACGACTTGTAACTTACTTTTCCGACTAGAAACCTATACCTTTTTTGTTTAGATTCATAAAATAGAGTTCAATATGAAACCATAGCAATTTGATTCACTCAAAACGGATTTAAAATGAAGAAGTTATGGGTAAAACAAGATTGGATAATTTTTCTCATTTTAGCTACGTGAAAATTGGTAACAAATCTATTCCAACCATAACTTAATCAACTTGTATTATATATTATGTAATCTTGAGATACCATAGACACGTATACAATGTTTCGACCTATCATGTCGACACATCTATATATATTTCGGAACAACCATAGACACTCTATATGTGAATGTTGGAGTTAGCTATACAGGGTTGAGGTTGATTCCAAAATATATATAGTTTGAGTTGTGATCAATACTGAGATACGTATACACTGGGTCGTGGATTGATTCAAGATAATATTTATCGATTTATTTCTGTACATCTAACTGTGGACAACTAGTTGTAGGTTACTAACGAGGACAGCTGACTTAATAAACTTAAAACATCAAAATATATTAAAAGTGTTGTAAATATATTTTGAACATACTTTGATATATATGTATATATTGTTATAGGTTCGTGAATCAACCAGTGGCCAAGTCTTACTTCCCGACGAAGTAAAAATCTGTGAAAGTGAGTTATAGTCCCACTTTTAAAATCTAATATTTTTGGGATGAGAATACATGCAGGTTTTATAAATGATTTACAAAATAGACACAAGTACGTGAAACTACATTCTATGGTTGAATTATCGAAATCGAATATGCCCCTTTTTATTAAGTCTGGTAATCTAAGAATTAGGGAACAGACACCCTAATTGACGCGAATCCTAAAGATAGATCTATTGGGCCTAACAAACCCCATCCAAAGTACCGGATGCTTTAGTACTTCGAAATTTATATCATATCCGAAGGGTGTCCCGGAATGATGGGGATATTCTTATATATGCATCTTGTTATTGTCGGTTACCAGGTGTTCACCATATGAATGATTTTTATCTCTATGTATGGGATGTGTATTGAAATATGAAATCTTGTGGTCTATTGTTACGATTTGATATATATAGGTTAAACCTATAACTCACCAACATTTTTTGTTGACGTTTTAAGCATGTTTATTCTCAGGTGATTATTAAGAGCTTCCGCTGTCGCATACTTAAATAAGGACAAGATTTGGAGTCCATGCTTGTATGATATTGTGTAAAAACTGCATTCAAGAAACTTATTTTGTTGTAACATATTTGTATTGTAAACCATTATGTAATGGTCGTGTGTAAACAGGATATTTTAGATTATCATTATTTGATAATCTACGTAAAGCTTTTTAAACCTTTATTGATGAAATAAAGGTTATGGTTTGTTTAAAAATGAATGCAGTCTTTGAAAAACGTCTCATATAGAGGTCAAAACCTCGCAACGAAATCAATTAATATGGAACGTTTTTAATCAATAAGAACGGGACATTTCAGTTGGTATCCGAGCGTTGGTCTTAGAGAACCAGAAAATTTGCATTAGTGTGTCTTATCGAGTTTGTTAGGATGCATTAGTGAGTCTGGACTTCGACCGTGTTTTCTTTAAAAATGATTGCTTAACATTTTTGTTGGAAACTATATATTTTTAACATGTGAATATTATGTGATATATTAATCTCTTAACGTGTTTGATATTATGTGATAGATGTCTACCTCTAGAACAAGTCCCATTGACTCACCTAATAATAATGAAGAGTCAAATGTAAATTGGAATGATTTGTGGACTGATTCACAAGTTCCCGAAGAGGAACCGGAAGAAGAGTCGGAACCGGAAGAAGAATCGGAACCGGAAGAAGAATCTGAACCGGATGAAGAAATAGAACCGGTGGGGGAAATAATAAAACGGTTAAGTAAAAGAAAATCCTCAACCAACCGACCAAAGTTAATTATGGTCAATGGTGTTTCCGCCAAGGAAGCAAAATATTGGGAGGATTACCAATTCTCCGATGAATCGGATTCCGACGAGAATTCCGATGATGTTATAGAAATTACCCCAACTGAATTTAAAAAGGCAAAAGAAAATAATAAGGGAAAGGGCATAAAAATAGAGAAATCTAATTCCAACCCCGATGAACTTTATATGTATCGTCAACCGCCGAAGTCCTTAAGTTGTAACAATGACCCGGGAACCTCTAAACCACCAAGTTTTTCTAAACCAATGTGGACAACGACGGCTCGTATTAGGGGAACATCATATATCCCTAGAAACTTGGCAAAACGAACCAAAACCGAAGAAGAAGAAACGAGCGAGTCGGAATAAGATAGTTGTATTCGTGTGGTGTAATATATGGAATATAGTGTTCTTATGCTTTATGATATATGTAAAAATTGCTTGTATTAATAAGTATTTTTTTTATGAATCTAACTCTTGTCTATTTTACAGTTTAAAAACACAAAATGGATAGACAACCCAATATTTTAAGAGACCTACCCGGAGACATGATTGATGAAATCTTGTCTAGAGTCGGCCAGAATTCTTCGGCACAACTATTTAAGGCGAGATCAGTTTGTAAGACATTCGAAGAACGTTCCAAGAATGTCTTGGTTTATAAGAGACTTTCGTTTGAAAGATGGGGGATATCACATTGGGAAACCCATAAGTTACGATGTGTTTACTTTGACGCATATATTGCGGGGAACCCAAATGCTATTTTACGCAACGGGTTAAGAAATTATTTTGACTCAATATATCCGAATATTGGACTTCGTGATTTAGAAAAAGCGGCTAACATGCAACATAAAGAAGCATGTTATGCTTACGGATTAGTAATGTTCGCTTCTCACCAAAGTGAGAACAAGAACATCGGGCTACAACTATTAAACAAAACGTTTCCACAAGTGACAGAGTCGGTAATTGGGGTAAGAAATGAGGTTTTTAGATTATTACGGGACTGTTGGACATTACGTAACCCTCGTCCCTTTAATGACGTTACAACACGCTGTCTTATCAACGGCCATAACGGTTATGTTGCACAAGACCAAGGATGGGAAGTAGTCCTAGTAAAACCAGAATGCATGACTTGTTTCTGGACGTATGAATTACGTGTCTTTATTGCCTTTGCTGAACGACTTGTGTACTAGCTAGAATTGTCTTCACAACTATCTTGTATAAAAGTTATTGTGTGCTATATTTCATGCTTTATGTAAAATAAGCGGTATTGTAAGTTTGTAAAATATTGTATAAAAGTTTGAACGCGAAATATTATTATAATCAGTTTTTCATATAGAATTGTAGTAGTTGAATTGTATATTAGCTACTAAGTATGAACTTAACGGGTAGGTACTACCCGAATTTAAACTTATAAAACGCTAATATGAAGAAAAAGCTTTTATAAATGAGTTCATATTATGCTACGAAATACTATTAACTACTCTTAATATTCTGTATGATTAACTTGTTCCATTTAACTATTTTGAAGGAAATGGCACCGACTACTCGACACACCGTGAATATGAATGAAGAGGAATTCCGTACTTTTCTAGCTTCAAACATAGCCGCAGTACAGGCTGCGCTACATACCAACAATAACCTTGGATCTAGCAGTACAGGAAATCGTGTAGGATGCACCTACAAAGAATTCACTGCCTGCAAACCTTTGGAATTTGATGGAACCGAAGGACCGATCGGATTGAAACGGTGGACCGAGAAGGTTGAATCGGTGTTTGCCATAAGTAAGTGTACTGAAGAGGACAAAGTGAAGTACGCTACGCATGCCTTCACAGGTTCTGCGTTAACATGGTGGAATACCTATCTAGAGCAAGTGGGACAAGATGATGCGTACGCACTACCGTGGTCAGCATTCAAGCACTTGATGAACGAGAAGTACCGTCCCAGAACCGAGGTCAATAAGCTCAAGACAGAACTTAGAGGGTTACGAACCCAAGGATTTGATATTACCACGTACGAAAGACGATTCACAGAATTGTGCCTATTGTGTCCGGGAGCATTCGAAGATGAGGAAGAGAAGATCGACGCGTTTGTGAAAGGATTACCGGAAAGAATCCAAGAAGATATAAGTTCACACGAGCCCGCCTCCATACAACAGGCATGTAGAATGGCTCACAAACTAGTGAACCAGATTGAAGAAAGAATTAAAGAACAGACTGCTGAAGAGGCCAATGTGAAGCAAGTCAAAAGAAAGTGGGAGGAAAACGGTGATAAGAATCACCAATACAACAACAACAGCAATTACAACAATAATCGCAACAATTATCCCAACAATCGCAACATCAATCGCAACTACAACAAACGGCCCAACAACAACAACAACAACAACAACAACAGCAACTACAACAACAACAACAACAGCAACTACAACAATCATCCCAACAACAATAATAACCGCAACAACAACAACAATCAGAAGCAACTATGCCAAAGGTGTGAAAAGAATCACTCGGGGTTCTGCACCAAATTTTGCAACAAGTGTAAAAGAAATGGTCATAGCGCAGCGAAGTGTGAGGTCTACGGACCAGGGGTTAATAGAACGAAAGGAACAAATGGTGTCGGAACGAGTAATGGCGGAGCAAGTAGTGTCGGAGCAAGTTATGCCAATGTAGTTTGTTATAAATGTGGAAAACCAGGCCACATTATTAGAAATTGCCCGAACCAGGAGAACACGAATGGACAAGGCCGTGGAAGAGTTTTCAATATTAATGTGGTAGAGGCACAGGAAGACCCGGAGCTTGTTACGGGTACGTTTCTTATTGACAATAAATCTGCTTACGTTTTATTTGATTCGGGTGCGGATAGAAGCTATATGAGTAGAGATTTTTGTGCTAAATTAAGTTGTCCATTGACGCCTTTGGATAGTAAATTTTTACTCGAATTAGCAAATGGTAAATTAATTTCAGCAGATAATATATGTCGGAATCGAGAAATTAAACTGGTTAGCGAAACATTTAAGATTGATTTGATACCAGTAGAGTTAGGGAGTTTTGACGTGATAATCGGTATGGACTGGTTGAAAGAAGTGAAAGCGGAGATCGTTTGTTACAAAAATGCAATTCGCATTATACGAGAAAAAGGAAAACCCTTAATGGTGTACGGAGAAAAGGGCAACACGAAGCTACATCTTATTAGTAATTTGAAGGCACAAAAACTAATAAGAAAAGGTTGCTATGCTGTTCTAGCACACGTCGAGAAAGTACAAACTGAAGAAAAGAGCATCAATGATGTTCCCATTGCAAAAGAATTTCCCGATGTATTTCCGAAAGAATTACCGGGATTACCCCCACATCGATCCGTTGAATTTCAAATAGATCTTGTACCAGGAGCTGCACCAATAGCTCGTGCTCCTTACAGACTCGCACCCAGCGAGATGAAAGAACTGCAAAGCCAATTACAAGAACTTTTAGAGCGTGGTTTCATTCGACCAAGCACATCACCGTGGGGAGCTCATGTTTTGTTTGTCAAGAAGAAAGATGGTACATTCAGGTTGTGTATCGACTACCGAGAGTTGAACAAACTTACCATCAAGAACCGCTACCCACTACCGAGAATCGACGACTTATTTGATCAACTACAAGGCTCGTCTGTTTATTCGAAGATTGACTTACGTTCCGGGTATCATCAAATGCGGGTGAAAGAAGATGATATTCCAAAGACTGCTTTCAGAACACGTTACGGTCATTACGAGTTTATGGTCATGCCGTTTGGTTTAACTAATGCACCAGCTGTGTTCATGGACCTTATGAACCGAGTGTGTGGACCATACCTTGACAAGTTTGTCATTGTTTTCATTGATGACATACTTATTTACTCAAAGAATGACCAAGAACACGGTGAACATTTGAGAAAGGTGTTAGAAGTATTGAGGAAGGAAGAATTGTACGCTAAGTTTTCAAAGTGTGCATTTTGGTTGGAAGAAGTTCAATTCCTCGGTCACATAGTGAACAAAGAAGGTATTAAGGTGGATCCGGCAAAGATAGAAACTGTTGAAAAGTGGGAAACCCCGAAAACTCCGAAACACATACGCCAGTTTTTAGGACTAGCTGGTTACTACAGAAGGTTCATCCAAGACTTTTCCAGAATAGCAAAACCCTTGACTGCATTAACGCATAAAGGGAAGAAATTTGAATGGAATGATGAACAAGAGAAAGCGTTTCAGTTATTGAAGAAAAAGCTAACTACGGCACCTATATTGTCATTGCCTGAAGGGAATGATGATTTTGTGATTTATTGTGACGCATCAAAGCAAGGTCTCGGTTGTGTATTAATGCAACGAACGAAGGTGATTGCTTATGCGTCTAGACAATTGAAGATTCACGAACAAAATTATACGACGCATGATTTGGAATTAGGCGCGGTTGTTTTTGCATTAAAGACTTGGAGGCACTACTTATATGGGGTCAAAAGTATTATATATACCGACCACAAAAGTCTTCAACACATATTTAATCAGAAACAACTGAATATGAGGCAGCGTAGGTGGATTGAATTATTGAATGATTACGATTTTGAGATTCGTTACCACCCGGGGAAGGCAAATGTGGTAGCCGATGCCTTGAGCAGGAAGGATAGAGAACCCATTCGAGTAAAATCTATGAATATAATGATTCATAATAACATTACTACTCAAATAAAGGAGGCGCAACAAGGAGTTTTAAAAGAGGGAAATTTAAAGGATGAAATACCCAAAGGATCGGAGAAGCATCTTAATATTCGGGAAGACGGAACCCGGTATAGGGCTGAAAGGATTTGGGTACCAAAATTTGGAGATATGAGAGAAATGGTACTTAGAGAAGTTCATAAAACCAGATACTCAATACATCCTGGAACGGGGAAGATGTACAAGGATCTCAAGAAACATTTTTGGTGGCCGGGTATGAAAGCCGATGTTGCTAAATACGTAGGAGAATGTTTGACGTGTTCTAAGGTCAAAGCTGAGCATCAGAAACCATCAGGTCTACTTCAACAACCCGAAATCCCGGAATGGAAATGGGAAAACATTACCATGGATTTCATCACTAAATTGCCAAGGACTGCAAGTGGTTTTGATACTATTTGGGTAATAGTTGATCGTCTCACCAAATCAGCACACTTCCTACCAATAAGAGAAGATGACAAGATGGAGAAGTTAGCACGACTGTATTTGAAGGAAGTCGTCTCCAGACATGGAATACCAATCTCTATTATCTCTGATAGGGATGGCAGATTTATTTCAAGATTCTGGCAGACATTACAGCAAGCATTAGGAACTCGTCTAGACATGAGTACTGCCTATCATCCACAAACTGATGGGCAGAGCGAAAGGACGATACAAACGCTTGAAGACATGCTACGAGCATGTGTTATTGATTTCGGAAACAGTTGGGATCGACATCTACCGTTAGCAGAATTTTCCTACAACAACAGCTACCATTCAAGCATTGAGATGGCGCCGTTTGAAGCACTTTATGGTAGAAAGTGCAGGTCTCCGATTTGTTGGAGTGAGGTGGGGGATAGACAGATTACGGGTCCGGAGATTATACAAGAAACTACCGAGAAGATCATCCAAATTCAACAACGGTTGAAAACCGCCCAAAGTCGACAAAAGAGCTACGCTGACATTAAAAGAAAAGATATAGAATTTGAAATTGGAGAGATGGTCATGCTTAAAGTTTCACCTTGGAAAGGCGTTGTTCGATTTGGTAAACGAGGGAAATTAAATCCAAGGTATATTGGACCATTCAAGATTATTGATCGTGTCGGACCAGTAGCTTACCGACTTGAGTTACCTCAACAACTCGCGGCTGTACATAACACTTTCCACGTCTCGAATTTGAAGAAATGTTTTGCTAAAGAAGATCTCACTATTCCGTTAGATGAAATCCAAATCAACGAAAAACTCCAATTCATCGAAGAACCCGTCGAAATAATGGATCGTGAGGTTAAAAGACTTAAGCAAAACAAGATACCAATTGTTAAGGTTCGATGGAATGCTCGTAGAGGACCCGAGTTCACCTGGGAGCGTGAAGATCAGATGAAGAAGAAATACCCGCATCTATTTCCAGAAGATTCGTCAACACCTTCAACAGCTTAAAATTTCGGGACGAAATTTATTTAACGGGTAGGTACTGTAGTGACCCGAACTTTTCCATGTTTATATATATTAATTGAGATTGATGTTTACATGATTAAATGTTTCCAACATGTTAAGCAATCAAACTTGTTAAGACTTGATTAATTGAAATAGGTTTCATATAGACAATTGACCACCCAAGTTGACCGGTGATTCACGAACGTTAAAACTTGTAAAAAAACTATATGATGACATATATATGGTTATATATATAGTTAAAATGATATTATGATAAGTAAACATATCATTAATTATATTAACAATGAACTACATATGTAAAAACAAGACTACTAACTTAATGATTTTGAAACGAGACATATATGTAACGTTTATCGTTGTAACGACATTTAA
Organism: Rutidosis leptorrhynchoides; assembly: GCF_046630445.1. Classification (NCBI taxonomy): domain Eukaryota; kingdom Viridiplantae; phylum Streptophyta; class Magnoliopsida; order Asterales; family Asteraceae; genus Rutidosis; species Rutidosis leptorrhynchoides. The sequence goes on along the minus strand of NC_092333.1, from coordinate 425,213,406 downwards.
TGTATATATATCATATTAAGAGATATTCGTACATCATAATATCATGATAATATAATAATTTAAAATCTCTTTTGATATTATAAATATTGGGTTAACAACATTTAACAAGATCGTTAACCTAAAGGTTTCAAAACAACACTTACATGTAACGACTAACGATGACTTAACGACTCAGTTAATATGTATATACATGTAGTGTTTTAATATGTATTTATACACTTTTGAAAGACTTCAATACACTTATCAAAATATTTCTACTTAACAAAAATGCTTACAATTACATTCTCGTTCAGTTTCATCAACAATTCTACTCGTATGCACCCGTATTCGTACTCGTACAATACACAGCTTTTAGATGTATGTACTATTGGTATATACACTCTAATGATCAGCTCTTAGCAGCCCATGTGAGTCACCTAACACATGTGGGAACCATCATTTGGCAACTAGCATGAAATATCTCATAAGATTACAAAAATATGAGTAATCATTCATGACTTATTTACATGAAAACAAAATTACATATCCTTTATATCTAATCCATACACCAACGACCAAAAACACCTACAAACACTTTCATTCTTCAATTTTCTTCATCTAATTGAACTCTCTCAAGTTCTATCTTCAAGTTCTAAGTGTTCTTCATAAATTCCAAAAGTTCTAGTTTCATAAAATCAAGAATACTTTCAAGTTTGCTAGCTCACTTCCAATCTTGTAAGGTGATCATCCAACCTCAAGAAATCTTTGTTTCTTACAGTAGGTTATCATTCTAATACAAGGTAATAATCATATTCAAACTTTGGTTCAATTTCTATAACTATAACAATCTTATTTCAAGTGATGATCTTACTTGAACTTGTTTTCGTGTCATGATTTTGCTTCAAGAACTTTGAGCCATCCAAGGATCCATTGAAGCAAGATCCATTTTTATCTTTTCCAGTAGGTTCATCCAAGGAACTTAAGGTAGTAATGATGTTCATAACATCATTCGATTCATACATATAAAGCTATCTTATTCGAAGGTTTAAACTTGTAATCACTAGAACATAGTTTAGTTAATTCTAAACTTGTTCGCAAACAAAAGTTAATCCTTCTAACTTGACTTTTAAAATCAACTAAACACATGTTCTATATCTATATGATATGCTAACTTAATGATTTAAAACCTGGAAACACGAAAAACACCGTAAAACCGGATTTACGCCGTCGTAGTAACACCGCGGGCTGTTTTGGGTTAGTTAATTAAAAACTATGATAAACTTTGATTTAAAAGTTGTTATTCTGAGAAAATGATTTTTATTATGAACATGAAACTATATCCAAAAATTATGGTTAAACTGAAAGTGGAAGTATGTTTTCTAAAATGGTCATCTAGACGTCGTTCTTTCGACTGAAATGACTACCTTTACAAAAACGACTTGTAACTTATTTTTCCGACTAGAAACCTATACCTTTTTTGTTTAGATTCATAAAATAGAGTTCAATATGAAACCATAGCAATTTGATTCACTCAAAACGGATTTAAAATGAAGAAGTTATGGGTAAAACAAGATTGGATAATTTTTCTCATTTTAGCTACGTGAAAATTGGTAACAAATCTATTCCAACCATAACTTAATCAACTTGTATTATATATTATGTAATCTTGAGATACCATAGACACGTATACAATGTTTCGACCTATCATGTCGACACATCTATATATATTTCGGAACAACCATAGACACTCTATATGTGAATGTTGGAGTTAGCTATACAGGGTTGAGGTTGATTCCAAAATATATATAGTTTGAGTTGTGATCAATACTGAGATACGTATACACTGGGTCGTGGATTGATTCAAGATAATATTTATCGATTTATTTCTGTACATCTAACTGTGGACAACTAGTTGTAGGTTACTAACGAGGACAGCTGACTTAATAAACTTAAAACATCAAAATATATTAAAAGTGTTGTAAATATATTTTGAACATACTTTGATATATATGTATATATTGTTATAGGTTCGTGAATCAACCAGTGGCCAAGTCTTACTTCCCGACGAAGTAAAAATCTGTGAAAGTGAGTTATAGTCCCACTTTTAAAATCTAATATTTTTGGGATGAGAATACATGCAGGTTTTATAAATGATTTACAAAATAGACACAAGTACGTGAAACTACATTCTATGGTTGAATTATCGAAATCGAATATGCCCCTTTTTATTAAGTCTGGTAATCTAAGAATTAGGGAACAGACACCCTAATTGACGCGAATCCTAAAGATAGATCTATTGGGCCTAACAAACCCCATCCAAAGTACCGGATGCTTTAGTACTTCGAAATTTATATCATATCCGAAGGGTGTCCCGGAATGATGGGGATATTCTTATATATGCATCTTGTTATTGTCGGTTACCAGGTGTTCACCATATGAATGATTTTTATCTCTATGTATGGGATGTGTATTGAAATATGAAATCTTGTGGTCTATTGTTACGATTTGATATATATAGGTTAAACCTATAACTCACCAACATTTTTTGTTGACGTTTTAAGCATGTTTATTCTCAGGTGATTATTAAGAGCTTCCGCTGTCGCATACTTAAATAAGGACAAGATTTGGAGTCCATGCTTGTATGATATTGTGTAAAAACTGCATTCAAGAAACTTATTTTGTTGTAACATATTTGTATTGTAAACCATTATGTAATGGTCGTGTGTAAACAGGATATTTTAGATTATCATTATTTGATAATCTACGTAAAGCTTTTTAAACCTTTATTGATGAAATAAAGGTTATGGTTTGTTTAAAAATGAATGCAGTCTTTGAAAAACGTCTCATATAGAGGTCAAAACCTCGCAACGAAATCAATTAATATGGAACGTTTTTAATCAATAAGAACGGGACATTTCAATAGCCACAAACATCGCAGTGGTACAATGCATCGTTAACATCACATTCTGTACCACAAACGTCACACGACACAACATTTTCAATGTTGTAAGGTGTCTTGAGGAGATAATTCATGAAATGTCCCGTTCTTATTGATTAAAAACGTTCCATATTAATTGATTTCGTTACGAGGTTTTGACCTCTATATGAGACGTTTTTCAAAGACTGCATTCATTTTTAAAACAAACCATAACCTTTATTTCATAAATAAAGGTTTAAAAAGCTTTACGTAGATTATCAAATAATGATAATCTAAAATATCCTGTTTACACACGACCATTACATAATGGTTTACAATACAAATATGTTACATCAAAATCAGTTTCTTGAATGCAGTTTTTACACAATATCATACAAACATGGACTCCAAATCTTGTCCTTATTTTAGTATGCAACAGCGGAAGCTCTTAGTATTCACCTGAGAATAAACATGCTTTAAACGTCAACAAAAATGTTGGTGAGTTATAGGTTTAACCTATATATATCAAATCGTAACAATACACCACAAGATTTCATATTTCAATACACATCCCATACAAAGAGATAAAAATCATTCATATGGTGAACACCTGGTAACCGACATTAACAAGATGCATATATATAAGAATATCCCCATCATTCCGGGACACCCTTCGGATATGATATAAATTTCGAAGTACTAAAGCATCCGGTACTTTGGATGGGGTTTGTTAGGCCCAATAGATCTATCTTTAGGATTCGCGTCAATTAGGGTGTATGTTCCCTAATTCTTAGATTACCAGACTTAATAAAAAGGGGCATATTCGATTTCGATAATTCAACCATAGAATGTAGTTTCACGTACTTGTGTCTATTTTGTAAATCATTTATAAAACCTGCATGTATTCTCATCCCAAAAATATTAGATTTTAAAAGTGGGACTATAACTCACGTTCACAGATTTTTACTTCGTCGGGAAGTAAGACTTGGCCACTGGTTGATTCACGAACCTATAACAATATATACATATATATCAAAGTATGTTCAAAATATATTTACAACACTTTTAATATATTTTGATGTTTTAAGTTTATTAAGTCAGCTGTCCTCGTTAGTAACCTACAACTAGTTGTCCACAGTTAGATGTACAGAAATAAATCGATAAATATTATCTTGAATCAATCCACGACCCAGTGTATACGTATCTCAGTATTGATCACAACTCAAACTATATATATTTTGGAATCAACCTCAACCCTGTATAGCTAACTCCAACATTCACATATAGAGTGTCTATGGTTGTTTCAAAATATATATAGATGTGTCGACATGATAGGTCGAAACATTGTATACGTGTCTATGGTATCTCAAGATTACATAATATACAATACAAGTTGATTAAGTTATGGTTGGAATAGATTTGTTACCAATTTTCACGTAGCTAAAATGAGAAAAATTATCCAATCTTGTTTTACCCATAACTTCTTCATTTTAAATCCGTTTTGAGTGAATCAAATTGCTATGGTTTCATATTGAACTCTATTTTATGAATCTAAACAGAAAAAGTATAGGTTTATAGTCGGAAAAATAAGTTACAAGTCGTTTTTGTAAAGGTAGTTATTTCAGTCGAAAGAACAACGTCTAGATGACCATTTTAGAAAACATACTTCCACTTTGAGTTTAACCATAATTTTTGGATATAGTTTCATGTTCATAATAAAAATCATTTTCTCAGAATAAAAACTTTTAAATCAAAGTTTATCATAGTTTTTAATTAACTAACCCAAAACAGCCCGCGGTGTTACTACGACGGCGTAAATCCGGTTTTACGGTGTTTTTCGTGTTTCCAGGTTTTAAATCATTAAGTTAGCATATCATATAGATATATAACATGTGTTTAGTTGATTTTAAAAGTCAAGCTAGAAGGATTAACTTTTGTTTGCGAACAAGTTTAGAATTAACTAAACTATGTTCTAGTGATTACAAGTTTAAACCTTCGAATAAGATAGCTTTATATGTATGAATCGAATGATGTTATGAACATCATTACTACCTTAAGTTCCTTGGATAAACCTACTGGAAAAGAGAAAAATGGATCTAGCTTCAATGGATCCTTGGATGGCTCGAAGTTCTTGAAGCAGAATCATGACACGAAAACAAGTTCAAGTAAGATCATCACTTGAAATAAGATTGTTATAGTTATAGAAATTGAACCAAAGTTTGAATATGATTATTACCTTGTATTAGAATGATAACCTACTGTAAGAAACAAAGATTTCTTGAGGTTGGATGATCACCTTACAAGATTGGAAGTGAGCTAGCAAACTTGAAAGTATTCTTGATTTTATGTAACTAGAACTTGTAGAATTTATGAATAACACTTAGAACTTGAAGATAGAACTTGAGAGAGATCAATTAGATGAAGAAAATTGAAGAATAAAAGTGTTTGTAGGTGTTTTTGATCGTTGGTGTATGGATTAGATATAAAGGATATGTAATTTTGTTTTCATGTAAATAAGTCATGAATGATTACTCATATTTTTGTAATTTTATGAGATATTTCATGCTAGTTGCCAAATGATGGTTCCCACATGTGTTAGGTGACTCACATGGGCTGCTAAGAGCTGATTATTGGAGTGTATATACCAATAGTACATACATCTAAAAGCTGTGTATTGTACGAGTACGAATACGGGTGCATACGAGTAGAATTGTTGATGAAACTGAACGAGGATGTAATTGTAAGCATTTTTGTTAAGTAGAAGTATTTTGATAAGTGTATTGAAGTCTTTCAAAAGTGTATAAATACATATTAAAACACTACATGTATATACATTTTAACTGAGTCGTTAAGTCATCGTTAGTCATTACATGTAAGTGTTGTTTTGAAACCTTTAGGTTAACGATCTTGTTAAATGTTGTTAACCCAATGTTTATAATATCAAATGAGATTTTAAATTATTATATTATCATGATATTATCATGTATGAATATCTCTTAATATGATATATATACATTAAATGTCTTTACAACGATAATCGTTACATATATGTCTCGTTTAAAAATCATTAAGTTAGTAGTCTTGTTTTTACATATGTAGTTCATTGTTAATATACTTAATGATATGTTTACTTATGATAGTATCATGTTAACTATATATATATCCATATATATGTCATCATATAGTTTTAACAAGTTTTAACGTTCGTGAATCACCGGTCAACTTGGGTGGTCAATTGTCTATATGAAACATATTTCAATTAATCAGGTCTTAACAAGTTTGATTGCTTAACATGTTGGAAAAATTTAATCATGTAAATATGAATCTCAATTAATATATATAAACATGGAAAAGTTCGGGTCACTACAATTCAATGGGTGGTTCGGGTGTGCTTTGATTTGGATTTGTTTTGGTTGAGGCTCCATGGCCCGTTTAAGCTCAAGGTCATTATACGCACAATGAACGTGGAGATCGAAATCACAAGTGGATCAAGAATAACAGAGGCGAAGTCAGGATTAGAAAATGAGGGTGGCTTAATCAATAAACATATATTATATTTATAATTTTTAAACTAATTTTTAAAGTAACAATGGACTAGTTGTAAATTATACGAGTCTTGAACAATTGGGCCAATTAATTTACAACTATTTGAAGATAATAATACATTTGAAACTTGATCATTGAGGGATGCTTATAATTATTTGAACATAAAATACACTTGAGATTTGGGCTTTATTTGAGCCTTGGGCGAGGCTGAGCACCCCTCGGTCCCCCCTTGTCTCCGCCTCTGAAGAATAACAAAAACCTGATCCGGTTTTATTACACGAGTTGCAAATGAAAGAACCCGAAGGGTAGGTTGGATAAGGGGATAAGTTGAGAGGGTGATCGGTGTGAGATGGGTGGATCAACGATCGAGTGGCATCAAAGCATTTGTCATGAAGGAAGAACTGGCAAGGATGACAAGCGTAGACCGGGGTACCAGTACAAGGAAAATTTCAGCCTGTACAAGTGAGCAGGGCCGGTCAAACTTTAGTCAAAGTTTTTGCATGCCCCGGGCGAAATGATTATAAAATGCCCCCAACAGTTTCGCAAACATATATCTTTATGAGGTTTAAAATATATGTATTAATAATTTTTTTCGAAATGATGCCCCTAACCGTGTGATGCCCCGGGCTGTTGCCCGCTTCGCCCATAGCCTTAGCCGGCCCTGCAAGTGAGTTGTGCATCATGTACCAAGCTTTGGTGGAAAGAAAGGAAATGTGGGTGGCTAAAATGTTTGTATTGATTTTCCATATTTAATAAGTAGTGTATATATTTTTGTGAAATGTAGATGCAAGTTATATAGAGTTAAAAGTCAGCCAAGGACTCAAACAAAACAGATTCGGTTAAAAGTCGTCGAGGAACTTGTGCATGTGATTTAAACTTACCTTCACCGGTCTCTTAGAGTTTTGATGGGGAAAAACTAATCAATTTGCCTTTTTCAATATGACATTTGTCTTTAAAAAAAGAGTAAATGTACCTCAAAAATACGTAACATGCAATGATCCACTTGCGACCGGTCATGCCCGGTAAATGCAAATTCCGATCAGCAATTTTTAGGTCATAATGAAAAACACATCACGCAAACCGATCTTTACTTATTGCGTGTTACGAACCCGGCCATAACATGATCATTCTGGAAAATGCAAGTCGCGATAAACAATGTTTGGGTCATGACCAAGAAATCATTGCTCACGACTTGCATTTCCAGATCGCTACAAGGTCATGATCGAGATGTTTCTAGTGATGATTTTCATTTTTCTTGTCATAACTAGGTCTTATCGGGATGGAAACACGCAATACACAATTGTACAGGGCGTGTTCTGTTCCCGGTCATGACCTAGAAATCGATGGTCACGACTTGCATTTTCCGTGACCCTATTATGACTAAAAATCGTGGACATGACTTATTTCCTAGTAAATTTGGTGGCCATGACATGCATTTCCCATTCATCATTGGGTCATGACCGTGTCTTGCAACAAGCAAACCGGCTATTACATACGGCGTGTTGCCTACATGTAAGGTATATCCATAGCCTTTTTCTAAGGTTTAAACATATATCTGATCTGATTTGCCATTTAACAGCTCCAATGGGTTTTTTATATAAACATATTGAGATAAAGTTCTTACTCATTCCGTGTTAAATTAATAGTTCAGTTATTCTTTTAGGTTGACACAAAATAATCTATAGTATCTATTAAATTTCTATAATGATGATATCATAATTGATATCATGATTAAGTATTATTCAAGCTTAAAAAAATTCAATAATAAAAAGAAAAATTGTGAGCTTCTCATGATGATGTCATTAATTTAATTATTTTTATAAAATATAAATATTAACATGTTAATTATACAATATATGAAGCATTATGTACAACCTTATTATAAAGCACCCTCATGACTGACACTATGTACAATATTTGAACCATTATATATAACCTTATGATAAAACACCCCCATGACTATATTTACAAACTTTAAAACAAATTGTACAATATTCTACAGAACACTCAATGAACACATGTACAAATTTTGAGGCATATTATACAACCTTTATATAATAATTGTATATTCTAATTTTTAAAAATATTTTAAGAGTATTTTTTATTACTAATAATTATTATTTACTATTAAAAATATAAATATTCAATTTATAACCAAACTTTATTATTATTATTTATTTTTATCATCATAATTATAATTATAATCATATTTATTATTATTATTATTATTATTATTATTATTATTATTATTATTATTATTATTATTATTATTATTATTATTATTCAAATATGAACTTTCTTTACGAGATTGATTACGTTATATATGTATGCGAAAATATATGTCTCAATATGTTTTTAAAAAGAACGACAAATTTATTTATTGGAATCCGTAATTCCACGGATCATTAAATTAAATGACTTAGCATTTACATTCAGTTAATACTTACAACATATTATTAAACTGTTTCATTTAAACAAACTCGTGGTTCCACGGGTCATTTCACTAATAAGAGTTGATATGTCCACTTTTATTTTTGATAAATTCACTACTTTTATGTATTAATAAATTATATTGTACAACTTGTTAACGCATAAATGAAGTGGATCTATAATTTTTTATAAGTGAATTTAAAAGTGAATTTATCATTAACCCCAAATAATATTCCATTCTTATAAATAGATAAAAATAATGAGGTAAATTTATTTTATATCACTATAACAAAAAATATAGGTAAAAATTTAGAGATAAAACTGTAAAGTAAACAAGAAATACGGTGTAATTGTAGAAAGTATGTTATATTTCTCACTAATCTAGAAAGTATGTTATATTTCTCACTAATCTTTCCTTGTTTATGTTTTAACTTAATTTGGTTAAGCTTCGGGACCTTTGGAATAAAGTAAGCAGTCAGGTCTATAACCTACCGTCGGTGTTATCCAAACCTTTTCAATGATGTCATTTGCTTCTTTTGTTTTGAACCATGAATGAATACACGGATGGGCCTGGCCCCATAGTTGATGTTGGTGACTCTCAGAATTATTGGACAGTGGTCGGAAAATTCTTTCTCTAATGTGTTAGCCGATAGATATTGCCAAAGTTGAAGTCATTCCTCAAATACCAAGAAGCGGTCAAGTTTACTTAGTTTGAGTCCGTCATCACAAATTCTAGTGAATTTCTTTCACCTGATTAGAGTATCGATTAGACACGAATCATTAATAAAGTTGTTAAAGTTTGTAGCCCAGGATTTGTTGAAAACACAATTAAATCGTCCGGAGTGTTCTTGACCTCGTTAAAATTACCACAAAATAACCATGTCACGTCCTTATAATTTATTAGGTTTCGAAGACTATTCCAAAATCTAAGTTTCTTTTCATTAAAGTGTGGAACATAGACGTTTATTATAGCAATTTTCGAATCAAAACCCGTCTAATGGCCTTTAACTAGTTGTGGAGCCCTCGCTTCGCGCCGGGGGCTCCGTTTTGAATGCGAGTTAAAAAAAAAGTCTTGATCTATTTTGTAAAAAAGAATTTTTTTCGACATTTAACATTGAAGGGTTGTTCCTTTTGTGAAAGTTGCTTCTTTTAGCGTTAAAGTTAGTTGATCTATTTTGTAAAAAAGAATGTTTTTCGACATCTTTTGGTAGCATTGAAGGGTTGTTCCTTTTAAGAAAGTTGTTTCTTTTATCGTTGGAGACAAAAAAAAAATATAGCGCAGTAGTGGCCTATGTGGGTCCTACTATTTGAGCGCAGTGTACAAGTCGGTAAAGCGTGGTGGGTGTTATTATTCAGTATTTTTGGTGTTAGTGAGGGGATAAATAATAAGTTAGAATATAGGTATAAAGTGAGAGTTCGATTTGTATTTTAATGGAAGTTAGGGGGTTAGATTTGTGAAAAGTGAAAAATTGAATAGTACTATTCATAACAAATAAGCCAAATTTTGTCTATTAGTTATATTAGATTTGTATTTTAATGGAAGTTAGGGGGTTAGATTTGTGAAAAGTGAAAAATTGAATAGTACTATTCATAACAAATAAGCCAAATTTTGTCTATTAGTTATATTGGTAATTATAAGTATAGTTATCTTTGAGAAAAATGTTCCTTCCTAGTTCAAACTCCTACTCTCTTAACCCGTTAATTTTAACCAATTCCCTATTAATTTGCTAACGGATGTTAGTGTTATGATTAAATTAGACGTGTTTGGCTACTAGATTGGTATAATTAGACGTGTTTGATTAATTAGACGTGTGCCTATTATTTTATTTAGACGTGTTCCAATTAGACGTGTTCATCTAACTAAATGGACGTATCTTATAAATTAACTTGACGTGTTCTTGGTAACTTATTAGACATGTTCTCAATTAGACGTGTTCCTATTAGACGTGTTCCTATTACATATTCATCATATTAAATGTCAAATTGTTCTTTAAAAAATTAAATTTGAAATACATATAAAGGAGTTTGATCCGTTGATAACTTGACATTGTAGCATTAGTGGAGGCAATAAAGAAAAGGATGAAATGCGAATTTTAAAAAGAATTAAAAGGTAATTAATATCAAGCTTTTTTTTTTTAATCACAATTCCCTTGTAAATTTGTTCGTACATTAATGTGTACGTGACTTTAATATTTAATTAAGTCTATTTTTTTTCTCTATTTCCAACTAAGCATATCTAAACGCGGCTTCGTGGAAACACGACCAAATTTAATCAATGGATACAACTAGTTGTGGAGCCCTCGCTTCGTGCCGGAGGCTCCGTTTTGAATGCGAGTTAAAAAAAAAAGTCTTGATCTATTTCGTGAAAAAGAATTTTTTTCGACATCTAACATTGAAGGGTTGTTCCTTCTGTCAAAGTTGCTTCTTTTAGCGTTCGTTTTTTTTTTTTAAAAAGTTAGTTGATCTATTTTGTAAAAAAGATTGTTTTTCGACATCTGTTGGTAGCATTGAAGGGTTGTTCCTTTTATAAAGTTGCTTCCTTTTTCGTTGAGGAAGGGGAAAAAAAAGTTAGTTGATTTTTTTGTAAAAAAAAAAAAAAATTTCGACATCTTTTTTCTAACATTGAAGGGTTGATTCTTTTACGAAAGCTGCTTCTTTAAAAAGATTGTTTTTCGACATCTGTTGGTGGCATTGAAGGGTTGTTCCTTTTATGAAAGGTGCTTCCTTTTTCGTTGAGGGAGGGGGAAAAAAGTTAGTTGATTTTTTTGTAAAAAAGAATTTTTTCGACATCTTTTTCTAACATTGAAAGGTTGGTTTTTTTTTTTACCAAAGTTGCCTCTTTTATCGTTGGGACAAAAGAAAAAAATTATTGTAGCGCAAATAGTACTACTCAATCGGTGGGACCAAAAAAAAATTATTATAGCGTAAATAGTACTATTCATAATAGAAAAGACAAATTTTGTCTATGGACAAAAGGGAAAAATTATTGTAGCGCAAATAGTACTATTCAATAGGTGGGAAAAAAAAAATTATTGTAGCGTAAATAGTACTATTCATAATAGAAAAGACAATTTTTGTCTATTAGTTAATACGTAAATTGTCAAAAATAATTCGCCCTTAATGGCTTGATTTACTACGAATGTATTAGAGTCCAAGATAAGAATCATACCTCCCGAGAATCCTACTGCTTATTTTTGAATAAAGTTAAAATCTGTTGAACCCCATATTGCTTCAATCTAGTTATCTTCTACTTCCTTACATTTGATTTCTTGTAAAGCTACGACTACATAGTTCTCTTTACGATGTAACTTTTAAGCCAATTTACCTTCCCATCTTGCCCTACACCACGAACATTTAGTAATATTATATTCATTAATAAACTTACATGATCAAGGTAGGTGACGAACAAATTATTGTCCATTGTTCCAACGAATTCCAAGAATTTTTCCAAGGTCTTTAACTTCGATATAGCTGCTTGTAGAAGTCTTAGAGCCTTGCTTCCTATTTTTTGATTCGTATGCAGATTTCTTGCGATCACTTTTTTTAGAGTCTAAACTATTTATTTTTATATTCCTTAAATTTGAACCACTTCTGGCCAGTTGTTTTACATACAAAAATCTTGAAGACCCTTGTGAATTGTTTATCTTATATGTGTTGGGTTTTTTTAATGGATTTCCACTTATGAGCAAGTCTATCCCAAGCCAAAGCCCAACAAATAATAGGCTCATATGCTAGTTGACTTGGTCAAGCATTTAGGGCATCATTTAAATAGAAAAAGTGCAGCCATTTCACATTCAAGAGAGTAGAGAGATCAAAGTGTAACACCGTACTTTTTTTTATTCACAGCGGAAGACTTATTAATTTACATATCATATATTAGTACATATTTATATGATTACACAAAATCACAGGTGTTACGTTATTAATTCAAACCATTTGACCATATTGATTATTACAAAACATCAGAGTTATTCACTGTGTCAAACATCTTCACTTGCCTTGCAAAACCCACCAAAAGCTGCTAATCTATACCTGCAGGGCAAAACACTGTGGGGGAATTAGCATAACGCTAAGTGAATGTCAATATCTAGGTGGACATCACTACAAGCATCAAACACAGCTTAAAGGCACTGGTCACTAATCACTTAAAGCCATACACAAGAGGACCGGCAACCCATAGCTGATCAAGCTAGAATATACCGATAGCCCACACTACTGAGTCACTGGTATAGTCTTCCAGACGTGACGCACTCGTCATTCATACTATACCACTAATCAGTAACACTTGGACCCAATACTATCACCTTAAATACACAAGGTAAATATCATTGGCCTCTTACGTCGGAATTACACCCATTGACGTTCACTGGTGCGCACATAATCACATACAATCACAATACTGGTCACAGACTGATTATACAGTCTAATTGTAAGCATGGCATGGATCACTATACTTGTCACTGTATAATCACATCCATAAAGATAATCCCACTCACCTGAAAGCACAAGTACTCAGTTGTCTTATATCACTGAGCCTTCACCTTTCCGTTTATCACCTGAGAATATCAGTTCTCTAGTTAGTACACTTTTCAATCAAATTACCCATTAGCATAAATATCATAGCAATACAGTAAATGGGTCAGAATTGCACTTGACCCAAACATACAAACACTGTCACTCGCACGGATGAGGTCTCACTCGTGCGAATGACTATGCTCACTCGCACGGGTGAGTATCCTCACTTGCACGACTGACCTATCACTTATACTAGTGATTATCAAACCTACTCACACAGTTTAGTGTCTTATTCGTGCGAATGGACACTTCACTCGCACGAGTGAGTGACTCAGACGCACGGTTGAGCAAGTACAACAGCACAGTTGCAATTTCAGCTTTTTACACCCAAAATAAAGTTTGATTTAGTGTTTTAAAACTATATCATTGGATACTATATCTCAAGACGATTCCAACGATAGTTTATTTGTCAAAAACGGAGTTACGGTATGAAAGTTACAGCCTTTTAAATTTTACCTAAAGCTGACCACTGCTCAACCGCGTGGTTGAGCCCTCAACCGTACGGTTGAGCCCTCAACCATACGGTTGAGCCCTCAACCGCGTGGTTGAGACCTCAAAAGTGTGCTCAAACGTGTGGGTGCTGAAGAACACCACCAGCTCGCTATTTTTGAGATTTTTACACCAAAAACTCGATTTCTGCTTGTTTTGATCAATCCAATGACCCAAGAACACTATATAACACATATATAATCTATTTCTAACCTCAAACAAGCATAACAAACACATTCAAAGTAAGAATCAAACATAAAAAGCTTACTTTTTTAAAATCCACTTAAAACCCATTTCAATTCATCAAAATTGAAGATGTTTACCTTGTTTTGATTCTGAAATCACAGAGAATTTGATGAACGAAATCACTAGCTTTGATTTATACTTCTTGATTTTTGGATTTAGAAGTAGTAAGATGTGTTTAGGGTTTAAATATGCTAAACTTAGAAATGAAATGAACGTACAGGCATATATGTTTAATTTAGGTTTCTTCACACTAAGGTAAGCTCTCCCGTCTAACACACGGGTATTTACCAGTTATCTGAAACCCAAAAATCTTTAATAAATAATTCATTCTAAGTCCAATTCACAAAGGAAAATATGTTCTGTGACCCTTGTCACAAAATGCACATTATCCCGTACACAATAATTATAAAATACATAATTATTAAAATCACTATTTTAGCACAAAAGGGTAAATAAGTCATTACATACTAGGCCCAAAGCTAGGATGTTACAAATCTACCCCCCTTAAAGGAGATTCCGTCCTCGGAATCTGGTCAAGGTTGAACAAATGAGGGTATCTAGAAGTCATCAACTCCTCAGTCTCCCATGTCAGATTGGTGCCTAAACTATGCTTCCATTCCATAAGCACCATTGGTATCTGCTTCTTGCGTAACTTAGTCACTTTTCTGTCGACGATCCTTACTGGTTCTTCCACCAATTTCTTACTTGAGTCTACTTTCAGATCTTGGAAAGGAAGAATTTGACTTTCGCCGTCCAATTTACACTTACGAATGTAGAAGATGTTAAATGTGTCATGAATACCTGCTAACTCTGGAGGGAGATCTAACACTACAGTTTGATCGTTCAGCACTTGGCGAATTCTAAAAGGACCAATGTACCTTGGAGCTAGTTTTCCCCGTTTACCGAATCGAATTACACCCTTCCATGATGACACTTTTAAATACACACGTTCACCCACAGTAAACGTCATTAATCGTCGATGAGGATCTGCATACATCTTTTGTCGATCTCTAGCAGCTTTCAGCTTTTCACGTGCGATAGCCACTTTTTCTGCAATCTGCTGCACAATTTCTGGACTCGCAAACTATTTCTCACCTGCCTCCAACCAACACGATGGAGTTCGACACTTTCTACCATACAACATTTCATACGGCGGCATGCCAATACTTGAATGATAGGAGTTGTTGTAAGCAAATTTGATCAATGGCAGATGATAATCCCACGATCCACCATACTCTAATACACAAGCTCTTAACATATCCTCTAATGTCTGAATAGTTCATTCACTGTGACCGTCAGTCTGAGGATGATAAGTTGTACTAGGGTTGACACGAGTACCCAAATTTTCTTGTAGACTATTCCAGAAACTTGACACAAATCGGGAATCTCTATCTGACACAATAGACAACAGTATACCATGTCGTGATACTATTTCATTTAAGTACAACTGGGCTAATTTGGTCAACGAAGCTGTTTCACTTGTAGCTAGAAAATGCGCGCTTTTGGTTAAACGGTCCACTATTACCCAAACATATCATTTCCTTTCTGGGTTCTGGGTAGTTTTGTCACAAAATCCATGGTGATATGTTCCCATTTCCACTCTGGAATCTCTAATTGACGCAAAGACACATACGGTTTCTGGTGTTCTGCTTTCACTTGGGCGCAAATATGACACTTTTCCACGTATTGCGCGATGTCTGTTTTCCTAGTTAGCCACCAATATAACACTTTCAGATCATGGTACATTTTTGAACTACCGGGATGCACGAATAATCTCAATTTATGTGCTTCATTTAAGATTAAATCCCTCAATCCTCCAAATAACGTCACCCAAACTCGTTCACGATAAGTCTTTAATCCTCGAGAATCATTCATTAATTCTTCTTTTCTTTTTACCATTAACTCAGATTTCAAATGTTCATCTTGTAGTGCTTCGAGTTGACATATATTTAGTCAATCCACTAAATCAGACACAATATTAATTCACATAAACTTTACACTGTCAGCGGATTTCTTATGACTTAACGCTTCAGCCACGACATTTGCCTTGGCAGGATGATATCTGATCTCACAGTCGTAATCCTTAATTAATTCTTGCCACCGTCTCTGACGCATGTTCATCTCTTTCTGCGAAAAGATATACTGTAAACTTTTATGATCGGTGCAAATAACACAGTGCATACCATAAAGATAATGTCTCCACAACTTTAACGCAAATAATACTGCAGCCATTTCTAAGTCGTGTGCTGGGTAATTCTTTTCACTTGGTTTTAACTGTCGAGACGAATACGCAATTACACGATCTATTTACATTAATACACAACCCAAACCGGATAAAGACACATCGCAATACACAACGAAGTCGTCGGATCCCTCGGGTAAGGCTAACACTGGTGCTTTATACAACAAACTTTTCAAGGTCTGGAACGCAGTTTTTTGTTCATTACCCCACCAAAAAGACACATCATTTCTAGTTAACTTTGTTAAAGAACTTGCAATCTTTGAAAAATCCTTAATAAATCGTCAGTAGTAACCGGCCAATCCTAGAAAACTCTTGATTTCTGTCGGATTCTTTGGTAAATTCCAATTCATCACAGCTTCAATTTTAGATGGATCCACTTTTATACCTTCCGCACAGATAATATGACCTAAAAATTGAACTTCATGTAACCAGAACTCACACTTGAAAAACTTTGCATACAGTTGTTCACGTTTAAAAAGTTCCAACACTTATCTTAAATGCTCAGCATGCTCGGATTCAATTTTGGAGTACACTAAGATGTCATCAGTGAACATGATAACAAACTTATCCAAAAACGGTTTACACACCCTATTCATAAGATCCATGAAAATTGATGGAGCGTTGGTTAACCCAAACGGCATCACTAAGAACTCATAATGACCATAACGAGTACGAAATGCAGTTTTAGGAATGTCAGATTCAGCAACACGAACCTGGTGATATCCCGAATGCAGATCTATTTTCGAAAAGAACGAAGCTCCTTGAAGCTGATCAAATAAATCATCTATTCTAGGAAGCGGATACTTATTCTTCACCGTTATTTTATTTAGTTCACGATAATCTATACACATTCGGAGCGTACCATCTTTCTTTTTCACGAATAACACTGGTGCACCCCACGGCGAAGAATTCGAACGAATGAACCCGCGGTCCAACAATTCTTGAATTTGGGACATCATTTCACGAATTTCTGAAGGAGCTAATCTATACGGAGCTTTAGCAACCGGCGTAGCCCCTGGCACTAATTCGATCTTATATTCAACTTCCCTGATCAGCGGTAAGCCTGGCAATTCATTTGAGGACACTTCTGGATATTCAGACACCACGAGAATATCGGACACTACCTTCTTTTCCTTCTTTACATCGATCACATAGGCTAATAAAGAATCACATCCCTTGGCCAAAGATTTCTGAGCTTTCATCATTAACAATAATGGGCAACGGAACCCGCCACGATCACCACAAGCCACTACCCGTTTTCCATAGGCTGTGATGCCCCGTACAAAACCATTTTGTACGAATCATCAACAACAGGATCATTACAAGGTTAAGTACTATATGCTGTAATAAAAGAAGTTGCATTCACGATAAAAAGGTAACGTCATAACCGACATCAAATGTTTTACACCAACAGTATGCTTCTACGAATAGCAAGCATGAATAAATGTATATGACCCTTAGGTCGTTACAAAACATAGTTTCAAATGTATTAAAGTTTGAATGCAAGATAAAAAGTTCATGCGGTGATAACACTAGAGCAGCGGGTGTCTACGGCAAGACTAGCACGACATCGGAAGCAAATAACCTTAAGCACCTGAGAAAAATATGCTTAAAAACATCAACACAAAGGTTGGTAAGCTATAGTTTAAGTATAACAGTATGTAAGGTAGGCCACAAGATTTCAGTGCTACAAAGAGCGTTTCAAAACAGTATGATAAAGTATATGTTAACCGTGGGCACTTGGTAACTAACTTAACGTTTATACCCCCTGAAAGTACACTTGGCAAGTGCGTATGTTTACGAAGTATTAAACACTCATTAAATGCTAGCGCTACTAGCCCGAGTGGGGATGTCAAGCCCTATGGATCCATATCTAAGATTCGCGTTCACCGGTTCAAAAACCAATGACTAAACGTTACCGAGCTAAAGGGAATGTTTCTGCCGTTATATAACCCACACATATATAAAGTTTAAGTACTCGTGCCTAGTATGTAAAACATAAAATCCGCGTGTATTCTCAGTTCCCAAAATAAGTTAAAGTAAAAAGGGAATGCTATAACTCACAATGATAAAGTAGCGGTAAAGTCGAGTCGGGAAAAGTGTGCAAGTAATCGGTCCGAAAGGTCCAACGAGTCCTCAACCTAAGTCAAATAGTACTAAGTCAGTAAATTGTCCGAATAGGTTTAAAAGTATGTAAAAAGTCTTAAGGGTCATCATCATTCATCAACAAACAAAAGGTGTAAAGTAGGTTTCGTTCATGGAAGTAGTTTAAAACAAAAGCTGACTTCGATCAGTCACCACGGCCTCTAACCTTACTGAATTAAGGTGAGACCAGTGTCCATGGCTCTGTATATGAGTCCCTTAAGTGTGGTAAAATTTACAGAAGCAAACTCGTCTTCGTTTGACCGTGGCGACGGTCTAAGTGCGAGTAGGTCAGAAATTTCTGCACAACGTTAAAAGGACATAGTGACGATCGGAGGGCCATAAATCCTAAACCGTAACTCGGATTAATACGAGTCCTATATGAAAAATTATCTACTCGAAAAGATCTATCTGAAAATAAAGGTTACAATAGCCCAGGTGTACTGGTCTGTTACAGAACCCAGAAAACAGTAGGCAGAAGACAGTAACAGAAAAATAGTGGGTTCCGGTGGTCTTGGTGTTTGATGTTCATCATGGTTCTCATCCTTGATGCATATAGCTTCAAGTGTACAACTCTTGATGTGTTTGCATCATCTTAACCAAGGTTTCACCATCATAACACTTGTGCAAGTCCAAGACATGTAGCACAACTCACTTAAGAGTTGTATGAAGTTTGATGAACTAAAGTTACATCAAGGTCTTGGATCTAACACTTACATGAACTTTAAAACTAATAATAAGTTATAAACTTGAAAGTGAACTTATGAAATCAAGATCTTAAGTTGTAGAACATAGTTCTTAGTTTGATCTTGAAGATCCAAGACTCAAAAGCCTAGATCTAACATAAGTGTACATAGTTATAATTAAAGAAAACTTACTAACATGTTCTTGAACTTTTAAAGTTAACCCTAGTTTAAGAAAGTATGAGATCAAGACTAACTTGTAGTACTTGACCATTTAACCAACAACATGAAATTAAAGTGCAAGTAAATGAAGTAAATAAGCTAGGTAAACAAGTAATTAGTTCATGGTTTGTTCACACTTTAAAGATTCAAACCAAAGTTTGATCTTTACGAAAGTAAACTTTAAAGTTTACTAACATGAATTACAAGTATGATTTACAACACATGAACCTTAAATCTTTTGAAACAAGTAAAGTAGAATCATAAACTAGTAAGTTTATGTTCTTGAGTGTTCTTGTAATTACAAGATAAAAGAAGAATGAAACTAGTAAGTTTGATTCTTGAAACTAAGTAAGTAAGTAACAAACAATTACTAGTAATCAAAACAAGTAACAAAAGATTGAAACAAACAAAGAATGATGATGATTAAGGGGTGTTTGGCCTACGGTTCTAGCAAGAAAAAGAAGAGAGAAAGAACTTGAAAGTAACTCACACTTGAGAGAAAAGTTGAGAGGAAAGTAATTGCAAGTTTTTGTGTGTGTTTGAATATGAGAAAATACAAGTGATACTAGTGAATCAAAATGGTAAAAGAAAAAGAAGTTGACTCCCTTATGGCCAAGGGAGGCCTACGGTTCTGCAGTTCACAAGGGGGGAGGGAAAAATTCCTTGGTTACATGCATGTAAAGCTTACAAAGTTGGTTATTAGATGGGGTTTCATGGGGATTATATGTTAACTAGATTCCAATTGTACAAAACCAACTAGTTAGGTTCAAATGATGATACTTACATGTAGTGTTGGGCTAAATAGTCCAACTAAGAAGTAGGGTGGGCTTTATAAGCCCATGTTCAATTAAAAAGCCCAAGTTGTATGTAATTAACAAATAAATCCAAATAAAAGCCCATATAATTAACTAATAACCTTAGTCAAATAAAATGATTAATAAAACTTAATCATGAACGTAAATAATACTTGAAAATATTATTCGTGTAAGTTTCGTGTGTCACAAAGACGTTTCGGGCAATTAAAGTCAAGTTCGGGCAATCATGGCAACATGTAAATGGAATATCGTACATTCGTTTAATCACAAGTATTAATAATAACAATTATTAATAAATAAACGTTGGAAAAACCAGGGTCGTTACACCGGCCACCGAGAAATAGATAACTTTCCTATCACACTTAACATCGACCTTATGGTCACTAAGCCAATTCATGCCTAACACTACATCAAAGCTTGGTATAGGCATCACTAAACAAGTCACAGGGAAAAGACTACCCTCTATGTCAATAGTAATTCCAGACACAAACTTTGTGACTGGAACTGTTATACCGTCACCTACTTCGACACTTAAGGTTTCATTTAATACACTAACAGGCACATTTAACTTAGCACAAAATGTAGTTGACACAAACGAGCGATTTGCTCCACAGTCAAATAGTACACGAGCCGACACAGAATTTACTAAGAACATACCGGTGATTGCATCATCAGTATCAGTGGCAACGTCTACTAACATCTGAAAGGCTCTAGCTTCAGGTGGTGGAGGATTCTTGCGCTTCTGCCCCACAGAGGAAGCAGATGATCCCCCAGCTGACACAACACGTACCCCTGACTCGGACCCCGCCCCAGAATAACTCTTTTTTGCAGCTGGATACTCTGCAGATCTGTGACCCTCTTTATGACAGTTCCAACACACATTATTCTTAAATGAACAATCTTGAGGCTCATGTCCCACTATACCACAACGAAAACACCGTTTCGTGAATGTTGAACACTGCCCACTGTGCGAAGACTTACACGCTCTACACCATGTCTTCTGAATGCTTGACACTGATCCAACCTGGCTAGATTGCCCTTTTGGCTTAAACCGACTCGATTTCTTTGATTGCTGGCTAGACTGACTTGTCGCTGGTTTCACTTGCGACACACTTTTAGTTTTCACACTCCTGGCCTCCTTAATGTCACTTTCAGTTACCTTTGCCAACATATGCTCTTGTGAAAAAGTAGTTGTGATGATCGCTCCAAATCCATATGGACGAACACGTCATTCATCGATTTCATTGCGAGGTACTTGACCTCTATATGATACGTTTTATAAACATTGCATTCTTTTGAAAAGGCAAACCATATATGAATATTTAAATCAAAGGTTTTCGACATCTGATGATTTCTACATATAGACAATCACCGTAAATAATAGTTTACAACAGTACTTCCGTTGACAATGCAGTCAAAATAAGATACATGGTGATGATTTGGTGAATGCAACGTTTTCTTTAAAAATATGCCATGTAAGACTCCATCCACATAGCTTGTCTATCATATAAGCAAACAGCGGAAGACTTCTAGGAAACCTGAGAATAAACATGCTAACAAGTGTCAACACAAAGGTTGGTGAGTTCATAGTTTTAGTGTTTCGTATAATCTGTATATAAAAGTGGATCACAAGATTTCAGTTGTTTCATCCAGAAATGTTTATCAATAGATTCTACATAACAGAGTACCCTGGTAACTAAGCTTTAACGTTATAATGATAAATACCCCATTCGTTTTAATACACGCAAACCAACGTGTCCTAAACTTAAATAACACACGTCCGTTAAAAGGCTAGCGCTCTAGCTCGGACGGGGATGTCAAGCCCTATGGATCCATATATTACTACTCGCGCCCACCAGTTCTTATAACCGGCAGTTACTAGTTACCAAAGCTAAGGGATTTTTGGTTCAAACTCAGTATAGAATTTAGTATGTACTTGTGTCCATTGTTTAAAATAAAGTGCATGTATTCCCAGCCCAAAAATATATATTGCAAAAGCATTTAAAAAGGGAGAAAATGAAACTCACCTCAACAGCATATAAAGTCGTTCACCAAAATGTGACTGAAACTCGAAATATCAAATAATCGTAGATCTCAACCTAGAGAACATATGTTGGTCAATAAATGTCTATCAAGCTAGGTCAGGTCATAGTGTATCATAATCCTAATGCTCGATATTGACATACAAAATTTATCCAAAGTTGTTTCAAAAAGTCAATTTTGACAATAGTTCAACAAACGAGACGTACCTTTTATAAGGATTCATTTACTCGGCTGGTAATATTTAAAAATCCATTTTATCAATTTTGTAAACAAGTTGTTTAAATCTTAATTGCAGATTCAAAAGCAATTTCAATTATCATCAATCATAATTCAGTTGATCATGCCTTTTAATCCGTTCATCGAAACTATTCGATATCTAAATGAAAAGTCATTGATTTTTTGCCAGCTTTCCAAAAACATGTATATCATATACCTTTTACCAGTAATATATGTATTTAATTCGTGATTCATTATAAACTGTTTAGCGATGAAATTTAGCATACAAGCATGTATAAATATATATACTCGAGCACTAGACATGTATACACAATTAATATATAAAAGATAAATTATGAGTGCTTACGTATCAGTATTGAGATTCAATATTGTAGGAAAGTACATAGACGTAACGAAGATGATAAACACTAGGTTTGATTCACAAATATACCCCCGAACATTACCCATAACCTCCTTGGCAATAACCCATAATTTCCTTAGCTCTATCCCGCTTGAAAACCATTTTGAAAGTGACACGCTCATAATCTCGTCGTAGTATTTTATGTATAATACTAATTAATATTAATAATACTAATAATAATAAGATTAATAATAATATTAATCTTAATAATAATAATAATAATAATAATAATAATAATAATAATAATAATAGTAATAATAATAATATAAATAAGTTATACGGAGTGTAAGATGAAAGAAATATATATCACAAAAACTGAATTCGATCGCTTTATAAAGACTTGGCCTGAAAAAGTACCCCATGCGATCGCATGATATTTGTGCTTCAAGGCCATGCGATCGCATGGCCCTCTGATCCAGCTCACAAACTTTTGTTTTCTTATTTGTCGACATATTTATTTATTAATATATAATATATATAATATATATTAATTAATTATATATTATATTATATTCTCGTGCATAGTTGACTTGAAATTTTTGTTCCGATAAGTCGTACGTCGTCACTCAACTTATATTTCGGTTCCGGTTTTTTGAGTGTCCCTTCGTACGCTGAGAAAACTTGTAATTTATATTTTGGGACACGTACCTTTGTCAAAATATAGCCTTAAATTATCTCTAAATTATATCACTCAAAGTGTATCTTAAACTTTCGAGTGTTTTGGTCATTTACTTCTATAAATCATTGTCTAGCTATTTATTAAAATACATTTTAAAATCATTTGAAATTGTTATATCGCATATTGTTTATACATTTAAACTTAAATTCATGTAATTCATTTATGTGTCATCGTTTATTTCTCAAACGTTCTAATTAACATAACTAAATATCAATTGAATCAATAACCGAATGTTATTATTGTTTTCAAATAACCTGAAGCTATATATTCATAAATATATATTCAATATACTTAAACACGTTCTAAATATACGTTGCAAGTTGTTCATAGATTCAATTCTAACAGTTAATATAACGACCCTCATTTTTCCATTCTATATTTTTTCAATATTAAATGCCCAATCAATATAATTAAAACTTAATGATCAAACTTTAATCAACAATTGTTAAGTGTTAAGAGTTAGAAAACATATTAATTAACTTTGTGCAATAATTGACAAGTTAATAAAAGATGAAAATAATAAACTGTTAGTCGACACTCGCTACTAATTAAAATTTATGCATTTATGTAATATTATAACTAATAACCTGTAAGTAATAAATAAAAAGTGACATTTATATAAATAATAAAACAATTGGGAACTAAATATATACAAGTCATGAATTAGTAAAAAGAAAATAATACTTATCAATGTAGTAAATGTAAAAATAATAATAGTAATAATAATGAGACTAAAGAATCTTAAACCATTACATCCTTATGTTGACTAAAAATAAGGTATAAACTAGTACCACCTATTGTTGACTAAAAAAAAATTATAAAACTCATTTTATCAACTTTATTTTCACTATAAATAGCACCCATTTGTTTCATTTCAACTCACACCTCAAAACACACTCTCAACTTGAAAGAAACTCTCCCAAGTCTCAGCAACTATTTTTTTGTAAGTCCCCTAATTAATTTATATAGTTTTTATTAAGTTTTTATATAGTTTTATGCTAGTTTTTATGTTAAAAACTAATTAAATACGAAATTAATTTTAATAAAAAATGTAAATACATGATAATTAGTGTTAAGTATCCTAATGTCTATAAAAATTAGTTTCATGAATTATAAAGTCGGAATAGTATTTATTAAAAATCAAAAACTGATTTTTTTTATAAACCGAAATACATAAATGATTTTTATTAAATAGTAAACGAATTTTTTTGTAAAATTTTATTTTAGTCGCTTTCTATATCATATGTAAGGGTAATTATAAATTTTTTTTATAATTAAATTCGCATGTTTAATATTTAATTTGAATTTTCTTCTGAAAACGCTACAGTACCCGATTAAACTGTTTTTTATAATAAAATGAAATTACATGTTACAGCAGGTTTTTAACCATGATAACTATTAAAAACTACTTAATAACTATTAATAAAGTTATAAAAATATTTGTAGAATTAATGGTTATGTATTTCTATTTAATTTTTTTTATTAAAACTAAAAACTACACAATAGTATGATTAAATAGTTAAACTATTTATATAAATGTATAAATAATTTTTATGACTTTGTTGTAACATTATAAGCATATAAAAAATATTGGTTGAATTAATTTGGTTCATTTAATAATTAATTCTTTATAAACTTTGTATTATTACAAACCGAAAGGAAAATGGAAAATAAATACTTAAACACCATAACAAAAATCTATAAATTTTTCTTAAGCTTATTTTGATCAGTAGAACATAAGAAAAATATAAAATGTGATGTTTAATTTGTTTACCTATTTATTTACATTTTAGCTATTAAAACAATAATAAAAAGTGTTATTTAATACACAAAACTTAATATTAATGTGTATAAAAATTTTATTATGTTTTATACATATTACCTACTGATATTAAATCAATATTACACTTGTTAATATTATTAGATAATTAATTGATGCTATTATTGATCTAAAACAAAATTTAAAATAAATATATATATGTATCCTTACATATATATAATATTTATATATATTGAAACACTTATAAGTAAAATAACTAAAGTGTTGTATTCCTATACACACCTAAAAACATATTGGATCGGTATATTAGACTTGTATAGATCTTAAACTTTCTCGATGTGGATGGAAGCTCGAAAGTCTTAGGTGGAGGGTCTGGATTGACCAATTTAACGGATCCTAGTGCTCAGAAACCTAATGACCTGAAAAGTCCATTTTAAATTGAAAGTGGGTAGATTGGAAGCTTGTCTAATATGCAAAAGCCTTTCCAAAACGATAAACAATCTTTAAACTTACTACACACGAAAATACTTAAACTTATCTTCATACGGGCAAAACATCTAAACTATTCTCAACTTATTCTTAGGTTGACTTATCTTGTGCTTCGATCATCCATACATTCTCTTTAAGGACTACCTTACTTCATCGAATTACTAAGGTGATTTTTATAGCCCCACTTTACTTGAGCTCAATTTACTTTTTATACTTATTGGGGTGAGACACATGCTGCTTTTACTATTTACAATTTAGACACAAGTACCAACTAAAACTATGCTATACCCGGCTATGTCCGACTAAGTCCCTACAGTGATATTTTTAGGTGCTGCGGCATGCTTAGTTATTGGGGGTAGGCCTATCGGGAGTAACGTCCCCGATACATTTGATGTTATCTTTGTATTGCTTGATAATGAAATTAAACCGACAAGTAGAACTAACTTGTCATGGGGTAAACTTAAACGTTTAGTCTAAATATCACGCACTGGCATAACTTTTTGATCCTGCGGGAGATCAACCTTACAAATTAAATCTTGTGGTCTAAAACAAACGGTCAAACTTATTTGTTAAACCTATGAACTTCACTCAACCTTTTGGTTGACACTTTAGCATGTTTTGTCTCAGGTGCTGTTTGATTCAAGCTCTTATACTTACTGCTTATGTGATGCTACTTGGACATAGGATCAAGAGATATCGCATTTATTACTTCTGCATGTGAACATTTCCATTATTGTTATTCCTATCATTGTAACTACGTTTCATTTTCCGCTGCGTGCTCAATAAAGTTTGTTTTATCATTTAGTATTGTTCTCGTATATTATAATATGTTGGTTGATTTGATATTAAGTCACATTTCACCCAGGCCCTAACTGGGGGTGTGACAGATTGGTATCAGAGCAAACCAGGCTGTTATAGAGAACCAGGATTGCATTTTTATGTGTGCCTTACTTGTTAGCTAGGGTGCCTTAGCAATCTAGGAAACTATAACCTTTCCTGCCTTAGACTTAAAGCACTTAGGATTGTCGTATAATCTTAACAATTATGCTTTAATAAACTTGACTCAAAGATTCTAATCAAGGTCTCTTTCCTAATGATAGGATGTCAAGCTCAAGCGTTAACAAGCCCAACAAAGCAACTCACAACCCTACCACCGAAGTAGGTGTTGGACACTCTTCAACTTCGAGACCAGTTCGAAGTCCTCTTTATAGTCCTGCTTCACCACCGCTGAATTATAGCCCGAATACTATTTTAGATTCACATGGGTCTCCTCAATACTACCCAACTCCGAGAACCCAAGATAAGGGAAAACGGCATGAAGAAGTTGGTCCATCAAGGAAGAGAGCCCGATCTCCTTTTTATGATGGTCCTAAGTATGAAATCATGAGATTACGAAACGATACCGAGAGAAACATTGGAGGTCTACTTCGCCACATGGAAAGAGTGGATCGTCGAATGAAGAAACTTATGAAAGAAAACGTCGAGCTAAGAAAGGAGTTGCTGATGCTAAAGTGCGAGGAAGAACGCAACACTCGCTGGGGAAAGCAATCACTTGCTTACCTCAAGGAGGATGTTGATGTCCGAATGAAAATGGAGAAAGGTCGAGTCGACGAACAACTTGCCATAAGAGAGTACAACACTAATGCCGTAAACAGTCGTGTTACCAACCTTTATGACAACTTCGAGTATCTCTATGAGAAACAAAAGACGAAAAATGAGAAAGTTGAGGAGTTTATGAAGAAGGTTGGAGACGAAATATGAAGACTACTTCAATCTTAATATTTCCTAGTTATTTTTCCTATTTTCCATCTATGTAAAGGCTGTGCCTTAAACAATTTCTATTTCCGAATCGTGTAATAAAGGCTTATTTAATGCCTCGTTCTAATAATATAAAGTGTTTTATTAATATCATGCGATATCAATACTTTAGTTTATTCATACTTGTGATTACTCAAACTTATAACTTGTTAAACTTATCAAACATATGTTCACTTTTATGTAGTGACATCATGGTTCGTTCAGCTGCACCTACCGTTAACAACGTTGTGTTAACTACTGAGCAATTCCAACAGTTACTCGCTGCTGCCCAAGGCAACGCCCAAGCTAATCATGCTAATACTCAACCAAAACCTTGTTCCTACAAGGACTTTACAAACTGTCACCCTCCCGCTTTTAAGGGAAACGAAGAAGCTGTCGAACTAGTTCGTTGGTTCGAAAAGATGGAATCTATTTTCCGTATTTGCAACTGTGGTGATGATGATCGAGTAAAGTATGCCACTAGCTCGTTGGGTGGTAATGCTTTAACTTGGTGGACTGCTTATGCCAAGTCCGTAGGAATTGATAATGCTAATGCAATTCCATGGGACGAACTCAAAAGTATGATGGTCAACAAATTCTGCCCAAGGAGTCAAGTTCAGAAGCTTGAAGCTGAGTTCTGGGAACTCAGGGTCAAGGGTACTGACATTGAGAATTATACCAATCGTTATCTGGAGCTTTCTACTCTATGTCCTGAAATGTTTCCTACTGAAGCTAGAAGAATTGAGCGGTATATTGAAGGTCTTCCCGAGGATGTTCAAGGGAATGTTATTGCTGCTGAGAAGGTTACTTTAGATGCTGTGATTCTCATGGCACAAAATCTCATGTTGGCCAAGAGAAGAAGGGCGTCGGCCAATAAGCAAGTTGAAACCAAGGGTAATGATGGTAAGAGGAAGTTTGAGCCGTCTCAAGGTTCAACTCAGAATGTTAGTAAAAAGCTTATGGATAGTACAAGGACGAATTATAAGGGCACTTATCCTTTTTGTGTTCGTTGTGAAAGGCATCACCCGGGGCAGTGCACTGCCACTTGTTCGTTGTGTAAGAAAGTGGGACACGTAGCTAAGACGTGTAGGACTCCTCCAAAGAATAAATCTATTGTTCCTGCCAAAGCTCCTCCTACTTGTTATACTTGTGGGGAAACGGGACACATTAGTCCAAATTGCCCTAAGAAGAGAGATAATCCTGCTACTGGAGCCAATACTACTGCTGCAAAGGGTCGTGCATTTGTTATTACTGCTGCTGAAGCCCGAGATGAAGATGAGGTCATCACGGGTACGTATCTCGTCAATAATTGCTACGCAACTATTTTATTCGATACTGGTGCCGACCGAAGTTACGTATCTAATGAATTTTGTACCCTATTTACTGAAAAGCCTCAACCCTTAGAAACTAAACGATTAGTAGAAGTAGCCAATGGAAAGATCATGAAAGTTGATAAAATTTATAAAAACTGCAACCTAATCTTAGCCAGCAAAGAATTTAAGATAGACCTTTTGCCGGTCGAGCTAGGAAGTTTCGATGTCGTAGTTGGAATGGATTGGTTACGTCCATTAAGAGCTGCGATCATGTGTTACGATAAAACCGTTCATGTTCCATTAGGAAATGGAGAGACTCTTATTATCCAAGGTGAAAAGAGTGGTTCCAATCTCAATATTATCTCCTGTATTAAAACCCGCAAATACCTTATGAAAGGTTATCCAGCTATTCTAGCCCACGTTAATCTGATTGAATCGAAAGAGAAGCGAATTGAAGATGTACCAGTAGTTAAAGACTTTCCCGATGTGTTTCCCGAAGATCTTCCGGGTATTCCACCTCCTCGACAAGTTGAATTCCAAATTGATTTAACTCCTGGTGCTGCTCCTGTTGCTAAAGCACCATACCGTTTAGCACCTTCCGAAATGAAGGAATTATCCAACCAACTCCAAGAACTATTGGATAAAGGTTTCATTCGTCCAAGCTCGTCCCCTTGGGGAGCTCCTATTCTGTTTGTTAAAAAGAAGGATGGTACATTAAGGATGTGCATTGATTACCGCGAACTTAACAAGCTTACTATCAAGAACCGTTATCCGTTGCCACGTATTGATGATCTATTTGACCAACTTCAAGGGTCAAGTGTTTATTCAAAGATTGATTTAAGATTCGGTTATCACCAACTCAAGGTCAAGGAATCCGATATTCCTAAGACTGCTTTTCGCACTCGTTATGGGCACTATGAATTCTGTGTCATGCCTTTTGGTTTAACTAATGCTCCTGCCATGTTCATGGACCTCATGAATCGTGTTTGTAAACCGTATCTTGACAAATTTGTCATCGTATTCATTGACGACATCTTGATCTATTCGAAGAATGAGAAAGAGCATGAGCAACATTTGCGCATGATTCTTGAACTCTTACGAAAGGAACAACTTTATGCTAAATTTTCTAAGTGCGAGTTTTGGCTCAAAATCGTACAATTTCTCGGACATGTTGTTGATAGAAACGGAATACATGTCGATCCAGCTAAGATTACTGCTATTCAGAACTGGGAGATACCAAAGACTGCAAAGCATATTCGTCAATTTTTGGGACTTGCCGGTTACTATCGAAGGTTTATAAAAGATTTTTCTCTCATTGCCAAACCTCTTACAAAGCTGACTCAAAAAGGGAAGAAATTTGAGTGGTCCGAAGAACAGGAATCTGCTTTCAAGATTCTGAAGGAGAAGTTGACCACAGCCCCGATTCTTTCTTTACCTGAAGGTACCGACGACTTTGTTGTTTACTGCGATGCCTCAAAGCATGGCTTTGGTTGTGTTTTAATGCAACGAGAGAAGGTTATCGCCTATGCATCTAGACAGTTGAAGAAACATGAAGTAAACTATACCACACATGACCTAGAGTTAGGTGCCGTGGTATTTGCATTAAAGATATGGAGACATTATCTCTATGGTAATCACTTTACGGTGTACACTGACCATAAAAGTCTTCGACACATCTTTGATCAAAAACAGCTGAATATGAGGCAAAGTCGATGGCTCGAGACATTGAACGATTATTATTGTGAGCTGAAATATCATCCTGGCAAGGCGAATGTAGTTGCCGATGCCCTTAGTCGAAAAGACGATATTAAACGTGTTCGTGCTTTAAACCTAAAAATCAAATCGAATCTTATTTCACGAATCTGTGAAGCTCAATTGGAAGCTATTAGACCGACACTTATCGAAGGTGAAGGACCTATTGGTTTTGAGAACTAACTTCAAGTGAAAGCTAATGGTACACGGTACTTTGGCAATAGAATCTGGGTTCCTCGTTTTGGTAATCTTCGCGAACTAGTCTTGGATGAAGCACATAAGACTAGATATTCTATCCATCCCGGTTCCAGTAAGATGTATCACGATGTGAAGGAATTCTACTGGTGGCCTAACATGAAAGCCGATATTGCTACTTATGTTAGTAAGTGTCTCACTTGTTTGAAAGTCAAGGCCGAACATCAAAAGCCTTCTGGTCTGTTGACACAACCCGACATTCCGCAGTGGAAGTGGGAAGGTATCACTATGGACTTCGTTACTAAGTTACCTAAGACTTCGAACGGTAACGATACTATTTGGGTCGTAGTTGATCGTCTTACTAAATCTGCACATTTCATACCGATCAAGGAAACCAACAAGATGGAGAGATTAGCACAACTTTATATTAAAGAAATCGTCTCACGTCATGGTGTTCCTATCTCGATCATTTCTGATCGCGATAGTCGATTTGTTTCTAGATTTTGGAAAACTTTACAATCTGCTCTTGGAACTCAACTCGACATGAGTACAACTTATCATCCGCAAACCGATGGTCAAAGTGAACGAACCATTCAAACTATGGAGGATATGCTACGTGCTTGTGCAATCGATTTCGGCAAAGGATGGGATAGACATCTACCTTTGGTTGAATTTTCTTATAATAACAGTTATCACTCCAGCATTAAGGCTGCACCTTTTAAAGCTTTATATGGACGGAAGTGTAGATCCCCTTTGTGTTGGGATGAACTTGAGGACAGACATTTAACTGGTCCTGAAATTATTCACGAAACTACCGAAAAGATCGTTCAAATCAAGCAACGTTTAGAAACTGCCCGTAGCCGACAGAAAAGCTATGCCAATAAGAAACGAAAAGACATCGAATACCAAGTTGGAGATAAAGTCATGTTGAAAGTATCCCCTTGGAAAGGTGTTGTCCGCTTCGGTAAGCGAAGTAAACTCAGTCCACGATATGTTGGACCATTCACAATCACTGAAAGAGTCGGTCCCGTGGCATACCGATTAGAACTGCCAACCGAACTTAGTCAAGTACATGATGTGTTTCATGTCTCAAATCTTAAA
This sequence comes from Rutidosis leptorrhynchoides, assembly GCF_046630445.1. NCBI lineage: Eukaryota > Viridiplantae > Streptophyta > Magnoliopsida > Asterales > Asteraceae > Rutidosis > Rutidosis leptorrhynchoides. The sequence continues at coordinate 425,181,334 of NC_092333.1, read as the reverse complement.
CGGTGTCTTGCCGATGACACACTCGTTATTCCTCTGGATGATGTCCGCATTGATGAGCAAATGCACTTCGTTGAAGAACCTATAGAAATCATGGAAGGAGAGGTCAAACAAACGCGTAAAAGCAATATACCTATCGTTAAAGTCCGGTGGAATTCGCGTAGAGGCCCCGAATATACCTGGGAACGCAAAGACCATATGAAACGGAAATATCCCCATCTCTTCTCAACTGCTGATGCAAACGAGAAAACTACCTAAAAACTTCGGGACGAAGTTTTCAATAACGGGGAGGTACTATAACGACCCTCATTTTTCCATTCTATATTTTTTCAATATTAAATGCCCAAACAATATAATTAAAACTTAATGATCAAACTTTAATCAACAATTGTTAAGTGTTAAGAGTTAGAAAACATATTAATTAACTTTGTGCAATAATTGACAAGTTAATAAAAGATGAAAATAATAAACTGTTAGTCGACACTCGCTACTAATTAAAATTTATGCATTTATGTAATATTATAACTAATAACCTGTAAGTAATAAATAAAAAGTGACATTTATATAAATAATAAAACAATTGGGAACTAAATATATACAAGTCATGAATTAGTAAAAAGAAAATAATACTTATCAATGTAGTAAATGTAAAAATAATAATAGTAATAATAATGAGACTAAAGAATCTTAAACCATTACATCCTTATGTTGACTAAAAATAAGGTATAAACTAGTACCACCTATTGTTGACTAAAAAAAAAAAAATTATAAAACTCATTTTATCAACTTTATTTTCACTATAAATAGCACCCATTTGTTTCATTTCAACTCACACCTCAAAACACACTCTCAACTTGAAAGAAACTCTCCCAAGTCTCAGCAACTATTTTTTTGTAAGTCCCCTAATTAATTTATATAGTTTTTATTAAGTTTTTATATAGTTTTATGCTAGTTTTTATGTTAAAAACTAATTAAATACGAAATTAATTTTAATAAAAAATGTAAATACATGATAATTAGTGTTAAGTATCCTAATGTCTATAAAAATTAGTTTCATGAATTATAAAGTCGGAATAGTATTTATTAAAAATCAAAAACTGATTTTTTTTATAAACCGAAATACATAAATGATTTTTATTAAATAGTAAACGAATTTTTTTGTAAAATTTTATTTTAGTCGCTTGCTATATCATATGTAAGGGTAATTATAAATTTTTTTTATAATTAAATTCGCATGTTTAATATTTAATTTGAATTTTCTTCTGAAAACGCTACAGTACCCGATTAAACTGTTTTTTATAATAAAATGAAATTACATGTTACAGCAGGTTTTTAACCATGATAACTATTAAAAACTATTTAATAACTATTAATAAAGTTATAAAAATATTTGTAGAATTAATGGTTATGTATTTCTATTTAATTTTTTTTATTAAAACTAAAAACTACACAATAGTATGATTAAATAGTTAAACTATTTATATAAATGTATAAATAATTTTTCTGACTTTGTTGTAACATTATAAGCATATAAAAAATATTGGTTGAATTAATTTGGTTCATTTAATAATTAATTCTTTATAAACTTTGTATTATTACAAACCGAAAGGAAAATGGAAAATAAATACTTAAACACCATAACAAAAATCTATAAATTTTTCTTAAGCTTATTTTGATCAGTAGAACATAAGAAAAATATAAAATGTGATGTTTAATTTGTTTACCTATTTATTTACATTTTAGCTATTAAAATAATAATAAAAAGTGTTATTTAATACACAAAACTTAATATTAATGTGTATAAAAATTTTATTATGTTTTATACATATTACCTACTGATATTAAATCAATATTACACTTGTTAATATTATTAGATAATTAATTGATGCTATTATTGATCTAAAACAAAATTTAAAATAAATATATATATGTATCCTTACATATATATAATATTTATATATATTGAAACACTTATAAGTAAAATAACTAAAGTGTTGTATTCCTATACACACCTAAAAACATATTGGATCGGTATATTAGACTTGTATAGATCTTAAACTTTCTCGATGTGGATGGAAGCTCGAAAGTCTTAGGTGGAGGGTCTGGATTGACCAATTTAACGGATCCTAGTGCTCAGAAACCTAATGACCTGAAAAGTCCATTTTAAATTGAAAGTGGGTAGATTGGAAGCTTGTCTAATATGCATGATGTGAAAGCGAGGTGTATATAAAATAGTTTATATTTTACTAGGAAATACTATTAAATACGATACAATTTTACACAAGATATTTATTTATTTATAGAATGGATATACTTAAACCTTGCTACAACACTTATAGGCAGTGTACCTAATCGTACAGTAGTGTAGTTTTTAGTAAGTCCGGTTCGTTCCACAGGGAAATCTTTAAACAAAGCTCAACGCTATATTAGTTTACTTTTATAAAAATACAAATATATATATAAGTAATATTATTATTATAAAGGGGGGTTTTTACCGTTTAATGACCGGTTTGTCGATTTTAAAACTTTAGTCGCAGTTAAAACCTAATGTAAAATATAAAATAAATACAAGACTTTAAATTAAAGCGTAAAGTAAATAACGATAATGAAATTGCGAATAATAAAAATGCGATAAAATAAAATTGCGATAATTAAAAAGTACGATAATTAAAAGTGCGATTAAATAACAAATAATAAAAGTGCGATAATTAGAAGTGCAATTAAATATAAAATAAAGGAAATTAAATATGAAATAAAAGAATTATGCTTATTTAAACTTCCGTAATCATGATGTTTGACGTGTTGATTTTAGTTTTATGCCCATGGGTTAATTGTCCTTTGTCCTGAATTATTCAATATGTCCGTCTGGTTTTTGTCCATAACAGTCCATCAGTCATAAATATAAAGTGCGAGTGTCCTCGTCAAATTATCCTTATACCCGAAGTTAAATATTCCAACTAATTGGGGATTCGAATTGTAACAAGGTTTTAATACTTTGTTTAATGAATACACCAGGTTATCGACTGCGTGTAAACCAAGGTTTTACTACTTTGTTAACAATTACACCAATTACCCTTGAATGTAATTTCACCCCTGTTTTAATTATTCTAGTGGCTATTAATCCATTCCCGTGTCCGGTTAAATGAACGATTATTCGTACATATAAATACCCCGCCCATCGTGTCCGATCGAGTGTATATGGTAATTTATAGGGACGCCCAATTGTAAATCTTTATATTAACATTAACAAACTTTCATTTAGTTAAACAAATATAAAGCCCATTAATAGCCCATAGTCTAGTTTCCACAAGTGTCGTTCTTTTGTCCAAACCCCAATTATGGTACAAAGCCCAATTACCCAATTTTAGTAATTAGCCCAACATCATGATTACTTCGTTTTAAATAAGCATAATAATAACTTAGCTACGAGACATTAATATAAAAAGGTTGAACATAACTTACAATGATTAAAAATAGCGTAGCGTTACACGGACAGAATTTCGACTTACACCCTTACAACATTCGCTAACATACCCTTATTATTAGGATTTAAAATTAAAATTAAAATATAAATTATATATATATATATTACTCGTATGAATGAGAAGAAAAAAGATGATGAAATTTGATCAGAATTCGGTTGGCTTTATAGCCAGAGTTGAAAATTGGGGCTCCGCGACTCGCGGCAAAATGCCCTTAAAACTCCGCGAGTCGCGGAGATGTATTTACAGCTCACACCCTTGGAGTTTCTTGCTGCCGACGGTTTTTAATATATATATATAATATATATATAATTAATATAATTAATTATATATTATATTATATTTATATACATAGTTAACTTGTAATTTTTAGTCCGTTGCGTCGAGCGTTAAGAGTTGACTCTGGTCCCGGTTCCGGATTTTCGAACGTCCTCGCGTACAATTTAATATCTTGTACTTTGCGTTTTGAATCTTGTACTCTTGTGATTTCGAGACGTTTCTTATCAATAATTGGAACCTTTTTGATTGTCTTTTGTTCTTTTGAGCTTTTTGGTCGTTTGCGTCTTCAAATCGTCGAATCTGTCTTCTGTCTTCACCTTTTATTATTTAAACGAATATCACTTGTAAATAGAACAATTGCAACTAAAAGCTTGTCTTTCTTGAGGAATAATGCTATGAAATATATGTTCGTTTTTAGCATTATCAAATATTCCCACACTTGAGCGTTGCTTGTCCTCAAGCAATATTGTCTTGAAATACTAGAATCACTTCTTTATTCTTCACACTTTGTACATCAGTGATTTCTATACGGCGGTATAAACAATGGTAGTAACGATATGGTTTACAGTCCCACATGACTATAAAAATTTAGATCCATTAAGGAAATTGGATCTTTATGAAAACATTTGATCTTTTGAAATCTAGTTTTTTACCCTAGATTAGTTTTCCGGAATAACCCTTTACCGGTGTTTGCAAAATATTTTTTTTTGTGGGTTTGGTGGGTTTCAGATTTGAAAATTTTAGCTCAAAACTTGCGGTTTTGTGTCACCCACTTGCTAACCTTGTATTTGGAAAGCAACACGTCCAGTTTACTTGTCCCGTATATTACCTTTCGGCAAACTACCGTCCGGTTGTAAAGGAAAGCGTTGAACAAGCAACTGTTTAAGGCAATGTCCCGTGACATGCTTTTGATTATGGTCTATAACGTGTCGGACGCAATTACTATCCTTGGTAGGAGCAATAGTAAAGCTCACCCTTATAATTTTTCGGTCTGGCACAAGGTCCTGTCTTTGACCATGCTATGCAACCACCGTTCTTACGGTTGACACCCGATTTAGTTCAGGTGACCTAATGAATTCCAGGTGAATTCCTAGGATTTTACGTTCAATGGTAATGAACGCATTGAAAATAGGGTTTTCAGAAAACAAATCGGTTTGTAATTTTGATCAAAATATTTTCTCGTTTAAGCTCGAGTTTAGATATCATTGAATTCCATGAGTTTGAATTCTCAATCTTTAAGGTCAATCTCTAGGATTGAGTAATATCAGTCTTAAAAGCTGATTTTTAATCTTTAAGGAGATTATCCTTTCTGGGGATCTGATTCATTAGTCTTATCCAGCTAATTTGCATGGTGCCCCCCCATTGTACGAGATAAATCCTTCTCATGGTTAGGATAAATCTGACCACTTGGCAACCCTGTTTAATGCTGAGGTCCGTGGATTTCCTGCTGATTTTAGTGATGACTTTTCTAGATTTTTCGTCAACCTACAGCTGGTCTGAACGACAACTTCATGACCTAAATCAAGAAGCGCGTGTCTTTTTCGGAAGACTTTACTTCCTTTTAATGATGGAATTGATTCATCGTGTAGATCCATCTCTTCTTTTCTTTCATCGGGTAAAACAGTTTAGTTTAGTCCAAAGCAAAAGTATTTTCAGTTATTTGTTACAGATATATGTGACATATATTTAAAATAACTTGGTAAATTTTCCCACACTTGGCTTTTATTTTCCTTTTTATCGTTCTCTATTCCATTTTAAATGAATTTTAACATTTTAGTTTGTTTCTCAATTTATGTCCTTTCCGAGGTAACAATAATTTCGGTGTTAAAACCTAGTTTTATCGTTCATAAATATGTATAAACATGATTTGAATTCATTTAATTGAAAAATTTTACTAGAATTGGGTAGTCAGTATATAAGACTAGGGCTGTTCTTTTTTATCAGAGAGCACTAGATTCTAATACAACTACTGCTTTACTAGTATTTTTAATGGTAACCAAGTGTATAAAGTAAAAATTTTTAAAATCCGAAAGAATTTAACCCCTTCCCACACTTAAGATCTTGCAATGCCCTCATTTGCAAGAAATCAGTAACAATTTAAATTATTGAGGGTGATTTGTGTGAAAATGATTAAATTTTTACCAAAGTTTCCAAATATATTGGCGTTTGTTTGCTGAATGATAAATGGTGCACATCATTTGTTCATTCCGTCTTGTTGTTATTTCACATATATTTTGCATCTTGTCGTCAAAATTAGTTGCTTTTGCTGAACTTAATGCCAGTCTTTGAAAATGCGTTGTTTTACCCTGTTGTGTACATAAGATAAACTGCAAACATATATACATATTTTTGAAGTTTGGTTTATTACCCCACATTCAAAAATTATTAAAATCTAAGAATAAAAGTTAGATAATTATAAAAATGATTACAATATTAACAAAAATATTAAACATATCAATAATTACAAATTACAAAATAAAAAAAAAAATAAGTAAACTAAGGATGATATTGGTACCAATAGGGGTTCCACGCATAACCATAAGTGCTATAGAATGCTTCGGCAGGGTCATACGTAGGATATGGTGGCTGCATCTCTATCGACCAAGGAGGGAAGACGGGTTTCGGTGTAGGAATATAGTTTCTACCTATATGTTGGCAATGCGCTATGATCTGGTTCTGATGAACTTGCCAATCTTCAAATGCCCTCTGTCTAGCATTTTCGTATTCCTGAGAAGCTATAAACCTATGCATTTCTTGCATCTCATTCCCCCCTCCTACATTACCTTGTTCCTGGTTTCTCTCTACCTGTGGATGTCTACCATTGTATCGTACTGCGGCGTTATTTCGCCGCTTCAAAACTTTCGCACCATGGTATACATTTAAACCTACAGTGTCGCGGGGTTCCGGCTCTTCTACTAATAATCCCCCCGACTTATATCCACACCGAGATATTCACCAATCAAAGTAATAAAAATACCACCTCCTATTATGCTATGTGGACGCATCCCCCGAACCATAGCTGATAAATAATAACCCACACAATATGGTATACTTACAGCGCTGTGTGGGTCTCGAATACACATATGGTAAAACAAATCCTGTTCATTTACTTTTTCTTTGTTCTTACCCCTTTGTGTAATCGAATTAGCTAAAAACCTATGTATCACCCTTAATTCGGCTCTATCTATATCCAAATAAGAGTAGTTTCCCCCTTTGAAACGGTGATGGCTTGTCATTTGACTCCACACACCGTGTGTATCAAAATTCTCATCTATTTATCTACCGTTTAGTATCAATCCTCTACAATCGGCAGACGCTAACTCCTCAGGCGTATATATACGTAAAGCCTGAGCCATGTCCAGTAAAGACATGTGGCGCATCGAACCGCCTAACAAAAATCTAATAAAAGAACGATCGGTTAAACTAGCTACCCGATCATTCAACTCTATACTACATAACAACTCTTCACACCATACTTTATATACAGGTCTGCGTATGGTGAATAAACATATCCAGTCATTAAAAGAAGAATTACCATACCTCTGTACAAGTAATTCCCTAATTGGCCCGGCCAATTCTACAGCTTCCAAGGGTCCCCATTCTATGACCCTCGGTACCTCAACAACCTTGGAATGAAGAGTATGCAAACCCCGTTGATATTTTGGATAATCTATCCAAAGTCTGTCAAATCGCAGGTTCGGGTGCAACTCTTCCAAATGCATATCGGAAAAGGTCATGACCGGATGAGGTACATCCTGCTTGTAGTAGTTATCTACCTCCTGTTGTTCCAAGTTCTCAGCAGGAGCATGGCGGGCTTGGGATGAAGATTCACCCCTTTCATTCTGCAAAACACATCAAACACAAATTTTGTGTATCCAAATATGCATTAGTGTCAGCAAAATCATCAATCAAAATAATTACAATGACATTATCAATTTATATCAAACTTAAGCTCATTTTCACATTTTTATCAAATCTATACTTTTTCAAATAAGCATATACAAAAATTTTCGCCAAGTTCATAAGCATTCAACTCAAATAACATGTCAAAATAATCATTACTAGCAAATAAACAAGTCTCAAATGGCATTATCTTTCAAAAATCAAGTTCATGAATTTTGGACTTGAAAAAGTCCACTTTAATTCTCAAAATCATGTTTAGGCTCAAAGTTTGGATCATTTAACTACCTAGACATGTTACACTACTCAATTTAGCAACAATTCATGACAAAAATCGGCCATAACCTGTTTATATCAAAAAGCCCCAAATTGCTCAAGAACACAAACCCTAGATTATTCAAAATTTGAAGTTTAAGGCTTCTAATCATGTTAAACAGCATCAATCTAGGTCATACAAGCATAATACATAAACAATTTAAGTCTAATTACACTAAAAAGCATCAAAATCAAATTGGGGAAAAATTAGCTCAAGAACACCTAATTTCGAATTAAATGGTGTTTAGGTGTAGAAATTTACCGTTTTTCTTGAGAAATTCTTAGATAGCATCCTTCTCAACATGATTTTAGCAAAAAATTTGGTGATTAACGGTTAAAAATTGGGATTTTTGGGGGTGATTTTCGGGTTTTTTCGGGTTCTTTTTCGCAGTATTTTTCTGTGTTTTTGTTTGTGGGAGTGAACTGATCGTTTGCAGCTCTTATTTTTTTTTCTGTAATCCGGTCTCTCCGCGACTCGCGGAGATTTAGGCTCCAAACTCCGCGAGTCGCGGAGTTTGGTATTTTTTTTTTTTTTTTTTTTAATAATCATTAACTTCTTAAAACAATTTAGTAATTAATTTTAAAATTTTGTTTCCCTTGTTATTTAGGACGAGGTCGTTTCGGATCGATGTCCTAGTCCGTCCTTCGACAAAATTTTAAAATTTGTCTTTTTGTAGCGATTGTTTTAAAAGCTAAGATTTTTGGGGTTTTTCAATGTTTTTGGCATACTTTAAATCAATAAGATTAAAAATAATGATAATAAAAGTTCTCGTCCCTCCCTCGGGTAAAGCAATTTCGGTTCAAAGACCTAGTCTTCAACTTACGACGAATTTTAAAAATCATATTCTTAACTTAATGAGATAAAGTAAATTTTTGTTTTTAAATTCACACAACTTGAATATAAAATTCAAAATTAAAAATTAAGATTTCACACCAAACTTAAAATTTAAAATGCATAAAATTAAAAATTTATATTTTAAAAATTAAAAATTCACACCAAACTTAATTTAAAAATTCATATTATAAATTCACACCAAACTTATATTAATTTTTCAAATATTTACAATTTTAAAAATATTGTTTTTACAAAGTTTACAATATTAATTTAAGATTTAAATATTAATTTTAAAAATATGGTAAAAATAAAATTAAAAATCTTTTTGTCTTTTTATCCCACTTTAATCAATCAAATATTATCAAAAATATGCGCCCCTCTTTTCGGTAAAGTAATTTCGGTTCCAAGACCTAATTTAACTCATGACGAATTTTTGAAATATTTTGGGTTGATTGATTAAAGATATTTATACCTTAAGAATAAACGTTAAATTTCGCAGTGATGTAATAAATTTTTGAATGATATCAATAATTTCGGTCGCCAAACCTAATTTTATTTAATACCAATTTAATACTTTTTAGCGAACAAATTAGCGTTTATTATCAAAAGGTTAAAAATAAATAAAAATAAAAACTGTACAGACATACCTGTGAAATAGATTTCTTAGTTATATGATCTATTATATTCATAAGATAGTCGGTTTAATTGGTTTTCCATGGCTGCATAGGCGTAACCTCGAGCATTCATTGTCTTTTCTTCTAAACATATGAACGGTCCGTCTCTGCATAAAGTAACAAATTCGGTATTTGAATAGGTTTGATTATTTGAACATTTACCTCCATGTGACCATTTTCCGCATTTGTGACATCGTTCTAGGTGTCGTGCTCTTCTTTTCGCTGCGGATTTTGATTTTCCTTTACCAAATTGTAACTTATTATCTTCGCATCTGGATCCTTTTCTAACTCCGTCCATTCTTTCTCTGATTACTGATACTAATTCACTCGGTAGTATGTCATTATTTCTTTTAGTGATCAAAGCGTGTAGCATTAGACCATGGTTTAGTTCACAGGCAGTCTTCATTTTGTAAAAACCTAAAAAAAATAAAAATTCAGAATGGGGGGAGAAGACTAGTTCTTTAGGGTCTGCTAGGGAAAGACCATACGTGTTCCATTTTCGAGAACTAGACGAAAACAGACAATCTAATTCTAACAGAAATACATATTATCCTTTAAAGACTTGATTCTCCCCACACTTAGTTAGCTGTGGTGTCGAAATTGTGATTAACTTCGTTGTCGACTTCCATCGGACCATGTATGTAATGTTTAACTCTGTGACCATTAACTTTAAATTCAATCCCATTTGAATTTATCAATTCTATCGTTCCGTATGGGAAAACTCTTTTGACTATGAATGGTCCAGACCATCTTGATTTCAATTTTCCAGGAAATAGCTTGAATCGTGAATTGAAAAGAAGAACTCTGTCTCCTTCTTTAAATTCTTTTGAACTTCTGATTCTTTTATCATGCCATTTCTTCGTTCTTTCTTTATAGATTAACGAATTTTCGTATGCTTCATGTCTTAATTCTTCTAATTCGTTTAGTTGACTTAATCGTAGACGTCCGGCTTCATGTAAATCAAGATTACATGTCTTCAAAGCCCAAAATGCTTTGTGTTCAATTTCTACTGGAAGATGACATGCTTTTCCATAAACAAGTCTAAAAGGTGTGGTTCCAATTGGAGTTTTGTAGGCTGTTCTAAAAGCCCAGAGTGCATCCTCCAATTTAATGGACCATTCCTTCGGATTTGATCCTACGATTTTCTCTAGAATACGTTTTAAGGCTCGGTTGGTATTTTCAACTTGTCCACTTGTTTGTGGATGATATGCGGTGGAGATTTTATGAGTTACTCCATATCTTTTAAGAACTTTCTCAAGTTGATTATTACAGAAATGAGTACCCCGATCACTTATTAAAGCTTTCGGTGTTCCAAACCTTGCAAAAAGACGTTTTAAAAAGTTGACTACAACTCGTGCATCGTTAGTTGGGAGAGCTTGTGCTTCCGCCCATTTAGATACATAATCAATGGCTACGAGTATATATAGATTATTATGAGATTTTGGAAATGGACCCATAAAGTCAATACCCCAAATGTCAAATACTTCACATACTTGGATGACATTTTGTGGCATTTCATCACGTTGACTTATTTTTCCGGCCCTTTGACATGCATCACAGGATTTGCAAAGAAGGTGTGCGTCTTTGTAAATTGTAGGCCAATAGAATCCAGCTTCATAAACTTTTCTTGCTGTTAGTTGAGGCCCATAATGCCCTCCTGTTGGTCCTGTGTGACAATGGTTTAAAATTTTACTAGCTTCATCTCCAAATACACATCGGCGTATTATTCCATCGGGACAACTTTTAAACAGATGTGGATCTTCCCAGAAATAGTGTTTTATATCACTGAAGAATTTCTTTCGTCTTTGGTACGATAATCCTTTTTCAAGGAATCCACAAACTAAGTAGTTTGCATAGTCTGCAAACCATGGGATTTCTTTATAATCTATCTTCAATAGATATTCATCAGGAAAGTTGTCTTGTATGGCCGATTCATTCAGAACTTCTAATTCGGGATTTTCAAGACGAGAAAGATGATCAGCGGCGAGATTTTCTGCTCCTCTTTTATCTCGGATTTCAATATCAAACTCTTGTAAGAGTAAGATCCAACGGATTAATCTTGGTTTAGCATCTTGTTTTGAAAATAGGTATCTAAGAGCAGAATGGTCGGTATAGACCACCGTTTTTGCTAGAACGAGATATGATCGAAATTTGTCAAAAGCAAAGACAATAGCAAGGAGTTCTTTTTCAGTAGTTGTATAGTTCGTTTGTGCTCCTTGTAACGTCTTACTAGCATAATATATAGGTTGAAATCGTTTTTCAATCCTTTGTCCTAAAACGGCTCCCATTGCAAAATCACTTGCATCGCACATTAGTTCAAATGGTAGATTCCAATTTGGTGTTATCATGATCGGTGCATTAGTGAGTTTTTCTTTAAGAATATTAAAAGATTTGATACATTCATCTGAAAAGATGAATGGCGCATCCTTTTCTAGGAGTTTATTCATAGGAGTGGCAATTTTAGAAAAATCTTTTATGAAACGTCGGTAAAAACCGGCATGCCCTAGAAAACTCCTAACTCCTCTAACATTGGTGGGATGTGGAAGTTTAGCAATTACATCTACTTTAGCTCTATCCACTTCAATTCCTTCTTTTGAAATTTTATGTCCAAGAACAATGCCTTCTTTAACCATGAAATGGCATTTCTCCCAATTAAGTACTAGATTTGATTTTTCGCATCTAATTAGCATTCGTTCCAGATTAACTAGACATGATTTAAATGTATCACCGAAGACTGAAAAGTCATCCATGAATACTTCCATGCATTCTTCTATCATGTCGTGAAAAATCGCCATCATGCACCTTTGAAAGGTTGCAGGGGCGTTGCAAAGTCCAAATGGCATGCGTTTGTAAGCAAAAGTACCATAAGGGCACGTGAATGTGGTTTTCTCTTGGTCCTCGGGTGCTATTGGAATTTGAAAATATCCGGAAAATCCATCTAGAAAACAATAGTAACTATTTCCGGCTAATCTTTCCAACATTTGATCAATGAAAGGTAAGGGAAAGTGATCTTTTCTGGTGGCGTCATTTAATTTTCTATAATCAATACATACACGCCATCCTGTTACAGTTCTAGTAGGAATAAGCTCATTTTTCTCATTTGTGATGACAGTCATGCCACCCTTCTTAGGTACGCATTGAACTGGGCTTACCCATGGACTATCAGAAATTGGATATATCAAACCTGCATCTAGCAGCTTAATAATCTCTTTCTTAACTACATCTTGCATATTAGGATTTAGTCTTCGTTGGCGTTGCACATACGTTTTATGACCTTCTTCCATAAGGATTTTATGTGTGCAATACGAAGGACTTATTCCTTTAATATCATGAATCTTCCATGCAATGGCTGGTTTATGAGCTTTCAACACAGAAATGAGTTGTGATTTCTCATTTTCAGTAAGAGAAGACGATATTATTACAGGTAATTCAGATTCACCATGTAAATAAGCGTATTCCAAATGGTTTGGAAGTGGCTTTAATTCTAATTTCGGAGGTTCTTCTATCGATGATTTGTATCGATATCTGTCTTCTTCTTTTAGCATTTGAATTTCTTCTGTTGTTGGTTCATATCCATTAGCTATAAGTGTAGCTAACATTTCAGCTTCATCAATTGGTTCATTACCTTCTCCTAAAGAACATTCTCCTGTTCCTTGTAATTCTGGAAATTCTTCTAATAATTCTGCATGTGCATCTATAGTTTGAATATAATAACATGTATCATCTGCAGATTGTGGTTGTTGCATTGCTCTATCCACTGAAAAGGTAACACTCTCATCCTCTATACTTAGGGTCAGTTTCTTACCGAACACGTCTATCATTGCTTTAGCCGTGTTTAAGAATGGTCTTCCTAATATGAGAGGAACTTGAGAATCTTCTTCCATATCCAAAACAACAAAATCTACTGGAAATACTAAAGTACCAACTTTAACTAGCATGTTCTCCATTATCCCTCTAGGATATTTTATTGATCTATCGGCTAGTTGTATGCTTATTCTGGTTGGTTTCAATTCTCCAAGGTCTAGTTTAGCGTATAGTGAATACGGCATTAGATTTATACTAGCACCTAAGTCTGCCAATGCTTCTATTGAACTAAGACTACCCAGAAAACATGGAATTGTGAAACTTCCTGGATCAGATAATTTTTCTGGTATCTTATTTAACAGCACTGCTGAACAATTAGCATTCATAGTAACAGCCGAGAGTTCTTCCATTTTCTTTCTATTCGTGATTAGATCTTTCAAGAATTTAGCATATCTTGGCATTCCTGAAATCACATCAATGAAAGGAAGATTTACATTTATCTGTTTAAACATATCCAAGAATTTGGATTGCTCGGCTTCAAGTTTTTCTTTCTTCATTTTACTCGGGTAAGGAAGTGGTGGTTGGTATGGTTTAACATAAGGTTTATCCTTAACTGTGTTATCTTCATTAACCTTTACCGGTTCTTTTTCCTTATCTTGATCAGGTTGTGGTTCTTGTGGAGTAGGAATAGTTTCATCAGAAGTTACAGGTATTTCAGGTGGTTTAAGTGTTGTACCACTTCTTGTGGTAATAGCTTTAGCTGTTTCATTCCGGGGGTTAGCGTTTGTATCACTAGGTAGACTTCCCGGTTTTCTTTCACCTATTAACCTTGCTAGGTTACTTACTTCTTGTTCCAGATTTTGAATAGAAGCTTGTTGATTTCTAAATGCTTGAGCATTTTGTTCATTTGTTTGTTTTTGAGATGTGAAAAACTGCGTTTGAGTTTCAACTAGCTTCGTCATCATATCTTCTAAATTCGGCTTTTTATCATCGGTTTGTTGTGGTGGTTTGTTTTGAAAATTTGGTCTTTGCTGATTGTAAGTATTATTGGATACTTGTTGATTGCTAGGACCTTGTTGGTTGTTGTATGGAATATTTCGGTTATAATTCTGGTTTTGATTGTAAATCGGTCTTGGCGGTTGATAATTATTCTGATAATTATTTCCAGGCCTTTGATTTATGTATGAAATATTCTCTCTTTGTTCCATTGTTAATTCAATACTGAGACAATCTTTTGTCAAATGTGGTCCTCCACACTGCTCACAACTAATTCGTATTGAGTGAATATCCTTAGTCATCTTTTCCATTCGTCTCTCGAAAGCATCTATCTTTGCGGAAATGGAATCTAAGTCATGGCTAGAATCGGCTCTAGCTGCTTTAGATGATCTAATGATATCTTTTTCTTGGTGCCACTCATGTGAGTGGGAAGCAGTATTATCAATAATTTTGTAAGCATCAGTTTCGGTTTTCTTCATAATAGAACCACCAGCTGCTATATCTATGTCTTTTCTTGTAGTGATGTCGCATCCTCGGTAGAATATTTGTACTATTTGACAGGTGTCTAAACCATGTTGCGGACATCCTCTTAATAACTTTCCATATCTTGTCCACGCCTCATATAGAGTTTCATTTGGCTTCTGTGTGAACGTAACAATTTCTGCTTGAAGTCTTACGGCTTTAGATGCAGGAAAAAATTGTTTAAGAAATTTGTCAATTAAAACGTCCCATGTATCAATCGCTCCTTCAGGTAACGATTCCAACCAATCTTTGGCTTCTCCCTTTAAAGTCCAGGGAAATAACATGAGATATATCTGTTCATCCTCCACTTCTCGGATTTTAAATAGTGTGCAGATCCTATTAAAGGTACGTAGATGTTCATTTGGATCTTCCTTCGGCGCACCACTAAATTGGCATTGATTAGTTACCATGTGTAGAATTTGTCCTTTGATTTCATAATCTGGCGCATTAATGTCTGGATGAGTAATTGCGTGACCTTGGCCAGTGCGTTTAGCTCTCATTCGGTCTTCCATACTTAAAGGTTCCAGATTCTCCATAATTGAATCTGTTGAATCGGTATCACTAGATAATTCTGATTTAATGGTTCGTTCCTCAACAATCTCTGTTTGATTGATTGGTGGTTCCGGAGGAAAGTTTAATGGTTCAGGATCTATGAACCGTTCCTGAATATTCTCTGGATTCTCAATTGTGAGGTCGGGTTCAAAAAATGGATTATCGGTAATTTGAACTGAAGTACTTGGTCGACTGGATGACGATTCTAAAGAAAAATCAACGGCGGTTATATTTGTTAAACGATGTCTTGATCGAGTTACAGGTGGTGAACGTACAAAAGGTGATGAACGTCTTGCTCGGTGCATTCACTGAATATCCTATTAGTTTTAAAAAGGAAAGAAAAATTATAATAAGTTATCCAATCAATAGACTTTTCTGATTTTGCCCACGTTTCGAATAGCCAAAAGATGCAGCAGAGGGGCAGGATTCGTTTGGTCTCAATATAATTGAGGACTGTTTGGCTCCAATAACCCGGTCCACGTACAAATCCAACTATTACTACGAACCAGAAAATTTTGATGTCTATTAATTTAACCACTTAAAATAAATTTTCGTAATTTTAAGAAAATTTAGATAAGAAGTAGAAAAAAAATTCTAAGTCCTAAAACTAGAATAGCGAGAAATAAGAGAGAAAAAGAGTTCGTCGAAAAAGGTCGAAAAAGGAAAAATGGTTGAAAAAAATAAAAGGTGACGGAAAAATAAAAGAAACTTATAAAAACTTAAAAATACTTAACTAACCTAACCTTATTACTACAACTAACTTAAAATTATAATCGTAAATTGAAATTATTAATTGGAATGATAATTGATACATAGTAAAAGGTCTAAAAATATTAAAGCTTACAGGAAAAACTAAATCCCAAATGGAAATAACTTAAAAAGAAACTAAAACTTAAAAAGGCGTCGCAAAATTCTAAAGCACTTAAATCTTAATCTAAAGAAAAAGCACTTAAGGAATTCTATGGCAAAGCCTAAAAATCTAGGAGTAAAAATAACTATAGCAAAAACTAAGTTTAAAATTAAAAATGAGCTAAAAAAATACAAATATTACGCTACAACGATTAAAAAGGTACAAAATATAAAAATATACAAAAAGTTGTAAAAAGTACAATTTTTATAAAAATATTATTTTTATATTATTTATTTAATAAAACTACAAATTTTACAATTTTATTAAACTAATTTATACTAAATACATTAATAAATAAAAAGTAAAAATAAAACTTAAAACTAATAATAATAATAATAATAATAATAATAATTAGGTTTTAATAATAATTAATTAATAATAACCGTAATTAATGCAGTTTTAGGGCTTCCTGTCGCCTGTCAGAAACCCTCCGCGAGTCGCGGCAACTAAAGAAGAAAACCCCGCGAGTCGCGGGGTTCAGAAATACAGCTGACAGGGTTGAGTTTTTACGCGTTTTCTTTATTTTTTTTTTTTTTTTATTTTATGTTTTCTGTTTTTTTAAATAAATAAAAGGTTTTAAAATAAAACTTATATTTTTATAAACTAAAATAGAAATAAAGAAACTTATAAAACTTAAATATTTAACAAAATCTTAAAAATACTAATATTTTTGTTTTTCTTTTTATATTTTCGAATATTTAAAACGTATTTTTACAAAAACGACTTTTAATAAAAGTAACTAAAAATCTTTTTTTTTTTATATTAGCGTTGCGCTTCCGGCTTTTAAGAGTGTTCCCCGGCAGCGGCGCCAAAAATACTTGATGTGAAAGCGAGGTGTATATAAAATAGTTTATATTTTACTAGGAAATACTATTAAATACGATACAATTTTACACAAGATATTTATTTATTTATAGAATGGATATACTTAAACCTTGCTACAACACTTATAGGCAGTGTACCTAATCGTACAGTAGTGTAGTTTTTAGTAAGTCCGGTTCGTTCCACAGGGAAATCTTTAAACAAAGCTCAACGCTATATTAGTTTACTTTTATAAAAATACAAATATATATATAAGTAATATTATTATTATAAAGGGGGGTTTTTACCGTTTAATGACCGGTTTGTCGATTTTAAAACTTTAGTCGCAGTTAAAACCTAATGTAAAATATAAAATAAATACAAGACTTTAAATTAAAGCGTAAAGTAAATAACGATAATGAAATTGCGAATAATAAAAATGCGATAAAATAAAATTGCGATAATTAAAAAGTACGATAATTAAAAGTGCGATTAAATAACAAATAATAAAAGTGCGATAATTAGAAGTGCAATTAAATATAAAATAAAGGAAATTAAATATGAAATAAAAGAATTATGCTTATTTAAACTTCCGTAATCATGATGTTTGACGTGTTGATTTTAGTTTTATGCCCATGGGTTAATTGTCCTTTGTCCTGAATTATTCAATATGTCCGTCTGGTTTTTGTCCATAACAGTCCATCAGTCATAAATATAAAGTGCGAGTGTCCTCGTCAAATTATCCTTATACCCGAAGTTAAATATTCCAACTAATTGGGGATTCGAATTGTAACAAGGTTTTAATACTTTGTTTAATGAATACACCAGGTTATCGACTGCGTGTAAACCAAGGTTTTACTACTTTGTTAACAATTACACCAATTACCCTTGAATGTAATTTCACCCCTGTTTTAATTATTCTAGTGGCTATTAATCCATTCCCGTGTCCGGTTAAATGAATGATTATTCGTACATATAAATACCCCGCCCATCGTGTCCGATCGAGTGTATATGGTAATTTATAGGGACGCCCAATTGTAAATCTTTATATTAACATTAACAAACTTTCATTTAGTTAAACAAATATAAAGCCCATTAATAGCCCATAGTCTAGTTTCCACAAGTGTCGTTCTTTTGTCCAAACCCCAATTATGGTACAAAGCCCAATTACCCAATTTTAGTAATTAGCCCAACATCATGATTACTTCGTTTTAAATAAGCATAATAATAACTTAGCTACGAGACATTAATATAAAAAGGTTGAACATAACTTACAATGATTAAAAATAGCGTAGCGTTACACGGACAGAATTTCGACTTACACCCTTACAACATTCGCTAACATACCCTTATTATTAGGATTTAAAATTAAAATTAAAATATAAATTATATATATATATATATTACTCGTATGAATGAGAAGAAAAAAGATGATGAAATTTGATCAGAATTCGGTTGGCTTTATAGCCAGAGTTGAAAATTGGGGCTCCGCGACTCGCGGCAAAATGCCCTTAAAACTCCGCGAGTCGCGGAGATGTATTTACAGCTCACACCCTTGGAGTTTCTTGCTGCCGACGGTTTTTAATATATATATATAATATATATATAATTAATATAATTAATTATATATTATATTATATTTATATACATAGTTAACTTGTAATTTTTAGTCCGTTGCGTCGAGCGTTAAGAGTTGACTCTGGTCCCGGTTCCGGATTTTCGAACGTCCTCGCGTACAATTTAATATCTTGTACTTTGCGTTTTGAATCTTGTACTCTTGTGATTTCGAGACGTTTCTTATCAATAATTGGAACCTTTTTGATTGTCTTTTGTTCTTTTGAGCTTTTTGGTCGTTTGCGTCTTCAAATCGTCGAATCTGTCTTCTGTCTTCACCTTTTATTATTTAAACGAATATCACTTGTAAATAGAACAATTGCAACTAAAAGCTTGTCTTTCTTGAGGAATAATGCTATGAAATATATGTTCGTTTTTAGCATTATCAATGCAAAAGCCTTTCCAAAACGATAAACAATCTTTAAACTTACTACACACGAAAATACTTAAACTTATCTTCATACGGGCAAAACATCTAAACTATTCTCAACTTATTCTTAGGTTGACTTATCTTGTGCTTCGATCATCCATACATTCTCTTTAAGGACTACCTTACTTCATCGAATTACTAAGGTGATTTTTATAGCCCCACTTTACTTGAGCTCAATTTACTTTTTATACTTATTGGGGTGAGACACATGCTGCTTTTACTATTTACAATTTAGACACAAGTACCAACTAAAACTATGCTATACCCGGCTATGTCCGACTAAGTCCCTACAGTGATATTTTTAGGTGCTGCGGCATGCTTAGTTATTGGGGGTAGGCCTATCGGGAGTAACGTCCCCGATACATTTGATGTTATCTTTGTATTGCTTGATAATGAAATTAAACCGACAAGTAGAACTAACTTGTCATGGGGCAAACTTAAACGTTTAGTCTAAATATCACGCACTGGCATAACTTTTTGATCCTGCGGGAGATCAACCTTACAAATTAAATCTTGTGGTCTAAAACAAACGGTCAAACTTATTTGTTAAACCTATGAACTTCACTCAACCTTTTGGTTAACACTTTAGCATGTTTTGTCTCAGGTGCTGTTTGATTCAAGCTCTTATACTTACTGCTTATGTGATGCTACTTGGACATAGGATCAAGAGATATCGCATTTATTACTTCTGCATGTGAACATTTCCATTATTGTTATTCCTATCATCGTAACTACGTTTCATTTTCCGCTGCGTGCTCAATAAAGTTTGTTTTATCATTTAGTATTGTTCTCGTATATTATAATATGTTGGTTGATTTGATATTAAGTCACATTTCACCCAGGCCCTAACTGGGGGTGTGACAGTTAATATTCCTTATTATTGTATGTGTCCAAATTACGTTATTTAAACAAACACTTTACCATTAATTCCGAATACCGTTAAACATGAATGATTTCCCAAATCAACGTGGACCTTACAACAGAGACCCGTAATAATATCATAATCCTTAAGGGACTCAGTAAATATCTTTTAATTCAATCGTTTAGCATAATCTTTTAACTTCATAGTTAAATATATCAATCAGATAATCAAACCAATATGTTTAATGCACAGTATCGCTTACTTAACACTTTGTTACGTTTTCAAGTTATAGTATATGTATCTATTTACATATAATTGTTCGCGAATCATTGAGAACAATCAAGGGGTAATTGAATAGTTCAAGATTTTGAGATTCAACTTCATAGACTTTGCTTATCGTGTCGGAAACGTTAAAGATTAAGTTTAAATTTGATCAGAAATTTCTGGGTCATCACAGTAGTAGCAAGTCTTGTAATCGTGCGATACTCAGGTCCCAAAATTTCTACAAATCGTTGCACTTTAGACCGTTCATCGGGTATCTACTGGTGCACGGACCTTAACTTGTCCATAAACTGCTCAAACGCTTCATCGACTGTCATGTCCTCAGTTATCGTCATTTACATGAACTCTTGCTTGAATCGATTGATATCAAATGCAGTGTAGTACTGCTCCTCGACCTTTATTGCAAATTGTTCCCAAGTAACCTGATTAAGTTGCTCTTCGAACAACGGAGCAGTAATTGTATCCCACCAAACCGTAGGTCGATTCTTTAACAGTCGGCTAGCATAAGTCACCCGTAATTCTGGTTCACATTGACAGGCTTTCAGTGCCCGTTCAACTTCCCTTAGCCAATTCATTGTAACAATCGGATCGCGATGACCCGAATACTCAGAGGGCTTACAATCCATAAAATGCTTAAACGTACACTTTTTCTTCTCCTTCACCACTTGCTGAAACATAGGAGTTTGAAATGGATTTGTTGTCGCATACTGATTTTGAAAAGGGTACTGGTATTGTTGAGAAGATTGATATGGCACTTGAGGTATAACTTGAGGTTGAGACTAGGGTGGTTGGAAAGCACTACCCGACGGACCAGATGTATACTGAGTACCAGTAAACCCTGGAGGTATCGGTGGATCACTAGCTTTAGACACCACAGTTGAATGTCTGATTTGGGCCTCTAATTCTTTTACTTTTTCTCGAGTTTCCTGTAACTGGCCTTCTAACTGTTGAGCATAATCATCCATCACTTTCTGGATTATATTCCACTGATGGCGCTCTAAATATTCCGGGTCCGGGAGTCATAGGGGCATCGTTATTTCTGGTCTGGTCAGCCATACCTGTCTACAAACACATCATCTTACAAAAGCTTAGTTAATAACCTGTTAGCACCTATCACTAAGCAAAATCACCTAGGCACATATATCTACATTCACTTATTCCCCACTCGGATGTTTGACACGACACATTCATAAGTTTGGGAGTAAGTCACTTACACAGTGCACATACTGCCAAACCTATGCTTTGATACCAACTTGTAACACCGTACTTTTTTTATTATTATTCACAGCAGAAGACTTATTAATTCACATATTATATATTAGTACATATTTATATGATTACACAAAATCACAGGTGTTACGTTATTAATACAAACCATTTGACCATATTGTTTATTACAAAACATTAGAGTTATTCACTGTGTCAAACATCTTCACTTGCCTTGCAAAACCCACCAAAAGCTGCTAATCTATACCTGCAGGGCAAAACACTATGGGGGAATTAGCATAACGCTAAGTGAATGGAAATATCTAGGTGGACATCACTACAAGCATCAAGCACAGCTTAAAGGCACTGGTCACTAATCACTTAAAGCCATACACAAGAGGACCGACAACCCATAGCTGATCAAGCTAGAATATACCGATAGCCCACACTACTGAGTCACTGGTATAGTCTTCCAGTCGTGACGCACTCGTCATTCATACTATACCACTAATCAGTAGCACTTGGACCCAATACTATCACCTTAAATACACAAGGTAAATAACATTGACCTCTTACGTCGGAATTACACCCATCGACGTTCACTGGTGCACACATAATCACATACGGTCACAATACTGGTCACAGACTCATTACACAGTCTAATTGTAAGCATGGCAAGAATCACTATACTTGTCACTGTATAATCACATCCATAAAGATAATCCCACTCACCTGGAAACACAAGTACTCAGTTGTCTTATATCACTGAGCCTTCACCTTTCCGTTTATCACCTGAGAATATCAGTTCTCTAGTTAGTACACTTTTTAATCAAATTACTCATTAGCATAAATATCACAACAATACAGTAAATGGGTCATAATTGCACTTGACCCAAACATACAAATACTGTCACTCGCACGGATGAGGTCTCACTCGTGCGACTGACTATGCTCACTCGCACAGGTGAGTATCCTTACTTGCACGACTGACCTATCACTTATACTAGCGATTATAAAACCTACTCACACGGCTTAGTGCCTCATTCGTGCGAATGGACACTTCACTCACACGAGTGAGTGCCTCAGACGCACGGTTGAGCAAGTACAACAACACAGTTGCAATTCCAGCTTTTTACACCTAACCTAAAGTTTGATTTAGTGTTTTAAAACCTTATATCTCAAGATAGTTTATTTGTCAAAAACGGAGTTACAGTTTGAAAGTTACAGCCTTTTCAATTTTACCATAAGCTGACCACTGCTCAACCGCGTGGTTGATCCCTCAACTGTACGGTTGAGCCCTCAACCATGAGGTTGAGACCTTAAAAGTTTGCTCAAACGTGTGGGTGCTGAAGAACACCACCAGCTAGCTGTTTTTGAGATTTTTACACCAAAAACTCGATTTCTGCTTGTTTTGATCAATCCAATGACCCAAGAACACTATATAACACATATGTAATCTATTTCTAACCTTAAGAAAGCATAACAAACACATTCAAAGCAAGAATCAAACATAAAAAGATTACTTTTTCAAAACCCACTTAAAATCCATTTCAATTCATCAAAATTGAAGATGTTTACCTTGTTTTGATTCTAAAATCACAGAGAATTTGATGAACGAAATCACTAGCTTTGATTTACACTTCTTGATTTTAGGATTTAGAAGTAGTAAGATGTGTTTAGGGTTTGAATATGCTAAACTTAGAAATGAAATGAACGTACATGCATATATGTTTAATTTAGGTTTCTTCACACTAAGGTAAGCTCTCCCGTCTAACACACCGGTATTTACCAGTTTTCTGAAACCCAAAATCTTTAATAACTTATTCATTCTAAGTCCAATTCACAAAAGGAAATATGTTCTGTGACCCTCGTCACAAAATGCACATTATCCCGTATACAATATTTATAAAACACATAATTATTAAAATCACTATTTTAGCACAGAAGGGTAAATAAGTCATTACCTACTAGGCCCAAAGCTAGGATGTTACACAAAGAAAAAGAGAAAAACTCCAATTCCCGTATTTGAAGACTGCATCTCACAAATCAGATGATATTCGGAGATCCGACTGTTAAATATTCACTATTTTTGGACAGTGTGTTCCTTACATCTAGGCCAAGGTTTTCAATTATTGAATTCATCTCATGTGGTCTCT
The DNA here is from genome assembly GCF_046630445.1 of Rutidosis leptorrhynchoides. Classification (NCBI taxonomy): domain Eukaryota; kingdom Viridiplantae; phylum Streptophyta; class Magnoliopsida; order Asterales; family Asteraceae; genus Rutidosis; species Rutidosis leptorrhynchoides. The sequence goes on along the minus strand of NC_092333.1, from coordinate 425,157,717 downwards.
AGATCGAGTTACAGCTAGTCAAACAGTAGCAGTTTTTGGGTGACAAATTTCCTCTTTTGTCTTTAGGTTTTTTCATATACTTGTTGATTGTTGTAGTTCAAGAGTATGATGATGTCGTATGCCTCTAGTTGATCTAGAGAAGACCTATTGTATTGCTCTCTTGTTGGTGATTGTGAAATTTAAGTGGCCTACGGGTCCCGTGATTTTTTACTCTCGATTTTGAGAGGTTTTTTCACGTAAAAAGCTTGTGTCTTTGTGTGTGCTCAATTATCCTTTAATTTGCTGATTGGGGATGATTTGAATTGAATTTTGTATAATTTATTTGTTAGCATCCTCACAATTTCATACGGGTCGGGAAATATTTGTCAAACTGATGTTTGTTTTCGCTTTGTAGATTTCCCGTTGTGATTTATTTTCCCATCAAATTGGTATCATGAGCTAGGTTATTTGATTTGACTTGTGTGCAAGATGGAGGCTAATACAAGTAAAATGATTAGTTTAAATGGTTTAAATTATCATATTTGGAAAGGTAAAATGGAGGATCTTCTTTATGTGAAAGATTATTATTTACCTGTTTTTACCGAGGGTATGCCTGAGAGTAAGTCTGAAGCTCAATGGAAAATTTTGCATAGAAAGGTACGTGGGTATATGCGGCAGTGGGTTGATGATAATGTTGTGAACCATATCAGCCTTATGGAAAAAGCTTGAGCAGTTATATGAACGCAAGACAGGAAATAACAAGTTTTTCTTAATCAATCAAATGATGGCTTTGAAGTATCATGATGGGACTCCTATTACAGATCACTTAAATGCATTTCAGGATATTATAAATCAGCTTGCAGGAATGGGTATCAAGTTTGAGGATAAGGTTCAAGGCCTTTGGTGAAATGTCCCGTTCATATTGATTATAAACGTTCCATATTAATTGATTTCGTTGCGAGGTTTTGACCTCTATATGAGACGTTTTTCAAAGACTGCATTCATTTTTAAAACAACCATAACCTTTATTTTATCAATAAAGGTTTCAAAAGCATTACGTAGATTATCAAATAATGATAATCTAAAATATACTGTTTACACACGACCATTACATAATGGTTTACAATAGAAATTTATTACATCAACATATGTTTCTTGAATGCAGTTTTTACATAATATCATACAAACATGGACTCCAAATCTTGTCCTTATTTTAGTATGCAACAGCGGAAGCTCTTAATATTCACCTGAGAATAAACATGCTTTAAACGTCAACAAAAATGTTGGTGAGTTATAGGTTTAACCTATATATATATCAAATCGTAATAATAGACCACAAGATTTCATATTTCAATATACATCCCATACATAGAGATAAAAATCATTCATATGGTGAACACCTGGTAACCGACATTAACAAGATGCATATATAAGAATATCCCCATCATTCCGGGACACCCTTCGGATATGATATAAATTTCGAAGTACTAAAGCATCCGGTACTTTGGATGGGGTTTGTTAGGCCCAATAGATCTATCTTTAGGATTCGCGTCAATTAGGGTGTCTGTTCCCTAATTCTTAGATTACCAGACTTAATAAAAAGGGGCATATTCGATTTCAATAATTCAACCATAGAATGTAGTTTCACGTACTTGTGTCTATTTTGTAAATCATTTATAAAACCTGCATGTATTCTCATCCCAAAAATATTAGATTTTAAAAGTGGGACTATAACTCACTTTCACAGATTTTTACTTCGGCGAGAAGTAAGACTTGGCCACTGGTCGATTCACGAACCTATAACAAATATGTACATATATATCAAAGTATATTCAAAATATATTTACAACACTTTTAATACATTTTGATGTTTTAAGTTTATTAAGTCAGCTGTCCTCGTTAGTAACCTACAACTAGTTGTTCAACGTTAGATGTACAGAAAAAATTGATATATATTATCTTGAATCAATCCACGACCCAGTGTATACACGTCTCAGGCTAGATCACAACTCAAAGTATATATATTTTTGGAATCAACCTCAACCCTGTATAGCTAACTCCCACATTACTGCATATAGAGTGTCTATGGTTGTTCCAAATAATATATACACATGGGTCGATATGATATGTCAAAACATTTGCACACGTGTCTATGGTATCCCAAAATTACATAATATATTAGAATACATGTATAATACAATATAAGTTAGCTAGGATATGATTAATATAGATTTGTTACCAATTTTCACGTTGCTACAACAAGAAAAATTATCCAATCTTGTTTTACCCATAACTTCTTCATTTTAAATCCGTTTTGAGTGAATAAAATTGCTATGGTTTCATATTGAACTCTATTTTATGAATCTAAACAGAAAAATTATAGTTTTATAGTCAAAAATATAAGTTACAAGTCATTTCAGTCGAAAGAACGATGTCTAGATGACCATTTTAGAAAACATACTTCCACTTTGAGTTTAACCATGATTTTTGGATATAGTTTCATGTTCATAAGAAAAATCATTTTCCCAGAAGAACAACTTTTAAATCAAAGTTTATCATAGTTTTTAATTAACTAACCCAAAACAGCCCGCGGTGTTACTACGACGGCGTAAATCCGGTTTTACGGTGTTTTTCGTGTTTCCAGGTTTTAAATCATTAAGTTAGCATATAATATAGATATAGAACATGTGTTTAGTTAATTTTAAAAGTCAAGTTAGAAGGATTAACTTTTGTTTGCTAACAAGTTTAGAATTAACTAAACTATGTTCTAGTGATTACAAGTTTAAACCTTCGAATAAGATAGCTTTATATGTATGAATCGAATGATGTTATGAACATCATTACTACCTCAAGTTTTCTGGATAAAGCTATTGGAAATTAGAAAAATGAATCTAGCTTCAAAGGATCCTTGGATGGGTTGAAAGTTCTTGAAGCAGAATCATGACACGAAAACAGTTCAAGTAAGATTTTCACTCGAAATAAGATTGTTATAGTTATAGAAATTGAATCAAAGTTTGAATATGAGTATTACCTTGTATTAGAAAGATATCTTACTGTAAATAAGAAATATTTCTTGAGGTTGGATGATCACTCTACAAGATTGGAAGTAAGCTAGCAAACTTGGAAGTATTCTTGATTTTATGAAACTAGAACTTGTAGAATTTATGAAGAACACTTAGAACTTGAAGATAGAACTTGAGAGAGATCAATTAGATGAAGAAAATTGAAGAATGAAAGTGTTTGTAGGTGTTTTTGGTCGTTGGTGTATGGATTAGATATAAAGGATATGTAATTTTGTTTTCATGTAAATAAGTCATGAATGATTACTCATATTTTTGTAATTTTATGAGATATTTCATGCTAGTTGCCAAATGATTGTTCCCACATGTGTTAGGTGACTCACAAGGGCTGCTAAGAGCTGATCATTGGAGTGTATATACCAATAGTACATACATCTAAAAGCTGTGTATTGTACGAGTACGAATACAGGTGCATACGAGTAGAATTGTTGATGAAACTGAACGATGATGTAATTGTAAGCATTTTTGTTAAGTAGAAGTATTTTGATAAGTGTATTGAAGTCTTTCAAAAGTGTATGAATACATATTAAAATACTACATGTATATACATTTTAACTGAGTCGTTAAGTCATCGTTAGTCGTTACATGTAAGTGTTGTTTTGAAACCTTTAGGTTAACGATCTTGTTAAATGTTGTTAACCCAATGTTTATAATATCAAATGAGATTTTAAATTATTATATTATCATGATATTATGATGTACGAATATCTCTTAATATGATATATATACATTAAATGTCGTTACAACGATAATCGTTACATATATGTCTCGTTTCAAAATCATTAAGTTAGTAGTCTTGTTTTTACATATGTAGTTCATTATTAATATACTTAATGATATGTTTACTTATCATAATATCATGGTAACTATATATATAACCATATATATGTCATCATATAGTTTTTACAAGTTTTAACGTTCGTGAATCACCGGTCAACTTGGGTGGTCAATTGTCTATATGAAACTTATTTCAATTAATCAAATCTTAACAAGTTTGATTGCTTAATATATTGGAAACACTTAATCATGTAAATAAAAATTTTATTTAATATATATATATAAACATGGAAAAGTTCGGGTCACTACAGTACCTACCAGTTAAATAAATTTCGTCCCGAAATTTTAAGCAGTTGGAGGTGTTGACGTATCTTCTGGAAATAAATGCGGGTATTTCTTCTTTATCTGATCTTCTCGTTCCCAGGTGAACTCGGGTCCTCTATGAGCATTCCATCGAACCTTAACAATTGGTATCTTGTTTTGCTTAAGTCATTTAACCTCAGGATCCATTATTTCGACGGGTTCTTCGATGAATTGAAGTTTTTCGTTGATTTGGATTTCATCTAACGGAATAGTGAGATATTCTTTAGTAAAACATTTCTTCAAATTCGAGATGTGGAAAGTGTTATGTACAGCCACAAGTTGTTGAGGTAACTCAAGTCGGTAAGCTACTGGTCCGACACGATCAATAATCTTGAATGGTCCGATATACCTTGGATTTAATTTCCCTCGTTTACCAAATCGAACAACACCTTTTCAAGGTGCAACTTTAAGCATGACCATCTCTTCAATTTCAAATTCTATATCTTTTCTTTTAATGTCAGCGTAGCTCTTTTGTCGACTTTGGGCGGTTTTCAACCGTTGTTGAATTTGGATGATCTTCTCGGTAGTTTCTTGTATTATCTCTGGACCCGTAATCTGTCTATCCCCCACTTCACTCTAACAAATCGGAGACCTGCACTTTCTACCATAAAGTGCTTCAAACAGCGCCATCTCAACGCTTGAATGGTAGCTGTTGTTGTAGGAAAATTCTGCTAACGGTAGATGTTGATCCCAACTGTTTCCGAAATCAATAACACATGCTCATAGCATGTCTTCAAGCGTTTGTATCATCCTTTCGCTCTGCCCATCAGTTTGTGGATGATAGGCAGTACTCATGTCTAGACGAGTTTCTAATGCTTGCTGTAATGTCTGCCAGAATCTTGAAATAAATCTGCCATCCCTATCAGAGATAATAGAGATTGGTATTCCATGTCTGGAGATGACTTCCTTCAAATACAGTCGTGCTAACTTCTCCATCTTGTCATCTTCTCTTATTGGCAGGAAGTGTGCTGATTTGGTGAGACGATCAACTATTACCCAAATAGTATCAAAACCACTTGCAGTCCTTGGCAATTTAGTGATGAAATCCATGGTAATGTTTTCCCATTTCCATTCCGGGATTTCAGGTTGTTGAAGTAGACCTGATGGTTTCTGATGCTCAGCTTTGACCTTAGAACACGTCAAACATTCTCCTACGTATTTAGCAACATCGGCTTTCATAACCGGCCACCAAAAATGTTTCTTGAGATCCTTGTACATCTTCCCCGTTCCAGGATGTATTGAGTATCTGGTTTTATGAGCTTCTCTAAGTACCATTTCTCTCATATCTCCAAATTTTGGTACCCAAATCCTTTCAGCCCTATACCGGGTTCCGTCTTCCCGAATATTAAGATGCTTCTCCGATCCTTTGGGTATTTCATCCTTTAAATTTCCCTCTTTTAAAACTCCTTGTTGCGCCTCCTTTATTTGAGTAGTAAGGTTATTGTGAATCATTATATTTATAGATTTTACTCGAATGGGTTCTCTGTCCTTCCTGCTCAAGGCGTCGGCTACCACATTTGCCTTCCCCGGGTGGTAACGAATCTCAAAGTCGTAATCATTCAACAATTCAATCCACCTACGCTGCCTCATTTTCAGTTGTTTCTGATTAAATATGTGTTGAAGACTTTTGTGGTCGGTATATATAATACTTTTGACCCCATATAAGTAGTGTCTCCAAGTCTTTAATGCAAAAACAACCGCGCCTAATTCCAAATCATGCGTCGTATAATTTTGTTCGTGAATCTTCAATTGTCTAGACGCATAAGCAATCACCTTCGTTCGTTGCATTAATACACAACCGAGACCTTGCTTTGATGCGTCACAATAAATCACAAAATCATCATTCCCTTCAGGCAATGACAATATAGGTGCCGTAGTTAGCTTTTTCTTCAATAACTGAAACGCTTTCTCTTGTTCATCCTTCCATTCAAATTTATTCCCTTTATGCGTTAATGCAGTCAAGGGTTTTTCTATTCTGGAAAAGTCTTGGATGAACCTTCTGTAGTAACCAGCTAGTCCTAAAAACTGGCGTATATGTTTCAGAGTTTTTGGGGTTTTCCACTTTTCAACAGTTTCTATCTTTGCAGGATCCACCTTAATACCTTCTTTGTTCACTATGTGACCGAGGAATTGAACTTCTTCCAACCAAAATGAACACTTTGAAAACTTAGCGTACAATTCTTCCTTCCTCAATACTTCTAACACCTTTCTCAAATGTTCACCGTGTTCTTGGTCATTCTTTGAGTAAATAAGTATGTCATCAATGAAAACAATGACAAACTTGTTAAGGTATGGTCCACACACTCGGTTCATAAGGTCCATGAACACAGCTGGTGCATTAGTTAAACCAAACAGCATGACCATAAACTCGTAATGACCGTAACATGTTTTGAAAGCAGTCTTTGGAATATCATCTTCTTTCACCCGCATTTGATGATACCCGGAACATAAGTTAATCTTTGAATAAACAGACGAGCCTTGTAGTTGATCAAATAAGTCATCGATTCTCGGTAGTGGGTAGCGGTTCTTGATGGTAAGTTTGTTCAACTCTCGGTAGTCGATACACAACCTGAATGTACCATCTTTCTTCTTGACAAACAAAACAGGAGCTCCCCACGGTGATGTGCTTGGTCGAACGAAACCACGCTCTAAAAGTTCTTGTAATTGGTTTTGCAGTTCTTTCATCTCGCTGGGTGTGAGTCTGTAAGGAGCACGAGCTATTGGTGCAGCTCCTGGTACAAGATCTATTTGAAATTCAGCGGATCGATGTGGGGGTAATCCCGGTAATTCTTTCGGAAATACATCGGGAAATTCTTTTGCGACGGGAACATCATTGATGCTCTTTTCTTCAGTTTGTACTTTCTCGACGTGTGCTAGAACAGCATAGCAACCTTTTCTTATTAGTTTTTGTGCCTTCAAATTACTAATAAGATGTAGCTTCGTGTTGCCCTTTTCTCCGTACACCATTAAGGGTTTTCCTTTTTCTCGTATAATGCGAATTGCATTTTTGTAACAAACGATCTCTGCTTTCACTTCTTTCAACCAGTCCATACCGATTATCACATCAAAACTCCCTAACTCTACTGGTATCAAGTCAATCTTAAATGTTTCGCTAACCAGTTTAATTTCTCGATTCCGACATATATTATCTGCTGAAATTAATTTACCATTTGCTAATTCGAGTAAAAATTTACTATCCAAAGGGGTCAATGGACAACTTAATTTAGCACAAAAATCTCTACTCATATAGCTTCTATCCGTACCCGAATCAGATAAAACGTAAGCAGATTTATTGTCAATAAGAAACGTACCCGTAACAAGCTTCGGGTCTTCCTGTGCCTCTGCCGCATTAATATTGAAAACTCTTTCTTGGCCTTGTCCATTCGTGTTCTCCTGGTTCGGGAAATTTCTAATAATGTGGCCTGGTTTTCCACATTTATAACAAACCACATTGGCATAACTTGCTCCGACACTACTTGCTCCGCCATTACTCGTTCCGACACCCTTTGTTCCTTTCGTTCTGTTAACCCCTGGTCCGTAGACCTCACATTTTGCCGCGCTATGACCATTTCTTTTACACTTGTTGCAAAATTTGGTGCAGAACCCCGAGTGATACTTTTCACACCTTTGGCATAGCTGCTTCTGATTGTTGTTGTTGTTGTTGTTGCGTTTATTATTGTTGTTGGGATGATTGTTGTAGTAGTTGTTGTTGTTGTTGTTGTTGTTGTTGTTGTTGTTGTTGTTGTTGTTGTTGTTATTGTTGTTGGGCCGTTTGTTGTAGTTGCGATTGATGTTGCGATTGATGTTGCGATTGATGTTGCGATTGTTGAGATAGTTGTTGCGATTATTGTTGTAATTGCTGTTGTTGTTGTATTAGTGATTCTTATCACCGTTTTCCTCCCACTTTCTTTTGACTTGCTTCACATTGGCCTCTTCAGCAGTCTGTTCTTTAATTCTTTCTTCAATCTGGTTCACTAGTTTGTGAGCCATTCTACATGCCTGTTGTATGGAGGCGGGCTCGTGTGAACTTATATCTTCTTGGATTCTTTCCGGTAATCCTTTCACAAACGCGTCGATCTTCTCTTCCTCATCTTCGAACGCTCCCGGACACAATAGGCATAATTCTGTGAATCGTCTTTCGTACGTGGTAATATCAAATCCTTGGGTTCGTAACCCTCTAAGTTCTCTCTTGAGCTTATTGACCTCAGTTCTGGGACGGTACTTCTTGTTCATCAAGTGCTTGAATGCTGACCACGGTAGTGCGTAAGCATCATCTTGTCCCACTTGCTCTAGATAGGTATTCCACCATGTTAACGCAGAACCTGTGAAGGTATACGTAGCGTACTTCACTTTTTCCTCTTCAGTACACTTACTTATGGCAAACACCGATTCGACCTTCTCGGTTCACCGTTTCAATCCGATCGGTCCTTCGGTTCCATCAAATTCCAAAGGTTTGCAGGCAGTGAATTCTTTGTAGGTGCATCCTACACGATTTCCTGTACTGCTAGATCCAAGGTTATTGTTGGTATGTAGCGCAGCCTGTACTGCGGCTATGTTTGAAGCAAGAAAGGCACGGAATTCCTCTTCGCTCATATTCAAGGTGTGTCGAGTAGTCGGTGCCATTTCCTTCAAAATAGTCAAATGAAACGAGTTAATCATATAGAATATCAAGAGTAGTCAATAGTTTTTCGTAGCGTAATATGAACTTATTTATAAAAGCTCTTTCTTCATATTAGTGTTTTATACTCTTTAATTCGAGTAGTACCTACCCGTTAAGTTCATACTTAGTAGCTAACATACCATTTTAACTACTACAATTCTATATGAAAAACTAATCACAAAAAAAAAAAATTATCATATTCAAACCTTTATACAATAACTTGCAAACTTACAATACCGCTTTTTTTTACATATAGCATGAAATATAGCACATAAAACTTTGATACAAAGTAGTTGCGAAGATAATTCTAGTTAATAAATAAGGCGTTCGGCAAAGGCAATAAAGACACGTAATTCATACGTCCAGAAACAAGTCATGCATTCTGGTTTTACTAATACCACTTCCCATCCTTGGTTTTGTGGAACATAACCGTTGTGACCGATAGTAAGACAATGTGTTGTAACGTCATCAAAAGGATGAAGGTTACGTAATGACCAACAATCTCGTAATAACCTAAAAATCTCATTTCTTACCCCAATTACCGACTCCGTCACTTGTGGGAACGTTTTGTTTAATATTTGTAGCCCGATGTTCTTGTTCTCACTTTGGTGAGAAGCGAACATTACTAACCCGTAAGCATAACATGCTTCTTTATGTTGCATGTTAGCCGCTTTTTCTAAATCACGAAGTCCTATATTCGGATATATTGAGTCAAAATAATTTCTTAACCCGTTGCGTAAAATAGCATTTGGGTTCCCCGCAATATATGCGTCAAAGTAAACACATCGTAACTTATGGATTTCCTAATGTGATATCCCCCATCTTTCGAACGAAAGCCTTTTATAAATCAAGGCATTCTTGGAACGTTCTTCGAATGTCTTACAAACTGATCTCGCCTTAAATAGTTGTGCCGAGGAATTCTGACCGACTTTAGACAAGATTTCATCAATCATGTCTCCGGGTAGGTCTCTTAAAATATTGGGTTGTCTATCCATTTTGTGTTTTTATACTGTAAAATAGACAAGAGTTAGATTCATAAAAAAAAATACTTATTAATACAAGCAATTTTTACATATATCATAAAGCATAAGCACACTATATTACATATATTACACCACACGAATACAACTATCTTATTCAGACTCGCTCGTTTCTTCTTCTTCGGTTTTGGTTCGCTTTGCCAAGTTTCTAGGGATATATGATGTTCCCCTAATACGAGCCGTCGTTTTCCACATTGGTTTAGAAAAACCTGGTGGTTTAGAGGTTCCCGGGTTATTGTCACAACTTAAGAAATACGGGTGTTGATGATACATATAAAGTTCATCGAGTTTGGAATCAAATTTCTCTATTTTTATGCCCTTTCTTTTATTGTTCTCTTTTGCCTTATTAAATTGTGTTGGGGTAATTTCTATAACCTCATCGGAATCCTTGTCGGGATCCGATTCATCGGAGAACTGGTAATCCTCCCAATACTTTGCTTCCTTGGCGGAAACACCATTGACCATAATTAACTTTGGTCGGTTGGTTGAGGATTTTCTTCTACTTAACCGTTTAATTATTTCCCCCACTGGTTCTATTTCTTCTTCCGGTTCCGATTCTTTTTCCGGTTCCGATTCTTCTTCCGGTTCCGACTCTTGTTCCGGTTCCTCTTCGGGAACTTGTGAATCAGTCCACGAATCATTCCAATTTACATTTAACTCTTCATTATTATTAGGTGAGTCAATGGGACTTGTTCTAGAGGTAGACATCTATCACATAATATCAAACGCGTTAAGAGATTAATATATCACATAATATTCACATGTTAAAAATATATTGTTTCCAACAAAATTTGTTAAACAATCATTTTTCAAGTAAACACGGTCGAAGTCCAGACTCACTAATGCATCCTAACAAACTCGATAAGACACACTAATGCAAAATTCTGGTTCTCTAAGACCAACACTCGGATACCAACTGAAATGTCCCGTTCATATTGATTATAAACGTTCCATATTAATTGATTTCGTTGCGAGGTTTTGACCTCTATATGAGACGTTTTTCAAAGACTGCATTCATTTTTAAAACAACCATAACCTTTATTTTATCAATAAAGGTTTCAAAAGCATTACGTAGATTGTCAAATAATGATAATCTAAAATATACTGTTTACACGACCATTACATAATGGTTTACAATAGAAATTTATTACATCGACATATGTTTCTTGAATGCAGTTTTTACATAATATCATACAAACATGGACTCCAAATCTTGTCCTTATTTTAGTATGCAACAGCGGAAGCTCTTAATATTCACCTGAGAATAAACATGCTTTAAACGTCAACAAAAATGTTGGTGACTTATAGGTTTAACCTATATATATCAAATCGTAACAATAGACCACAAGATTTCATATTTCAATATACATCCCATACATAGAGATAAAAATCATTCATACGGTGAACACCTGGTAACCGACATTAACAAGATGCATATATAAGAATATCCCCATCATTCCGGGACACCCTTCGGATATGATATAAATTTCGAAGTACTAAAGCATTCGGTACTTTGGATGGGGTTTGTTAGGCCCAATAGATCTATCTTTAGGATTCGTGTCAATTAGGGTGTCTGTTCTCTAATTCTTAGATTACCAGACTTAATAAAAAGGGGCATATTCGATTTCGATAATTCAACCATAGAATGTAGTTTCACGTACTTGTGTCTATTTTGTAAATCATTTATAAAACCTGCATGTATTCTCATCCCAAAAATATTAGATTTTAAAAGTGGGACTATAACTCACTTTCACAGATTTTTTACTTCGTCGGGAAGTAAGACTTGGCAACTGGTCGATTCACGAACCTATAAAAATATGTACATATATATCAAAGTATATTCAAAATATATTTACAACACTTTTAATACATTTTGATGTTTTAAGTTTATTAAGTCAGCTGTCCTCGTTAGTAACCTACAACTAGTTGTCCAACGTTAGATGTACAGAAAAAATTGATATATATTATCTTGAATCAATCCACGACCCAGTGTATACACGTCTCAGGCTAGATCATAACTCAAAGCATATATATTTTTGGAATCAACCTCAACCATGTATAGCTAACTCCCACATTACTGCATATAGAGTGTCTATGGTTGTTCCAAATAATATATACACATGAGTCGATATGATATGTCAAAACATTTGCATACGTGTCTATGGTATCCCAAGATTACATAATATATTAGAATACATGTATAATACATTACAAGTTAGCTAGGATATGATTAATATAGATTTGTTACCAATTTTCACGTTGCTACAACAAGAAAAATTATCCAATCTTGTTTTACCCATAACTTCTTCATTTTAAATCCGTTTTGAGTGAATCAAATTGCTATGGTTTCATATTGAACTCTATTTTATGAATATAAAAAGAAAAATTATAGGTTTATAGTTGGAAATATAAGTTACAAGTCGTTTTTGTAAAGGTAGTCATTTCAGTCGAAAGAACGACGTCTAGATGACCGTTTTAGAAAACATACTTCCACTTTGAGTTTAACCATGATTTTTGGATATAGTTTCATGTTCATAAGAAAAATCATTTTCCCAGAAGAACAACTTTTAAATCAAATTTTATCATAGTTTTTAATTAACTAACCCAAAACAGCCCGCGGTGTTTCTACGACGGCGTAAATCCGGTTTTACGGTGTTTTTCGTGTTTCCAGGTTTTAAATCATTAAGTTAGCATATCATATAAATATAGAACATGTGTTTAGTTGATTTTAAAAGTCAAGTTAGAAGGATTAACTTTTGTTTGCGAACAAGTTTAGAATTAACTAAACTATGTTCTAGTGATTACAAGTTTAAACCTTCGAATAAGATAGCTTTATATGTATGAATCGAATGATGTTATGAACATCATTACTACCTCAAGTTTTCTGGATAAAGCTACTGGAAATGAGAAAAATGGATCTAGCTTCAAAGGATCCTTGGATGGCTTGAAAGTTCTTGAAGCAGAATCATGACACGAAAACAGTTCAAGTAAGATTTTCACTCGAAATAAGATTGTTATAGTTATAGAAATTGAATCAAAGTTTGAATATGAGTATTACCTTGTATTAGAAAGATATTTTACTGTAAATAAGAAAGATTTCTTGAGGTTGGATGATCACTCTACAAGATTGGAAGTAAGCTAGCAAACTTGGAAGTATTCTTGATTTTATGAAACTAGAACTTGTAGAATTTATGGAGAACACTTAGAACTTGAAGATAGAACTTGAGAGAGATCAATTAGATGAAGAAAATTGAAGAATTAAAGTTTTTGTAGGTGTTTTTGGTCATTGGTGTATGGATTAGATATAAAGGATATGTAATTTTGTTTTCATGTAAATAAGTCATGAATGATTACTCATATTTTTGTAATTTTATGAGATATTTCATGCTCGTTGCCAAATGATGGTTCCCATATATGTTAGGTGACTCACATGGGCTGCTAAGAGCTGATAATTGGAGTGTATATACCAATAGTACATACATCTAAAAGCTGTGTATTGTACGAGTACGAATACGGGTGCATACGAGTAGAATTGTTGATGAAACTGAACGAGGATGTAATTGTAAGCATTTTTGTTAAGTAGAAGTATTTTGATAAGTGTTTTAAAGTCTTTCAAAAGTATATGAATACATATTAAAACACTACATGTATATACATTTTAACTGAGTCGTTAAGTCATCGTTAGTCGTTACATGTAAGTGTTGTTTTGAAACCTTTAGGTTAACGATCTTGTTAAATGTTGTTAACCCAATGTTTATAATATCAAATGAGATTTTAAATTATTATATTATCATGATATTATGATGTACTAATATCTCTTAATATGATATATATACATTAAATGTCGTTACAACGATAATCGTTACATATATGTCTCGTTTCAAAATCATTAAGTTAGTAGTCTTGTTTTTACATATGTAGTTCATTATTAATATACTTAATGATATGTTTACTTATCATAATATCATGTTAACTATATATATAACCATATATATGTCATCATATAGTTTTTACAAGTTTTAACGTTCGTGAATCACCGGTCAACTTGGGTGGTCAATTGTCTATATGAAACTTATTTCAATTAATCAAGTCTTAACAAGTTTGATTGCTTAATATGTTGGAAACACTTAATCATGTAAATAACAATTTCATTTAATATATATATAAACATAGAAAAGTTCAGGTCACTACATTTGGTTACTTGGTACATTATCGGACTCTTGGGAGACCTTTAGGACATCATTTTCCAACTCTGCACCTAATGGTACTATATATACAACCCGAAAATTTCCGATCAAATTTAAACTTAATCTTTAAATGATTTAATGTTTTCGGCATGATAAGTAAAGTCTGTAATGTTGAAATATCAAAAACTTTGAACTATGTGTATGTATTCAGTTACCCTTCGACTACTCTCGACAATTCATGAACGATTATGTGTAAATAGATATGTATGAATATATATACATATATGTGAATATTAAATTAAGAAATATTAATAAAATATTAAACGGTTTGATTGATATGAAAATAAGTTATGAAATCTATTATATGACTAGAGAACGTTAACAAAGTATTAAACGTATAACTATATACTTATTCGTTTTAGATAAACATCTATGTAATAAAACGTGTTATGTGAAATGTGAATATATATATATATATATATATATATATATATATATATATATATATATATATATATATATATATATATATATATATATATATATATATATATATATATATATATATATATATATATATATATATATATATATATGATCAATCCATAATTAGCGAACTTACTTAATTAAGGATTGAGTGCAATAATAAAGATGGAGGATGTAATTTTTGATGATTATTTTGGGCCCCGATGATCGTCTTTCACTTTAACTATCAAGTGATCAACCACCCCAACTCGGTCTTGATTGTTAATTAGCATGATTCACCTTAACTCAATGTGGAAATTCCTTGGGCAGAGTCACAAATGAAAATCACAAAGGCTTGGGCAAATGGCAGAGAATCAACAACCTATAAATGAGAGGCCATGCTCCCTATTTATAGTATTCAAGGTATCCACAGTCTGCGAATTACTTAACTATCCGCGGAAACTCAGCGGATTAAACCGCAGTTCTTTATTTGTGCGAAAATATAGCAACTATACTTATTTTTAGCGAACACTTCATAACTTTGCATTATAGTTCGCGTAATTCTGGTTTAGGCTTTTAGCAAATAAAATATACATATACAATGCTATGTATATGATCAAGTCCCCCCAGTTTATTATGATACATTTCGCGAAGCAAATGTACCATGATAAACTCTAAAAATAAAGAAGTGCTCCCTTAAAATTTTTGCAATTAATATTTTATAATTTTTACCAACCATTTATTACCGTTGATTTTATTACATTTAACACATAGGAACAACGGTAACTTTCGTAACTCTGTCAAATCAATATACCGTAACGGCTAGAAAATTACCGTTTACACGCTGCAGTAATTTTACCCGTGTAAATGTAATCATTACCTTTTCAACTTGCTCGCCCTAATTCCAATTATAAATAGCTGAATAACCCGCATAAAAACTTTACGCTTTCTTTCTCAATTACGTATTGAATCATATTCATCTGATCACACTCATTCTTCGCAATTAGTCAATTTAACCCTTAATATCTTCTATTCAATAACCATTTTTCTTACCATATTGCAAATGGCATCTTCTTCATCTCCTCATACGCCAGAAGGTTTCGTTTCGTATATAACGGAATCGAAACTCCAAACTCTAAAGCAGTGGTACCGTCCACTTGGTCAATTTTTCCCACCGCGCCTGCAGCCGAATGTCAAGCCAATGCTCCTCTGAAAGGGATGATTACTGTTTATGAGGCCGCCATCTCACAAGGCAACCTTCGCTTTCCGCTTACGCAATTTTTTCGCAGTGTCTGTGAATATTATAAAATTGCCATTGCACAGCTTCATCCAAACGCAATCAACAAAATTGTGTTGTTTGAGATGAACTGCAACGCCACTAACAAACAACCGCTGCTGAACGTGTTTCGCGCATGCAATAGCCTTGTGCTATACGATGCGGGATGGTTCTCATTTCGCAGTAAGCTTGGCGTAATGACTTCGCCAAAAGACTCAATTGGCAACTGGCGTGATTCTTTCTTTTATATTAACAACACCGCCCATGTGGATAGCAATATACCAAGAAAATGGTGTACTGAACTTGATGGCACTTTGAATGATAGGCCTATACTTGACGATCTTGAAAATGACATTCTCAAGACACTCAAGGGTGCGGGCCTAATCCTGCAAACATATTCGAATATACCACTGTATATTAGTAGGGTCTCAATTCAGTGGCCTTGGAGCGACTGCGATGCTCTTTTAATCGACCAAGTGAATAATGGTATTTCGCGTAAACTGTTCGCATTATATATTATATTTTTCCTTGTCTTCATATATCCTTACACGTTTTGTTTTTCGCAGTGACTGGGCTTGATCTAATCATGAAGTCGGCAGATATCAGCAGGATCAGACCTGCGTGCCGCTTGAAAAATGGCAACGGCGAGATTATACCCATTGATGAACCAATCATCAATACATTGTTTATTTCTGGTGGTGAAGACCGCGGTAAGCGGAAAGCTGCAGAAAGTGCCACCACCCTATGTAAAAGACGACTGCGCTCTCTTACTGAACAAGAAGCAATTAAGCGTTTGTTAATTTCGCAGTATTCGTTCATTATGCGTTTTTTATTTTCGCATAGATTTGCCATATTTACTTATTTGTTTGTAGTTGATCTTTCAGACTCAACCCCTGAAACCACACCGCTCTACAATATCACCGGGAATATCCCTACAGATATTCATGAAGAGCCCGGGCATGAGGACATAACTCTTCCTTCTGACGTAGAAGCGTCGAATCAGGAAGAAGAAGAAGAAGAAGAAGAAGATGCCGAAGAAGCCGCGAAGGCAGAAAAAGCCAACCAATTATATCAGAAGCTCTATAGATTCATTCTCAAAGAAAGGAAAAAACAATACCGCGAGCTAACATATCCTCAAGTAGAAAGACATCGATTGTATAATTGCTATAATGCACTCTGTCTAGCTGTTGATAACGTGGAGCGTTTTACTGAAGTTTCTGATGAGTATGAAAAGCAAGTTAAGCTGGCTACTGCCCATGAAAAAAGAGCACAAAAGGCTGAGGCACGTCTCTAAAAGATTGCAGAGGAGAACGCCAGACTCAAGAAGAGGGCGGAGACTGCAGAAAAAGAATTCGAACAGCTTGTTAAATACCTCCCGGAGTTCGCAGACAAGGTGATGGATTCCGATCCAGTCACTGAAAAGTTTCGGACATATGCCCAAGCAGCGAAACTTGCCACTCGCTGTGAGTGGTATGATCTCTTATACAAGCTTTACGATCTTTCTCAACCTTTACCTTCAGACATGGCCAAAGAAATATGCGCCACAGATGATGCTCGCGAAGCACTCGCAAGAGCGAAGAAGGGGGTTGAAAAAGTCAGCATACCTGCCCTGGAAGAATTAAGTCAACGCAAGGGCGTTACTTTCGCAGATATTAAAGCATTAGAGCTTTAGATTCTCTTAGCTAGTTTTTAAATGTATTTTCGCAAACTTGAATTGCGTTTTTTGTAATTATCCGCGTTGTTTCCACGCTCAATATTAAGAACTTATTTTTATTTCGCAGTTGCAACTTCTTTTATTTGTATAGCGCTTTTTTTTAATCATATATTAATAATTCAGACTTGCCCTTTGCAATTTCCGCATTCGCTATTGTGCACATAACAAACGCGTACTTTATGCGAAACAATCTTTTAATCATTATGAATCTTCTAAGTCCGATAAATTGATCCTTAGGTAAATTTAGCATTGCGAAGCATCTAAGTATTGGCAAGATCAAATACTTAGGAAATTTTATCCTTTCACAATATTTTCAAGTTAACACAAGTGGGCAATTTCACTTGGCTTTTAGCACGTTATTTTGCAATGCATATTTGCATTATTATAACATTTAAACAGGCCATGTGTGTTAAAAACCATGCCTTTTTATTTAAAGTATCCGCAGATTCGTAATCATATGTCACAAACATTAACTTAGTGTTATGATGTAATAAGTAATTGCATTCTGCGAAATAATCACCATCCGTGGCCACACGCAGTGTTTTCGCTTTGTAAAGAAACAACTACTAACACTGAAATTAACTTTGCTTCATTCATTACTTTTTCGCTATATAAATATAAAAAAATAAACGCAACATTTCAAACATTGATCAAATTTAACTAAACTTTTTCTACTATCAACATTCGCATTATTCAGAGTGGATTGAATGCCCCTCGACACCCATATTTTCACTTGCCATAATCATAGCGTAAAAAGGTTCCACTTCCGCAGAAGTTAGCATACCAATTCCCTTATTAGCAGAAAATTTCACCATTGCATGTATAGTAGAAGGGATAGCGCCAAACACGTGCAAAGCAGTGCGCCCAAGTATCATATTAAACCGCGACTGATTTCGCATGCAGTAGGTTTCATCAAAGCCTGAATGTTTGCAGGCAGTTTGCTAAAACATTGTTCGTACATGACATCTACACTGCTACCAGTGTCCACATGTACCTTCATTATCATAATACTAGTGTTTTCAATGCGGCATGAAACCACTACTGGTTTGTCAACATCCGCGGTCAAACTTGCAGGAGGAAAAGTAATGGAAGGACATTTCCAACTGACAATCTGCTCAGATATTTGAAGTACTGACATTTTTCCTTGCACTTCTACCACATTAATGACCTGGATTCCGCGCTAGTTTTCTTTCTTACTCACCATCTTTACACCCAGATTTTTCACCGCGGGAGCCTTTCGCTCAACCATATTTGGCGCATTTGAGGTATTGGCTTCTGTAGGCATTATAATCGCATTCGCAGTACTTGTACTATTCTGCGCGATTAAATGGTCCAACTTACCTTGCTCATATGCCTCCGCGATCAATTCCGCCAAATCTCTACAGCGATTGGTGTCATGACCATAATCGTCATGGAAAACACAAAACTTTAACCGATCGCGCCTGATATTCTCTCCCAAAGGCTGTGGATCAGGAAAAGATTTAGCGACTCTCTCTTGTAACAAAATTTCCTTAGGCATTTTTGTTAGCATCTGAATTATATTGAAAGATTCATTCCTCCACTTTCACGTAGAATAGCGATCGCGACGGCCATATCCATGGTTATCATGTTGACCTTGAAACCTGTCATTTTGTGGGTATCCACCGCCGCCATTTCTCCGCGGAAAACCTGGTCCGCCATAATTATCACTATTACCATCACGAAAAGAGTCATTGTCATCTCGTCAACTTTTGTCTCTACCACACCCACATGCAGGGGTTATAGTGCTATCCTCTCCACCGTGGAGATTATCATATGTTTCCTGTTGAACTTTAGCAAAAGTCTGCGGGACATCTCTTCGCAACCTACGTACAAGGGTTGGATGTCGCTGTGGATTAATAGCATGCAAAAAACCAGAGATTTTTTGGTCTTCATGCAAGCTTAGAATCTTTTAGCATTCATAAATGTACCGCGTAAGTAACGCACTCAAGGTTTCCTTGTTACCTTGCTTAATATCGTGACATTCTATATGCGTCTTTTTCTGCGGCAGTAGATTCTGGAACTGTAACAAGAATTTTTCGCGAAGATCAACAAAGCCAATAATACTGCGAGTTTGCAGACTATGAAACCACTCTCTTGCTGACCCTTGCAAGGCCATAGGAAAAACTCTACACACAACTGGCTCATCCCAGTTATAGGTGCTAACCACTCCTTCAAAGCGCTACAGAAAATCTAAATGATCAGTTAAACCTGAGTAAACTCCCAATGTTGCCGGCATAATTGGCGGAGAAACAATTGGATAATCAGAAATATGCTGAACAAACTTGTCCGCAGCAGTGATAATTTCAGTTGCCTTTTTTATGCGAGTATCTACATTCTCCGCACAAAATTTGGCAATCATATCTTGCAAGAAATTTGGCTGTTCAAACTTATGTTGCATTGACTTTAGCGCAATGCTTCTGAAAGCATCCGCCAAAAAATTTTGAGCATTTTTTCTGCGGGCAGCATCAGATGCTTCACCTTCTTCCCCTTCCACGAGGGAAAGGTGTTGGTGGGCGTTTTCTCTTGGCGCCTTAGCCATTTTTGAGTTATATGCAGAACTAAAAATAACGCGATCTTCCGCATTATCACTATCACGATCATTTCGCTCAATAACTAGGCGATCAACCTGTGATCCCGAATCATTTAATGGCCATAGGTAAGTTCGCGGTATGCGGGACTCGCGACTATATTTGGCATCTTTCTTAGCCTGTTCAATGGCAGTGCCACCAATTTTTTCAGTTCGCAAGCTAGATTTGCCAGCCAAAGCCTTTATTCGCTTTCCTTCAGTAATTGTTTCTTCGTGGTTTTGCAGTAATGTTCTGCGTGCAACCATTTTTTCAGCAGCAACTTCTGGCTGCGAATCACTAGCATTATTTGTGATGACCCGGAAATTTCCAACCAAATTTAAACTTGATCTTTATATTATTTCGACACGATGAGCAAAGTCTGTAATGTTGATTATTAGGATTTATATTGTAATAAATAAAATAAAATGCGATTAATGGAAACTATAGATTATAATAATATATAAAATATATATATATATAAAATATATATATATATATATATATATATATATATATATATATATATATATATATATATATATATATATATATATATATATTACTTGTAAATATATAATATTATATTTAGTTGTTTAAAAGAATATAATCAATATATTTATTTACTTAAACTTGTTAATTAAGATTTGGTATATATATATAGAATGTGTATATTGAAAATGAATGATCTCGAGCTTAAATAGTAAACGTCAGTAAAAATCGGTTGGCATTTCGCCAGTGTTCATATAGTTCTAATATGTATTTAAGAAGATTGAAAATAAAAATTGAACTGTAAATTGATTACGAAGATTTTAGATTTGTTAAAGATATTTTTACATTTCTAAGTTTAAACATTAGTACCCCGTACATATAAATTGGAATAGAAAATAAACAATTATTGAACCTTTTTGATCAGGTTTCAAACAGTTAATGAGTGAAATAATTAAATATATTTAATTTAAAAATCTGGGATTTGTAGGAACACTTTTATACGTTAATTGTTTAGCAATGGACACAGCCCGTGGAAAGTGTCGGTAGGATACATTCAGAAGAGGTTCACGAGAAAGTAAATTGATTACTTTATCTTTTTGTTTCTTCATCCACTACGTAACCACCATCCATATTAATTAATAGATAACATTATGTTATTTATAATAATAATCTTACAGTCTTCTTGAAATTCATAAAACTACATAATATTACGAATTAATACATGAAGATTATCACACTCACTCACCACCTTAGCTTCAACCACCACCACCATCCTCCAACCGTCACTGTGAGGCCATTACCTCCACTTTTCACCGACCACCTTTCATCAACTCCATCACCACAACACCACGAAACCCATCACCCTTCCCATACAACCTTCAGCTCACCATTCTCATCCAAACTTTATGAATCGTGATCACCATCGTGAACCACACATTATCATATTATCCTACTCCTGCTTCCTTTGATCCTGTTTAAAAACCCACAACCTTGGTTGATTTTTTTTATATGTTGTGTTGCGATACCTAAACCACCACCATCGTTTATCTAGTATAACGTTTTGGTTCAAAAACCACCATCGTGTTTCACCCTACACCACCCATCACCTCTCTCTCTTTTCTCGCTCTCTTTTCTTTTT
Organism: Rutidosis leptorrhynchoides; assembly: GCF_046630445.1. NCBI lineage: Eukaryota > Viridiplantae > Streptophyta > Magnoliopsida > Asterales > Asteraceae > Rutidosis > Rutidosis leptorrhynchoides. Next base: position 425,135,961 of record NC_092333.1, on the reverse strand, counting down.
GTTTTGATCTGTAAACCATTACCACCTCTCGTCACTTTTTAATTTTCGAGAACCATAACAATTAATCATCATCAAATCATCAAGACGACCATCGTGTAACTACTATTTCTCCCTTGCTTCTGCTATTCGAACAACCGGTTACCACCATCACCTTCAACCTCACCATCTCTCTCTACGATTCTTAACTATCACCGAAATTGCCACTACTATATCACCACTCTTCTCCTTTTTCGTGACCCACAACAACCACCACACCATCGTTTAAATTAAACTGCTACAATGTTTGAACTGAGACAAACCCAACATCGATCATATATTTTTCTTCCTTCAAAACCATTGTCTTCGTTGTTTTCTATTTTTGATTGAACAAAGATGAATGATGTATGATGATGAATCGAGGATAACGGTGTTGATGATATAAGATGATGATATACGATATAAGATGAAGATGATGATGAAGATCGATTGTAAATGATGATGACTGCTTTCGATTTCCTGTTTCCACGTCTAATAGTCGTTCGATAGCCACCAGGCCAAAAGAAAAACTCCAAAAGTTGTAACCTGCTAGTGCCAAACCCTATTCGCGTATATAAAAAAAAAAGAGAGAAAGAAACCGATTAAAATTGTTTCTGTTAAATGATGATTATTGGGTTTGATTAAATCAATTTCGGGATTGGGCTGTGGGAATAAAACTGGACTAGCTTCGTGGGCTTTTGAATTTATTTACTTTGGTCCAGATTAGTAACTTGGGCCGTTACTTATAACATGGGCCGTATTATATTTTTTTTAAGGATGAACTGAGACAGAAAAAGGGTTTAATAAATTTAAATCGCAATTTAAAACAGAAAAGATGGGTCGCATGGATGGTTAGGTGAGTTGTCTTGTTAGCGGGAGGTCGCAGGTTCGAGTCCCGTTCCGGGCATTTATTTTTAGAAGCTAGTTTTAAGGTAGTATTTTAATTATCATTATTATTATTATTAATATTATTATTATTATCATTATTATTATTGCTATTAGTAATTATTATATTATTACAAATATTAAAAAATATAAATATTAGCATCATTATTATTATTAGTAAAATCATTATTTTTGTAGTTATTATTATTAGTATTAATATTATTAAAATTAACATTTTCATTAAGAAGTATTATTTTTATTAAAGTTATCATTTTATCATTTATACTAAAAGTATCATTTTTAACTTTATTATCATTATTATCATTATTATTATTTTTATCATTATTAATATTATTTTAGTATTATTATAATTTTAACAAAACAGACGATATGTATATATATATACAAAATATATATTTAATACATATAACATAACAGGATTTATATTTGTAATTATTTTAAATATATAAAATGAATATATGAAACCTATAGGTTATTAATATAAAAATGATATGACTAATAAGCTTATATATATATATATATATATATATATATATATATATATATATATATATATATATATATATATATATATATATATATATATATATATATATATATATATATATATATATATATATATATATATATAAATTGTTCGATTACAATTATATGTGTTAATATATATACAAATGATATAGGTTCGTGAATTCGAGGCCAACCCTATACTTTTTCAATGTCGTCATATGTATTTTTACTACAAAATACAGTATGGTGAGTTCATTTGATTCCCTTTTTCTCTTTACATTTTTGGGACTGAGAATACATGCGCTATTTTTACAACTGCTTTATTAAATGCTTTTGAAATATATTTTGAACTGCGAATACATGAAAAGCTTTTATAAATGTTTGACGAGATAGACACAAGCAAAATATTCCTCGAATGAATTATTATGCAGACAGAAGTTCTGCGGATTATTATTGAATTATGTGGACATGATAATTGCCACCATTGAATTATGTGGACATGATAATTGCCACCATTGAATTATGTGGACATGATAATTGCCACCATTAAATTATGTGCACATGATAATTGCCACCATTGAATTATGTGGACATGATAATTGCCACCAATTGATGTGAATGTTATGTATCGAGAGAATGATTTTTATACACAGGTTATGTGTATTATATTTTGTACACGAGATATGTGTACGGTTACTAAGATTTATGAAAGATGATTTCGTACACGAGAAAGGTGTACTGTATTTAAAAGAGATCGCATGTACATTACAGGTGGGTATAGGATTCGGGGCCATTTGTACCATGCAGCATTTAAATCTTGTGGTCTATCAAAATGTTGAATTTTATTGTTTATGATAAACTTATGAACTCACCAACCTTTTGGTTGACACTTGAAAGCATGTTTATTCCCAGGTATGAAAGAAATCTTCCGCTGTGCATTTGCTCATTTTAAAGACATTACTTGGAGTCGATCATCGCAATGGGACGAAATGTTGATGACTTCATCCAGATGGATTAGGACGGGGCTCTATAGTTGGTATCAGAGCGGTGGTCTTAGCGAACCAGGTCTTGCATTAGTGTGTCTAACTGATAGTTGTTTAGATGCATTAGTGAGTCTGGACTTCGACCGTGTCTGCATGTCAAAAGTTTTGCTTATCATTTCGTGTCAAAAATTACTTGCTTATCATCCTTAAAGTCTAGACACATCTTACTGCCTCCATTGCATAGATAGTGTATAGACAAATTCATATATTAGCGTATCTGCTAATTCATATCTTAGCATATCTGTTACTGTAAACTTTACCTAACATGTTCCGTAGATTCTTCCGTAACTTATGGGATTTTAGTATTATATATGCATATGTAAATTATGTATTGTAGGGTGCTAATCTACATCCTATAATCTATTTCTTATCGAAAATCCTTCATCTAATCGTACGAGATGAATTCCTCTACCAGCTTGAGTCCCTCAGATTCCGATAGCTATTCCGATAGTTATTCTGACAGCTACTCCGACATGGATATTCACCTAAGCTCCGAATGCAGTGTAAATGAAATGAATAAACCAACTAGTCATCTTTAATTCTGGATGAATTGGGGATGAGTTCATAGTCGACTTAATTAATGGAGACGCGAAGAAAGCGATCCCTTCCACCAATTGAATTCACCTATTGGCGAAGAACCTAAAGCACTTACCGGCGAACCAGTCCGAAACACCATTTTCACCATCATTTCCCGAATATCTCGCCATGATTATATACTATCTCAAAATTCGAAACCTTATTCATCTGCTCGTTCCGACCAACAATCATCCCGGAGTAATACAAGAAGTCAACGAACTTCGCGCTCGAGTAATCAATTTGGAAAATATGGTGCAAAAGTTACCCGCTTCAGCAACACCACCGGCACCAACAGTACCATCAGTAACAGCACCAATACCATCAACAATCCATGTCTCAACATCTCATTCTGTACCTCGAGCATAATCATCGTTCTATATGACGTTCTACAACATTTATCTTCGTACGACATGATGAATATGTAATCTCTAAATGTTTTAGAGATTATGTACTCTAGTTCTAGCCGTAAATCAGATGAGTTTAATATCATATTAACTCATTAAATCCATGATTACATCTGAAGAAAATATATATGTATATATGTTTTCGTAAAGATTGTAATTAAAAATTCATGTGTACAAACTGTTAATGGTGAAAATATTTTAACGTGTAGGTAATACCCGAGGAATATGTAGATTTCACTTTAATAAGTTATACTGTACATTCTTCGAATCTGATTCAACACTCATTTATTATCCTACTTACATCCACCGATATATGAATCCGTTCACCGCAGAATAACCATTTTCATTCAATTTCATATTTGGATTTTGACATATCAGAATCCAACAAGTGGCATAATGAAGAAAACATTGGATAGAAATAAAATTTGTTAGAAACAAACAAATTAACTATGAGAAATTCTGTTAAGAATCCACACTAACTGTTCCTAGCTAACTGTTCCTAGCTAACTATTAATTTCGTATTACCTTTTATTTATCGCAATTTAATTATCGCAATTTATTTATCGCAGTTTATTTATCGCAATTTATATTCTCGCAATTTTATTTATCGTCATTTAATTTCTGTTATTTATTTTACGCACTTTAAATATCGGGACACGTATACAAGGTTTTGACATATCATATCAACGCATATATATATATTATTTGGAATCACTATAGATACTCTATATACAGTAATGATCGAGTTCTCTATACAGGGTTGAGGTTGATTCTATAATAATATATATACTTTGAGTTGTGATCGAGTCTGAGACATATACACGGGTCACGATACGTATTAATTAATTCGAATATTATATATTAAACTATATATGAATTATTGGATTGTTAACTTTGGACTATCGATTGTGGACTAATAACATTGGACAATTAAAATGAATTAAAATATTGATTATAACATATGAAACTAAACAATTCTTCAAGTTTGCCACTTGATTTCATTTTAAACCTCATTTGTATCTTGACGATTACAATCTGCATTCAAACCTTTCATGATTCTTGAAAACGCCTCAATCGAGAGGATGAACCAACCGCACTTCATCTACGAAAGGAAAGATTCATGTATATAGTATTGCACCTGAGAAACTCTCGACAACTGAGTAAAAGTTTAACACGTAGCCACGTCAGATCCTTTGGTATTTATTAGCAAAGATAACTTTGCGATCCCTTTTCAAAGTAGCCAATTTTGTCACAGCTCCAACAAGTCAACTTCGACTTTTCATTCGAAGTAGCCTTACTATAATCCTGATATATACGATTACCCTTTTGATACCGGAGAATTATTTTATATTCCACTATATTACCAGCAGACGTACCAGCCACCTCGTTGCTCTTTGGCTTAAATCTCTCTGATAAATCACTGTATTTATCTATTGAAGTCTCATCATGTACTCATCCGCATCTTGTAACAAGAATTGTCATACTAATTACCGAGAATCAGCAAATCTGTATTGTGAGTCTTGCAACGTTTTCACAACAACAGTTATATGTATCCATATAACATTTATCTCTTAGAACTATGATCTTCCATTCTGAAATTCTGAAAAGCACCCAGTCTGCGAATTAACACTCTGAATTTTGAAAAGTTGAATGAAGCAGCAAAAAAAAAAACTGTAAACGATCTCAACAGCCAAAAGTTGATGATAAAGAGTTGTATGTTGGCAAAGCTCAGAAAAAGTTTGAAACTAAAAAAAAAAAACTGATTGAGCAAACTACGAATGAGTCTCTGAACAAATCACAAGGACTAAACTTGTACATTAAGAATCCTGACGATTATGTTTCTGATAAAATCTTTAGCGAATACCTTGCTTCTGATTCCAAACTCTTGCGGACAAATTTTCTTCACCATCCTTCGATATTAGAAATTCCAAGATATCATCGTATCTTTCATTATAAATATCCTCCATATTTCTGAAGATATTTTCATAACTATTCTTATCTGAAATCATTAATCTCCTCGTGATATCAGTGTTACATCATATAGAAACTGTTAGTTTCTATATTCTGTAAACTTTCAAGCTTAAAATATGAATGTTATTGAAGTAATGTTAGTAACTGAAGCATGAGTTAGTATAATATAATGACACTTGATCAACGTGATTATATTACAGTAAGTCATGCCGAGTTTCTAATGGGACGTGATGATTCACAGATCATAACGTCATCATGTGCCATGTTACATAACTTTTTCATTCTGATTAACTTCTGAACATATCAAGAAAATATATTCTTGATAGTTCTATTCTCAGTGATTCTGGTAATTTGACAAATCAAACCGTGCTATTACGTTCTTTCTCATTTAGAACATTAAGTTCATTCGAAACTCCATACTTACGAATTCTGGACCATTACTCGCTCTACTAGAGGTGGAGAGGAGAATAGAAAGGCAAAGATCTCCAAAATATAAGAGGAAATATAAAGCCCAATAACAACACGGAGGTTACAAACTGGATATTAATACGAGTGGCAATATAAAGGCACGGTATAATTAAGAATAATATCACCCCAAGGTAATAGTAGAAGCAAACAGATTTTCCGGGAGAAAATTGAAAAGAAGGATGACAGAAATGATAATTAGGAAAATATCAAGGATTAGAACTGGATTAAGCATTTTCACAATCTTCTGGGTGTCTGAATTAAGAAAAAAAGTATAGGAATGATGAGAATAATAGGACGGAAGAGTTTAATTTATAATGGAAATATCAGACAGAGTAATCGAGGCAGAATCACCGTATTCAATTATAGAGATCTAATGTCCTTATTCGCCGAAGAATCAAATCTTTTAAATTTCGAAGATTTTCTTTAAATCCCTTGGATTCCGGAATTCAACCCTCTACGTCAAAAGTTAAGACGCACCTTATTTTCTAAATTCAACCATGACTAGTAAAAGTTATGACGAAACTTTATTTTTCTCATTTCACTCTTTTGTGATAGCTTCACTCGTACTCTTCGGGTAGTCGAATTATCTTATCCATATTACTCGACAGTAATAAAACTCTTTTTATCAGCTCGTATTCGTCATGAAAACATTTTTATTGTTGGCCATGACCACCACACTCAAATTTCGAGACGAAATTTCTTTAACGGGTAGGTACTGTGATGACCCGAAAATTTCCAACTAAATTTAAATTTAATCTTTATATTATTTCGTCACGATGAGCAAAGTCTGTAATGTTGAGTCACAAATATTTTGAACTGTTTCATATATTCGTTTGGCTTTCGACCATTCCCGACGATTCACGAACAACTATTTGTAAATAGATAACATATATATTTAAATAGGTATAGGTATTTATAATTTGAAATATAATTTAGAATATTATGATTATTAGGATTTATATTGTAATAAATAAAATGAAATGCGATTAATGGAAACTATAGATTATAATAATATATATAAAAAAATATATATATATAAATATTACTTGTAAATTTATAATATTATATTTAGTTGTTTAAAAGAATATAATCAATATATTTATTTACTTAAACTTGTTAATTAAGATTTGGTATATATATATATATATATATATATATATATATATATATATATATATATATATAATGTGTATATTGAAAATGAATGATCTCGAGCTTAAATAGTAAACATCAGTAAAACTCGGTTGGCATTTCGCCAGTGTTCATATAGTTCTAATACGTATTTAAGAAGATTGAAAATAAAAATTGAACTGTAAATTGATTACGAAGATTTTAGATTTGTTAAAGATATTTTTACATTTCTAAGTTTAAACATTTGTACTCCGTACATATAAATTGGAATAGAAAATAAACAATTATTGAACCTTTTTGATCAGGTTTCAAACAGTTAATGAGTGAAATAATTAAATATATTTAATCTACAAATTTGGGATTTGTAGGAACACTTTTATACGTTAACTGTTTAGCAATGGACACAGCCCGTGGAAAGTGTCGGTAGGATACATTCAGAAGAGGTTCATGAGAAAGTAAATTGATTACTTTATCTTTTTGTTTCTTCATCTACTACGTAACCACCATCCATATTAATTAATAGATAACATTATGTTATTTATAATAATAATCTTACAGTCTTCTTGAAATTCATAAAACTACATAATATTATGAATTAATACATGAAGATTATCACACTCACTCACCACCTTAGCTTCAACCACCGCTACCATCCTCCAACCGTCATTGTGAGGCCATCACCTCCACTTTCCACCGTCCACCTTTCATCAACCCCATCACCACAACACCACGAAACCCATCACCCTTCCCATACAACCTTTGGCTCACCATTCTCATTAAAACTTTGTGAATCGTGATCACCATCGTGAACCACACATTATCATATTATCCTACTCCTGCTTCCTTTGATCCTGTTTAAAAACCCACAACCTTGGTTGATTTTTTTTATCTGTTGTGTTGCGATACCTAAACCACCACCATCATTTATCTAGTATAACATTTTGGTTCAAAAACCACCATCGTGTTTCACCCTACACCACCCATCACCTCTCTCTCTTTTCTCGCTCTCTTTTCTTTTTGTTTTGATCCGTAAACCATTACCACCTCTCGTCACTTTTTAATTTTCGAGAACCATAACAATTAATCATCATTGAATCATCAAGACGACCATCATGTAACTACTATTTCTCCCTTGCTTCTGCTATTCGAACAACCGGTTACCACCATTACCTTCAACCTCACCATCTCTCTCTACGATTCTTAACTATCACCGAAATCGCCACTACTATATCACCACTCTTCTCCTTTTTTGTGACCCACAGCAACCACCACACCATCGTTTAAATTAAACTGCTGCAATGTTTGAACCGAGACAAACCCAACATCGATCATATATTTTTCTTCCTTCCAAACCATTGTCTTCGTTGTTTTCTGTTTTTGATTGAACAAAGATGAATGATGTATGATGATGAATCGAGGATAACGGTGTTGATGATATAAGATGATGATATACGATATAGGATGAAGATGATGATGAAGATCGATTGTAAATGATGATGACTGCTTTCGATTTCCCGTTTCCACGTCTAATTGTCGTTCGATAGTCACCAGGCCAAAAGAAAAACTCCAAAAGTTGTAACCTGCTAGTGCCAAACCATATTCGTGTATATAAAAAAAAGAGAGAGAAAGAAACCGATTAAAATTGTTCTGTTAAATGATGATTATTGGGTTTGATTAAATCAATTTCGAGATTGGGCTGTGGGAATAAAACTGGACTAGCTTCGTGGGCTTTTGAATTTTTTTACTTGGGTTGAGATTAGTGACTTGGGCCGTTACTTGTAACATGGGCCGTATTATTTTTTTTTTTAAGGATGAACTGAGACAGAAAAAGGGTTTAATAAATTTAAATCGCAATTTGAAACAGAAAAGATGGGTCGCATGGATGGTTAGGCGAGTTTTCTTGTTAGTGGGAGGTGGCAGGTTCGAGTCCCGTTCCGGGCATTTATTTTTAGAAGCTAGTTTTAAGGTATTATTTCAATTATCATTATTATTATTATTATTATTATTATTATCATTATTATTATTATTATTATTATTATTATTATTATTATTATTATTATTATTATTATTATTATTATTAATATTATTATTATTATCATTATTATTATTTCTATTAGTAAGTATTATATTATTACAAATATTAAAAAATATAAATATTAGCATCATTATTATTATTAGTAAAATCATTATTTTTGTAGTTATTATTATTAGTATTAATATTATTAAAATTAACATTTTCATTAAGAAGTATTATTTTTATTAAAGTTATCATTTTATCATTTATACTAAAAGTATCATTTTTAACTTTATTGTCATTATTATTATTTTTATCATTAATCATTATTAATATTATTTTAGTATTATTATATTATTATAATTTTAACAAAACAAACGATATGTATATATATATATAATATATATTTAATACATATAACATAACAGAATTTATATTTGTAATTATTTTAAATATATAAAATGAATATATGAAACCTATAGGTTATTAATATAAAAATGATATGACTAATAAGCTAGTATATATATATATATATATATATATATATATATATATATATATATATATATATATATATATATATATATATAAATTGTTCGATTACAATTATATGTGTTAATATATATACAAATTATGAAGGTTCGTGAATCCGAGGCCAACCCTATACTTGTTCAATGTCGTCATATGTATTTTTACTACAAAATACAGTATGGTGAGTTCATTTGATTCCCTTTTACTCTTTACATTTTTGGGACTGAGAATACATGCGTTATTTTTACAACTGCTTTATTAAATGCTTTTGAAATATATTTTGAACTGTGAATACATGAAATGCTTTTATAAATGTTTGACGAGATAGACACAAGCAAAACATTCCTCAAATGAATTATTATGCAGACAGAAGTTCGCGGATTATTATTGAATTATGTGAACATGATAATTGCCACCATTGAATTATGTGGACATGATATTTGCCACCATTGAATTATGTGGACATGATAAATGCCACCATTAAATTATGTGGACATGATAATTGCCACCATTGAATTATGTGGACATGATAATTACCACCAATTGATGTGAATGTTATGTATCGAGAGAATGATTTTTATACACAGGTTATGTGTATTATATTTTGTACACGAGATATGTGTACGGTTACTAAGATTTATGAAAGATGATTTCGTACAAGAGAAATGTGTACTGTATTTAAAAGATATCGCATGTACATTACAGGTGGGTATAGGATTCAGGCCCATTTGTACCATGCAGCATTTAAATCTTGTGGTCTATCAAAATGTTGAATTTTATTGTTATGATAAACCTATGAACTCACCAACCTTTTGGTTGACACTTGAAAGCATGTTTATTCTCAGGTATGAAAGAAATCTTCCGGTGTGCATTTGCTCATTTTAAAGACATTACTTGGAGTCGATCATCGCAATGGGACCAAATGTTGATGACTTCGTCCAGATGGATTAGGACGGGGCTCTACATTATTTACCGCAGATGTTTTAGCAGTCGATTGTTGAACCGATTTTCCCGCAGTTATATTGGTATTTGCTTGCAATGGAAATATTGTGACACTCTGCGAATCGCCAGGAAGTGCATCAGCGTTCGCAGAAACACTTGTTTGCTTTGCGCTTGTCATCATGACAATTAAGCATATCAACTAATTACGCCTTCAAAAAGCACCTGCAAATCACCACAACAAAAACACGATTTGAAATTAAACCAAGCAATTGATTGTTTGATAGCACGAAACAAAAAAATTTCAGTTTAATCCGTCAAACGTGTCCCACAGATGGCGCCAATTGATCAATCCATAATTAGCGATGTTACTTAATTAAGGATTGAGTACAATAATAAAGATGGAGGATGGAATGTTTGATGATTATTTTGGGCCCCGATGATCGTCTTTCACTTTAACTATCAAGTGATCAACCACCCCGACTCAGTCTTGATTGTTAATTAGCATGATTCACCTTAACTCAATGTGGAAATTCCTTGGGCAGAGTCACAAGTGAAAATCACAAAGGTTTGGGCAAATGGCAGAGAATCAACAACCTATAAATGAGAGGTCATGCTCCCTATTTATAGTATTCAAGGTATCCGCGGTCTGCGAATTACTTAACTATCCGCGGAAACTCAGTGGATTAAACCGCAGTCCTTTATTTGACCGGAAATATCGCTGCTATACTTATTTTCAGCGAACACTTCATAACTTTGCATTATAGTTCGCGTAATTCTGCTTTAGGCTTTTAGCAAATAAAATATACATATACAATGCTATGTATATGATCAATATATATATATATATATATATATATATATATATATATATATATATATAGCCAAAGTATATTGAACTTATAAATAAGCAGTTTCAAATACAATTAATAGATATAGTAACACTTGATTATTATTAAACAAGTTATACGAATTAATAAGGATTTAAGATAAACATAACTTCTAGTAATAAATTATGTGATCTGAATATAATTAGTTTTAGAAGGATAAACTATATAATAGTTATTGGATTTAATTTCAAACATACGAAAACGTTTTCAGTCTAAAAGAAGTCTATTATTAAAACGTTTCATAATGTAATTTGAAAATGTATATAAAACCTAATTAAAGTTTTATGCTATATATTAAATCACAAGTACATATAATTATGGTTTCAAAAATATAAAACGTACTAGGATATATTTCGAAAGGTTTGTACATTTTACAACATGTCAAGAAGTAGATTATTAAGGTTATTATTGTTATCTTTTATTATTATGAATTTTAGAAATTATGTAATATGATTTGAGTGTCACGTCTTCTTTAAAAAGAATATAACTTTACAAATATCTAGAACCACTTTTGACAATTCATTACTGAGCTATTATAATAAAGATAAAGGTTTTTAACGTTATCCTGAATTTCAGAATCTTTCTAAAAACCTTTTGACAAATTATCCATAACAATGATCCGTGATTCAATAAAATATAGATCGAAATAACGAGAAATAAAAACGTGTGTTAAAACTTGTAAGATTTTAAAAATAAACGATGGCGCATAAATAAATTATATCAAATTAAGTTTTAAAGTGTAAACGTTACGTGTTATAATATTTTCTAAACGAATTTAAAATGAACTTTGAAATATTATTAGTTTTGAAAAACTAAATATTATATTATTACATAGATATTTCCATTACATACGATATGTACAAGTTTATATTTTTAAATGAATATATATATATTTTACAACATGATAAAATATTATATTAACTAGATACAAAACGTTTTGATTCAAATTAATATTATCATATATATATTAATAAATGACGAGACTTTGAAATAAAGAAGAAAATGACCATAACACTTATGCGTTCAAGTTACATTTTGAGTGATTGATGTTATGCGAGGTGTATATGAAATACCTTATATTTTACTAGGAAATACTATTAAATATGATACAATTTTACACAAGATATTTATTTATTTATAGAATGGATATACTTAAACCTTGCTATAACACTTATAGGCAGTGTACCTAATCGTACAGTAGTGTAGTTTTTAGTAAGTCTGGTTCATTCCACAGGGAAATCTTTTAAACAAAGCTTAACGCTATATTGGTTATATTGTATAAAAATACAAATATATATAAGTAATATTATTATTATAAAAAGGGGGTTTTTACCATTAAATGACTGGTTTGTCGATTTTAAAACTTTAGTCGCAGTTAAAACCTAATGTAAAATATTAAAAATAAATACAACTTAATTTAAAGCGTAAAGTAAATAACGATAATGAAATTGCGATAAATAAAATTGCGATAAAATAAACTTGCAATAATTAAAAAGTACGAAAATTAAAAGTGCAATTAAATACAATGACAATAAATAAAAGTGCGATAATTAAAAATGCAATTAAATATGAAAATAAAGGAATTATGCTTATTTAAACTTCCGTAATCATGATGTTTGACGCGTTGATTTTAGTTTTATGCCCATGGGTTAATTGTCCTTTGTCCTGGATTATTTAATATGTCCGTCTGGTTTTTGTCCATAACAGTCCATCAGTCATAAATATAAAGTGCGAGTATCCTCGTCGAAGTCAAATATTCCAACTAATTGGGGACTTAAACTGTAACAAGGTTTTAATACTTTGTTTAATAATTACACCAGGTTATCGACTGCGTGTAACCCAAGGTTTTAATACTTTGTTATCAATTATGTCCAGTGTCCTTGTACATAATTTCACCCCTGTTTTAATAATTCTAGTGACTATTAATCCATTCCCATGTCCGGTTAAATGAACGATTATTCGTACATATAAATATCCCGCCCCCATCGTGTCCGATCGAGTGTATATGGTTATTTATAGGTACGTCCAATTGTAAATCTTTATATTAAAATTAACAAACTATCATTTAGTTAAACAAATATAAAGCCCATTAATAGCCCATAGTCTAATTTCCACAAGTGTCGTTCTTTTGTCCAAACCCCAATTATGGTACAAAGCCCAATTACCCAATTTTAGTATTTAGCCCAACATCATGATTACTTCGTTTTAAATAAGCATAATAATAATTTAGCTACGAGACATTAATGTAAAAAGGTTGAACATAACTTACAATGATTAAAAATAGCGTAGCATTACACGGACAGAATTTTGACTTACACGCTTACAATATTCGCTAACATACCCTTATTATTAGGATTTAAAATTAAAATTAAAATATATATATATATATATATATATATATATATATATATATATATATATATATATATATATATATATATATATATATATATATTACGTATGATGAATGAGAAAAAGATGTGTTAAATGGTGGACCAAAGCTCGAAATTTATAGGCTTGTGAGCTGAAAAAGGGGCTCATGCGATCGCATGAGCTTTGCCCTTCAAGGCCATGCAATCACATGGCCAGCTGGGGAGGGTCTCATGTGTTTGTTTCTTCTGCCGACGGTTTATAAATAATAATATAATATATAAATAATTATAAGAATTATTTAAATATTTTATTTTATTTTTGTGCATAGTTGACTTGTAATTTTTAGTCCGTTGCGTCGAGCGTTGAGAGTTGACTTTGGTCCCAGTTCCGGATTTTCGAAAGTCCTTGTGTACAATTTAATATCTTGTACTTTGCGTTTTGAATCTTGTACTCTTGTAATTTTGAGACGTTTCTTATCAATAATTGGAACCACTTTGATTGTATTTTGTACTTTTGAGATTTTTGGTCGTTTGCGTCTTCAATTCGTCGAATCTGTATTTTGTCTTCACCTTTTATTATTTAAACGAATATCACTTGTAAATAGAACAGTTGCAACTAAAAGCTTGTCTTTCTTGAGGGATAATGCTATGAAATATATGTTCATTTTTAGCATTATCAAATATTCTCACACTTGAGCGTTGCTTGTCCTCAATCAATATAGTCTTGAAATATACTAGAATCACTTCTTTATTCTTCACACTTTGTACATCAGTGATTTCTTTACGGCGGTATAAACAATGGTAGTAACGATGTGGTTTACAGTCCCACATGACTATAAAAATTTAGATCCTTTAAGGAAATTGGATCTTTATGAAAACATTTGATCTTTTGAAAATTAAATCTAACTTTTACCCTAGATAAGTTTTCCGGAATAACCCTTCACCGATGTTTGCAAAATATTTTTGTGGGTTTAGCGGGTTTCAGATTTGAAAATTTTAGCTCAAAACTTGTGGTTTTGTGTCACCCACTTGCTAACCTTGTATTGGGAAAGCAACACGTCCAGTATACTTGTTTCATATATTACCTTTCGGTAAACTACCGTCCGGTTGTAAAGGAAAGTGTTGAACAAGTAACTGTTAAGGCAATGTCCCCTGACATGCTTTTAATTATGGTCTATAACGTGTCGGATGCAATTACTATCCTTGGTAGGAGCAATAGTAAAGCTCACCCTTATAATTTTTTGGTCTGGCACAAGGTCCTGTCTTTGACCATGCTATGCAACCACCGTTCTTATAGTTGACACCTGATTTGGTTCAGGTGACCTAATGAATTCTAGGTGAATTCCTAGGATTTTACGTTCAATGGTAATGAACGCATTGAAAATAGGTTTTCAGAAAACAAATCGGTTTGTAATTTTGATCAAAATATTTTCTCGTTCACGCTCGTGTTTAGATATCATCGAATTCCATGAGTTTGTAATTCTCAATCTTTAAGGTCAATCTCTAGGATTGAGTAATATCAGGCTTAAAAGCTGATTTTTGATCTTTTAAGGAGATTATCCTTTCTAGAGATCTGATTCATTAGTCTTATCCAGCTAATTTGCACGGCGTCCTCCCCATTTTACAAGACAGATCCTCTCATGGCTAGGATAAGTCTGACCACTTGACGGCCCTGTTTTATGCTGAGGTCCGTGGATTTCCTGCTGATTTTAGAGATGACTTTTCTAGATTTTTCGTCAACCTACAGCTGGTCTGGACGACAACTTTATGACCTAAATCAAGAGGCGCGTTTCTTTTTCGAAAGACTTTACTTCCTTTTAATGATGGAATTGATTTATCGTGTAAATCCATCTTTCTTTCAAATATATTACAGTAAATCGGGTAAAACTGATTAAGATCGTCCAAAGCAAAAGTATCTTCAATTATTTGTTACAGAAATATGTGATATATGTTTTAAATAACTTGGTAAATTTTCCCACACTTGGCTTTTATTTTCTTTTATTTGCCTTTTTATTGTCCTCTATTCCATTTTAAATGAATTCTAACATTTTGGTTTGTTTCTCAATTTATGTCCTTTCCGAGGTAACAATAATTTCGGTGTTAACACCTAGTTTTATCATTCATAAATATGTATAAACATAATTTTGAATTCATTTAATTGAAAATTTTGAAAATTTTTACTAGAATTGGGTAGTCAGTATATAAGACTAGGGCTGTTCTTTATTATCAGAGAGCACTAGATTCTAATACAACTACTGCGTTACTAGTATTTTTAATGGTAACCAAGTGTTTAAGTTAAAAATTTTAAAATCCGAAAGAATTTAACCCCTTCCCACACTTAAGATCTTGCAATGCCCTCATTTGCAAGAAATCAGTAACAATTTAAATTATTGAGGGTGATTAGCGTAGAAAAATAATTAAATTTTACCAAAGTTTCCAAACATATTGGCGTTTGTTTGCTGAATGATAAATGGTGCACATCATTTGTTCATTCCGTCTTGTTGTTACATCACATTTATTTTTCATCTTGTCGTCAAAATTAGTAGCTTTTGCTGAACTTAATACCAGTCTTTGAAAATGCGTTGTTTTACCCTGTTTTGTATGATTGACAATATGCATACATACAAATATAAACATGTATGGCAATTTGAAATGGGACTTAATATCCCACTTTCAAATCCTAAATGTGAAATATTAGTACACAATAATAATAAAAATGGTAAAAATTACATAAATATATCCAGTAACATAAGTTTAAACATGAATAAGTAAAAAAGATAAAAACATAAAAATCATAAAAAATAACCAATGGAACTAAATCAGTCTGGATAGGGGTTCCAGTTCATCTCGTAAGGTGGGTTCCATTGTTGGTTATAGGTGTCCTGATAGGCTTGGTTATAGTCATACCGGTTAAAGGGTGGTCGGATGTCGGGGTTGTGTTGCGGAAAATGAGCAGGTCGAGTAGGCACGTAATTATTTGGTACCTGATATGATAGCTGGCTCATGATTTGGTGCTGATGAACTAACCAGCTATCGTGTTGGCGTTACCTATAGTCCTCGTATACTCGCTCGGAGTTCCACTGCTCGTACATACTATGTCTGGCCGCGCTCGTCATTGCTTCCTCATCTATACGAACGTGGACGTCAAGAATAGCATCTCGAAAGACATCCCTAATGTCTTCCGCTTCCTCCATTTCCTCGTCTGACCCTCTCTCTACCTGAGGATGATTACCTTCATAGGGCAATGCCTGGTTGCGTCTACTTTTCAATACCTTAGCACCCACATAAACCCGCAATCCTATGGTCTCATCCTGTTCTCTACAAAGCTGTAATGGACCCCCTTGGTTCCTATCAACACCTAAATACTCTCCAATAAGAGTAACAAAAATACCTCCTCCTATTATACTCCCGTCCTGCATTCCTTCTACTATTTTAGATAAATAAAAACCAACACAGTAAAGGATATTAACAAATCTTCTCGGGTTTCGAATACAATTTAGGTAAAATAAATCATGTAAGGTCATTTTCTCCTTATTGTGACCTCTCTGTGTAATCGAGTTAGCCAAAAATCTATTAAGTACACGAAGCTCGGCTTTGTTAATATGTAAGTAGGAGTGTTTTCCTCCCAGTGTAAAAACATTATAGTTTGACATACGCCTCCAAACGGCGTTCGCATCAAAGTTCCTATCTACCCTTTCACCACGATAAATCAAACTCATACAATCGGGTAGTAGCAATTCACTAGGAGTGTAAATCTATAATGCCCTGGCCATGTCCATTATGGACATCCTGTACATCCTACCGCCAAGGATAAATCTAAGAGAACTTCTATCATCTAACCTATCTACATCTACATTTAACGCTATAGTACTCATAAACTCAACACACCATTCCTTATATACAAGTCTATGAATGGTGAAAAGATGTTCTCAATCTGTAAAAGAAGAACTGCCATACCTTTGAATCATTTGCTGTCTAACACGGTCAGCTAGATGGACCGTTTCTAAAGGATTCCAATCAATTACCCTCGGCACCTCTACCTCTTTTGTTACTAATTTGAATTTATTACTTTGATATGATGGGTAATCTCTCCATCGTCTATTGAATCTCAAATTAGGATGCAATGTGTGTTCCGGAATTGTTGGGTATTCTATAGGCAGTTGCGGGGGAAATACTGTGAATTCATTAGGTAACTGTAGCGGATCATAATAAGGTACGTGCTGATCAGGCTGATGTTGTGGTTCCTGTTGTGGTTGTTCTTCAGGTTCATATTGCATTTCTGGTTCTGGTTCTGGAGCTGGAGCAGGCTGTCTAGATGATGATGATCCTGAACCTCCAGTATCGGCTTTCTGCAAAACACATTAAACACAAAATTTGTGCATCCAAATATGCATTAGTGTTAGCAAAATAACAACTTAAAACAATCACAATAACATGTTAAATCAAAATTAAACTTATACACATTTTCACAATTTTTCACAATTCTACACTTTTCCAAATAAGCACATATGAAAATGTATACAAAGTTCATAAGCATTTAACTCAAATAACATGTCAAAATAGTCATTACTAACAATTAAACAAGTCTCAATTGGCAATTATATCAAATTAATCAAGTTCATGAATTTTGTACCTAAAAAGTCCACTTTAATCTTTAAAAATCATGTTTAGGATCAATGTTTGGATCATTTAACTACCTAAACATGTTACACTACTCAATTTAGCAATAATTCATGACAAAAATCGGCCATAACCTGTTTATATCAAAAAGCCCTAAATTGCTCAAGAACACAAACCCTAGATTTCTAAAATTTTTGAAGTTTTTGGCTTCAAATCATGTTAAATAGCATCAATCTAGGTTATACATGCATAAAATACTAACAATTTAACACTAATTACACTAGAAATTAACAAAATTGCATTAGGTAAAATATTGGTAATTATCACAAAAACTAGAAAATTTATGAGTTTAGGGGTGTAATTTTTACCTTTTTGCTGAAGAATGAGAATCTAGGCATGATTAGAGCGAAAAATTTGACGAATTACGGTGAATTTTGGAGAATTTTAGAGGTGATTTGGGAGTTGGTTCGTATATGTGTGTGTGTTTATGGACAGAACAGCGAGCTGTTCTTTTTATCAAACTGGCCTGGAATCCAGCCTCATGCGATCGCACGAGGTTGGTGTGTAAACCCCATGCGATCGCATGGGGTGCCGGCTACAGTGTTTTCAGCTCTTTTTTTTTTTTTAAACCTTATACTTTATAAAACATATAATTAATAAAATTTTAAATTTTTTTTCTTTTTAGGATGAGGGTGTTTCGGAACGATGTCCTAGTCCATCCCTCGACAAAATTTTAAAATTTGTCACTTTTTAAACGCGGTTTTAAAAGTAAAGATTTTTGGGGTTTTTTTTTATGTTTTTGACATACTTTAATTCAATAAGATTAAAAATAATGATAATAAAAGTTCTCGTCCCTCCCTTGGGTAAAGCAATTTCGGTTCAAAGACCTAGTCTTCAACTCACGACAAATTTTAAAAATCATATTTTTAACTTAGCGAAATAAAGTAAATTTTTGTTTTTAAATTCACACCAAACTTAAATTTAAAATGCATAAAATTAAAAATTCATATTATAAATTCACACCAAACTTAAATTATATTTTTGTTTTTATACATACAAACTTATATTAAAAATATTAATTTTTCAAATATTTACAATTTTAAATATATTGATTAAAAATTTTACAATATTATTTTAATATTAATTTTAAAAACAAAGTAAAAATAAAATTGAAAATCTTTTTGGTCTTTTATCCCACTTTAATCAATCAAATATTATCAAAAATATACGCCCCTCTTTTCGGTAAAGTAATTTCGGTTCAACGACCTAATTTAACTCATGACGAATTTTTGAAATATTTTGGGTTGATTGATTAAAGATATTTATACCTTAAGAATAAACGGTAAATTTCGCAGTGATGTAATAAATTTTTGTATGATATCAATAATTTCGGTCGCAAGACCTAATTTCATCGAATACCAATTTAATACTTTATAGCGAACAATTTAGCGTTTATTATCAAAAGGTTAAAAAAAATAAAAAAAAAATGAAAACTGTACAAACTTACCTGTGAAAGAGATTTCTTAGTGATATGCTCTAGCCCACTCATAAGATAGTCGGACTAATTGGTTTTCCATGGCTACATAGGCGTAACCTCGAGCATTTAACGTTTTTTCTTCTAAACATATGAACGGTCCGTCTCTGCATAAAGTAACAAATTCGGTGTTTGAATAGGTTTGATTATTTGAACATCTACCTTCGTGTGACCATTTTCCGCATTTGTGACATTTTTCAAGGTGTCGTGCTCTTCTTTTCGCTGCGAATTTTGATTTTCCTTTACCAAATTGTAACTTATTATCTTCGCATCTGGATTCTTTTCTTACTCCGTCCAATTTACCTCTTAACCAATTCACTTGGAAGTGTGTCATTATTACGTTAAGTGATCAAAGCGTGTAGCATTAGACCATGGTTTAATTCACATGAAGTCTTCATTTCGTAAAACCTAAAAAAAATAAAAATTCAAAATGGGGGGAGAAGACTAGTTCTTTAGGGTCTGCTAGGGAAAGACCATTCGGGTTCCATTTTCGAGAACTACACGAAAACAGAAAATCTAACTCTAACAGAAATACATATTATCCTTTAAAAGACTTGATTCTCCCCACACTTAGTTAGCTGTGGTGTCGAAATTGTGATTAACTTTGTTGTCAACTTCCATCGGACTATCTATGTAATGTTTAACTCTGTGACCATTAACCTTAAATTCAATCCCATTTGAATTTATTAATTCTACTATTCCGTATGGGAAAACTCATTTGACTATGAATGGTCCAGACCATCTTGATTTCAATTTTTCAGGAAATAGCTTGAATCGTGAATTGAAAAGAAGAACTTTGTCTCCTTCTTTAAATTCTTTTGAACTTCTGATTCTTTTATCATGTCATTTCTTTGTTCTTTCTTTATAGATTAACGAATTTTCGTATGCTTCTTGTCTTAATTCTTCTAATTCGTTTAGTTGACTTAATCGTAGACGTCCAGCTTCATGTAAATCAAGATTACATGTCTTCAAAGCCCAGAATGCTTTGTGTTCAATTTCTACTGGAAGATGACATGCTTTTCTGTAAACGAGTTTAAAAG